>NW_021703780.1:100375609-100399233 GCF_005190385.1 Monodon monoceros | reverse complement strand
TTATGGTATGTTGCAGTAGGGGTAATTTACAGTGTGGTGTTTGGTGTCGGTGTACATTAACCTGATTCACTTATTGATATTCATGTATCTATTCTATTTCGAATTCTTTTCACATATAGGTTATTGCAGAATGTTGAACAGAGTTCCCTTTGCTTTACAGGAGGTCCATGTTGATTCTCCATCAAATGTATATACATATATACACACATAGACAGATGCACATATATATACACACATATATATACATACTTGTGTGTATATGAAGGTCGACCTCCTAATTTATCCTTTGCCTGTACTTTTTTTTTGTGAGCCCTACGTTCGTTTTCCAAGTAAGTGTGTTGCTGTTTTGTGACACTGTGTGTTACACAGTGTTCATGCTGTGTTCATGTGTATCTATTGTTCAGTCCTAGGGATAAGTGATACCATATGCTATTCGTCTTCCTCCGTGTGACTCACTTCACTTACTGTATGAGTATCCCAGGTCCATGCATGGTGCTGCCAATAGCATTATTTCATTGTTGTTTATGGCTGAGTAATATAGTCCATTGTATATATGTACCATATTGTCTGTATCCAGTCATCTGTCGGTGGACATTTTGGTTGTTTCTGTGTCCTGGCTGTTGGAACTATAACCGTGGGGCGCCTGGTTCATTTCCAATTATGGGTTTCTCCAGATACATGCCCAGGAGTGCTCCTGGGGCTGGGCTCCTTTTACTTTTGTTAGGAACTTTGATACTGTCCTTTATGGTGGCTTTTACCAATGTACATTCCCACGAAAATACAGGAGGGTTCAACTTTTTCGGTCCTCGAATTTCAATGTCAACAGTGAGGGCTTGTCTCGATGGCCCTTTTGCCAGGGGTCTGTTTATGCTCTCAGGACAGATACGTGCAGTGCAGCCGTGTCCCAGAGATCAGCTGGCTGGATCCACACTGACAGTCGCTGGCGAGCAGGTCACTTGTGAGGAATGACTGGTGTCTCTTTCTCCAGAAACACATCTCAGGGGCCTACGAGGTCAGCAGGAAGTCTCCCAAGTCTGTTGTGAAGGTGACCAAGATCTCAGCCCCGGCCAAGGATGCTGTCTATAACTATAGTATCCAGACCCTGAACTCTACAGAGCTTGCAAAGGAGGAGCTGTGTCGAGAGATGGCCAAGGTGAGTTAAGGCCCAGGGTGGGGAGCTCCAGCCACGCACCTCCACTCCAGGCAGGGCAGTGGGGGGTGTCCGGAGTGGGGAGTAGCGCTGGCACAGAGAGGCGTGAACCCTGTACATGCCAAGTTGAGCCCAGAGGCTCCCAGCGCCTGTCCAGGTGTGCATGGCTGTGAACGGCCGCAGGTTCTGGGCTCTTGGTAACCCTTCATTGCTGCCTAGGAAAGGCAGCCTAACCCCAGCGGGGAAAGCCTGGGCTAAGGCTTCCTTCCAGCCCTGACCACTTCAGGAAAGGGCTCTGTCAAAGGGGACGGGGACGTGGCCCTCACTGGGCTGCTGCCTGGCTCTGGTAACCAGCATGCACCCCGCACCGCCAGGAGCCAGCATCCTGCCCCCAAGACTGGCAGCCGGTCAGCCCCACCGAGGTCCGCTGTCAGCCCATCTATCCACGTCTGCTCGCATTTCCAGGAGCCGAGGAAGAGACTCACGTACTCCCAGAGCTACCTGTCAGCCACAGTGGAGCCTCAGGATTCAGATGAGGAGAAGAGAAAAGCCAAGAGGAAGTCCCGTGACGCCTGGCTCACACCCAACGGGTTCCAAGTGACCGGTCTTCACAGCACGGGGAGGACACATCACCTGGGGCTGCCACCCCTCGGCGCCGTCACAGAGGTGGGTGGCGGGAGTGGGTCTCCGGTGGGCGTCCGCAGGGGCCTCCCCCTGACCTGCTGCCCCCCAATGTAGGAGTGGAGGGAGAAAGCACTGTTTGCTAACATACTGGAGCCGGTGCTGCACCGAGAGAGCTGGGGCTGGGACCGGCGCCCCCAGGACTTGGATGTGTACACACAGCCACCGCCGTTCTTGGAGCTGCCGGCCCCTCCCGCGCCAAAGCCCAGGACAGG
Organism: Monodon monoceros; assembly: GCF_005190385.1. Taxonomy (NCBI): domain Eukaryota; kingdom Metazoa; phylum Chordata; class Mammalia; order Artiodactyla; family Monodontidae; genus Monodon; species Monodon monoceros. The sequence continues at coordinate 100,397,187 of NW_021703780.1, read as the reverse complement.
TAACTAACTGTGGGCGGCAGCTGTTCTGTTTTAGCAGCCACACTCCTGGGCTGGGAAATCAGGATTCGGCGGGGGGCTGGCTTCAGAGCGCAGGCTGGCCGGAACTGCTGGTTCCAGCTGGATTCACTTGCTGTGTGACGGGGTGGCAGGTCCCGCCACCGCTCTGGGCTTGGTTTCTATGAAAGGGAGGCGTTCGAAGGTAGGGCTAAGGGCTTTCAGGCTTCACACTGTGTTACCCATGACCAGCCTCGGCAGACTCTGGGCGCTGCTGGGCCCTTCCGGCTCCCAGACACAGCCGGTTGTCACCCGTGGGGGCGGGCGGGGGCCTGGCCACACCAACCCTCTAAGTCCCCTTCATCCCCCGTTTGTGAAGAGGGACCAGAAATCATTTATAGGTAGAGAACCAAACCTGTGAATTAACAGAACCAGAATCTTCAGGGAGAAAGAGCAGCGAGTTGATCTGGCCACAGACCCCTTGCCCAGAAAGAGACCCCTTGCCCAGAAAGCTAGACTGGATAAACGGTGGAGTGCTTTCCTTCCCTGACTCCTAAGGGCTGCTGGTAACAGCTCCGTGAAACCGGAGGACGTGCTGACAAGCTGCTGAAACTGGTCTACTCCCCTCCTCTGGACTGTGCCACCTCCCTTCAGTAGAGGCCCCAGGCTCTGGGGCCGCAGGCAGGGTCCCAGGCTCAGGGTCACTGCTGTGGTCCAGTGCAGGGACAGCAGGCTCGCTGCTCCGGCCCTTCCCAGCCCCAGGGTGCACACCTGAAGTCACATGGGTGAGAACAGCTCCCCGCAGACTGGCACCAGGTGAGAAGCCATGACCTCTCCACCTACGCCAGCAAAGAAGCTGCAGTGTCATCGGGAAGATGAGCTGTCACAACGCCGGCAGCAGGCCTATCCCCGCAGGTGGATGACGGCTCCTCCTCCCAGAACCAAAGCCTGGCCACCTCAAGGCAACGCCTGTGATGGGCAAAGCACTGGGAACCGCCCGAGCGGGAAGCCTGCCAGGTGAGCACACCAGGGCAGGTGTGTAGAGGCCCGTCTGTGCCGCCAGAAGATGCTGCTCGTCCTTGTCAAGTGGCAGAGAAGCACCAGCTAGGAGCAGCACCTGCCGTCAGGCAGCAGCAACATCACCTGCGCAGGACCAAACCCGCACGGCGCCGTGGCCCGGGCACCTGCCCCTCTGCTCCTGGAGCCCTCTTCTCACACATGAGGACAAAGGGCTCTGGAAGCCACCACCACAGGGGGGAGCGCGGGGTCAAGAGGTTGTGAGGCTGGCTCTGAGGAAACAGGTGACCAGTGCAGCAAACAAACACTAGAAGGGGAAACGCAAACTGTCCTCTTCCTTTGGCTCCTAGCTTAAAGAATGACACATGCGCGGTTTTCGAGCTGTTTCTTGGAGGACGTGTGGTCTGGCAGAAATGGCGACCCGGCCCTACCACCCCAGGCCAGCTTCCACCCCGAAGCCTCCCGGTCAGGCGAGTCTCAGCAGCTCCGCGCTCTCCCCGTGTCGGCTCACAGCCCGGGATCGTGTCAGGCAACAGTGCCCACGGGGGCCTGGAGAAAGCCCGTCAGAGAACTTGGTCAGCTTCAAATAAAGCAAGTTCTCTACCTTCTGGAAGGCGTGTGTCAGGCAGACAGCAGCAGGGATGCTGTCCCCCTGTTTCAGGCTGTCCGGTCCAGAGGGTGGGCACAGACGTAGGCTCGCTTCTCTAGGACCTGCTGGGACACTTTCTTGATCAGTTCATCGAGATTTTCCGGAGAATCTGGGAGGGAAAGAGGAAGAGTAGGTGATCTTTGGAAAAAAAATGTTCCAGCAATCCCTGTTACCACGAAGTCAGCCCTCTGGTGTGAAGGAGCCCTGAAGGTGGCAGCCCGTCCCCAGGAAGTGATTCTGGGCTGCCCCCTGGCGACCCCACCTGCTGGAGAAGCCATTTCGTCATCCCCACTGCAGGCGGTGACAGCCACGTCAGCACGGTGGGTGTGGGGTGCCAGTGCTCAGAGCTGCGTGGAGTCCTGCGCTCCTGCCTCCGCTGGTCAGCTGGGTACAGGGGTCCCCCCAAGAGGCTCTCACCTGGCATCAGGTCCCACCCCCACCCCCCACTCTCCCCCAACCTGAGCCGTCCACTTACACTTGTCCAGTTGAGACAGAGCGAAGAGATTCTGGTAGTAAGCTTCCGTGCAGAAGATGTTGGCCAACAGAACCTGCCAGAACCGAGAGGATGACTGCTGAGGACCCTGGGATCGCTGGGCCTTAGGGCCGCCCTGCCTGGAGCCTGACCTCTGAGCTTCAAAGAACTCAGTCTGTCAGCCAAAGTGGGCAGCTTGACCAGGGTCAGGTGGCCTGGCTCAGAAGCCATGGCAGCCGTGAGCCAAACCAGCCCTGTCCCCAGGGTAAGTGACTCAATCCCTGCAGCCACGGTGCACGTCAAGACTGAGGGCGTGCGCACAGCAGGTGCTCAGACGGCACCCACCCTGCTGGCACGTGGGGGGAGGGCGCTGTGTTTCGGATTCGACACTCACTCCCCTCCCCGCCCGCAGGCAGGAAGGTGAAGGGCAGTGGCCCTGTGTCCTGAACAGCACAGACCCGCCCCTGGGAGCTGAGGGCACCAGCTATGGCCACGGACACAACTTGGCAACCCCACCCATTTCTGGGTCAGCTGGCGTGGACCCCGTGCTCACCCTGACCCCCGGGACACAGCCCTGGACGCGCCCAGCCCCTCCCTTCCCCACTACCCAGCCTCATTAAAGTGCAGCAGGAGGACCCCTGCAGGGAGGCTGCCTGTGCGGGCGGGAGGGGCAGGCCCACCTCATGGTCGTGGTTCTGGAGCCCCACGCGGATAGAGCGGCTGGCCCGCGACAGCACGGCCGTCATCCCGTACAGGTTGATGAGGATGTTGGCCACTCGCTTCAAGACCAACTGCTCCTCCACGATGGTCTGGGAACAGAGGGCAGGGTGGAGACTGGCCACCTGGACATGACTCCAACACACTCTCCCAGGCCCACCTTTGCTCATCTCTGAGCCTCTCTCTACACCCTGGGGGAGCAGGGCTAACACTGCCTTCCCTTCGGGTTTTCCCTTAGCTCTGTCCAGATCTGGGCAGGAGTCAAGACAAGATCATGTCCCAGAAGCCTGGCTCAGACCACCGGCCGGCACTTATTATCACCTTTGGATGCAAGAGACACAGATCAGGTCCTAAGAGTAAGGTCCAGGTGGGGCTGCCCCTCCCGGCTCCAGGGAGCCTCTGGTCACCTAGAAGGTGCCCACCCAGCAGGGGCTCCCCCCACGCTCCCCAGCTAGCTGAGTGGTCCCCAGGGCCACAGCCAGCCCTGCTTCCCCAGCCCTCCAAGGTGACCAAGATTTCTAGGCCTGGTCCCCACGCTTGGCAAAATGTCATCTCACAGATGCTGGCCCGCTTCGCTGCCCCCAGGTACCTTGCCAAAGCGAAGCAGCAGGGTCTCCACGGTGCGGCTGAAGTCGTGCACATTCTGCTCGAGCTTGTGGGCACTGTCCTGGGGGGCCGGGGGGAGGATTCTGCTCAGCACCGCCCTCCCGTGGTGCCCAGGCCCTGCTGCCAGGCTTGGCTGTTCTCCACCGTGACAGGGTGGAGAAGGCATCTGGTGACCCTCGGACTGCCTGGTCCTCCCCGGTGCCCCCGCCACGCCCCCTCTGGGAAGGGGATACCCCTGGCTGGACCCACTCACCTCCATGCTGGGGTGCACGGCTCCGAGCTTCCCTGTCAGCCCAAGGTCCACAGTTCGGCCCAGGGAGTCCCGAACCCTCTGGCTGACAGTCTCCATGATGGTGGTCACATTGCCCTGTTTAAGCTGCCTGCAGAGAACCCAGGCTCTGTAAGCTGAGGCCCTGCAGCCGGCTCCTGCTGCCCAGCAACACGGCCCCGCCTCCATGCCAGCAGCTCTAGGGAACCCGGGCAAAAGCTCCCTGACTATGCAAAGCCAGAGGGACCAACCCAGGACCTTTGACAGTTCGTCAGGGAGCAGCCGTCTCCTCTACAGCCCGAGGGGACACCCGGGTCACACCTGCTTCCAGGTCATTCTCTCCCCGAGTAGCCTGAAAAATCCTCTGGGCCAGCCATGCCTGGGCGCCGGCAGGGACTACTCACTGCTCTGGCCCCAGGATGGGGGTCAGGAGAGGAAACTAGTCTTGTGTTGGCCTTGGAGCTGGCACCTCTCCTTGCCCCGGTTCTAGACGGGAGCTGCAGGGGAGGAGGGCAGGGCCCTGGCGGCTTCCCAGGCAGCTGGCCCCTCCCTGTCCCCTCCCTCCAGCCAGCCTGTGAGTCAACTGAGCCCTGCCAGGCTGCACGCCTGGTCTACGGATGAGGCAGCGCCCTTCTCTGTCTGCCCCGGAACAGGCCTCTGCTGGGCAGGGTGGACCCGAGGGGCAGACGGTGGACGCGGTACCTACTTGACCCTTGCAGTCAGGATGCGGCCGGCATGCTGCAAGCCTGTCAGGGCGATGTACATCCGGAGAATCTCGTTGGTTCCCTGTGGCCAACATTATCCAGGTCAAAGGCTGCCCACGTCAGGGCAGCCCTAGCAGTGCCGCGTGTGTGACTGGCTAGGCCCTGCTGCATCCCGCTCACTCTTCAGAAGCAGCTGCGAGCAGGGTTGTGACCGGGGGCCAGGGCAACACGTGGGCTACTGCTTCCACGGGACAAGTTGGGGCTGACCAGGTGGCGGTGGCCTCCCTCTGGGACCTACCCCATCCCATGACCAACTGTGCATGAGTCATTCCTTTTTCCAAGCTTCCGATTTTACTTCTTTTAAGCAGAGAAACAGCCCCCTTAAAAGAAGTGAAGGGTACTAGTACCCAGGACACAAGTCCTTAGTGGGCCCACTGCTAGCTCAGTCCAGGCCCGGCTCCTCGGGAAGCAGCTGGCCGCACCGCAGTGCCAGGTGCCAACACCCCGGGGGCTACCTCTTCCCTGCTGCCACCCCCGGGCACCCCCTCCCAACCGTGAGCCACGTGACCTCGGGGACACAGACCAGGGGGCTTGTGCCCGTCGTGCACAGCGGTGCTGAGAGTCAGAGAGGCAGGGGCTGGACTGGGGCACACCGCCAGGCCGCGCCACGGACGGAGACTCCATGGGAGCGGAAGTGGCAGCAGGGAGAACTCCAGGCTGACCCAGGCCCGTCCCGGGTGGTCTTGGCTTCACGCTGAGGGCCCTGCACCCCTCAGAGCCCCTGAACCTGTGCTGACCACCCCACCAGCCACGGAGGACCGCACTCGCCCGGGCCAAGGGGAGGGGCCTTGGGAGAGGCAGGCCTGGGGCAGCAGGGTCGCGAGGGGGGACCTGTCCCTGGGGCCTTGGGCTGGCCGCGCCCTGTCCACTAAGGGAGAGGACACAGGGGACACCAGCAGCCAATGCGGTCTTTCCCCTGGAGGGGGAGCCCCCCAGGCGCCCAGCCTCGCACTGGTCCCAGGGTCTGTCTCCGCACACCTGTGTCCAGCCTGAAATCCTGGCCGGCCTCCCTCCACAGCCGCTGGCCGCACCGCTGCCACCTACGCCCTGGGCAGGCTTGGGGCATTTCCAGGGTCGCAAACGCAAGCAAGCCATTCCCTGCTCCAAACTTTGTTACTGCTTCCCGGCCCTCACAGTACGATCCAAATAGGCTTCCATGGCTGGCTACTCTCTGGCCTTCCCGCCCAGCCCCTCTGCCCTGCCCACCCTGCCCCACCAATACCCCAGCCCCGCCGAGCAAGACCAGCCGCTGCTCCCTCCGTTTACCTGGTGCCAGCAGGTAAGGTCCTGTCAGGACCTGGCACACTCCACTCCCCTGCCCTCTCTGCCCCCAAGGCCAAGTGCGCTGCTTCCTGAGACCCCAGCCCCTCACCACACTGGTGTTCTGGAGTCGTCCTCTCTCAGCCAGGCTGCGCGACCAGACCAGTAGCGCCCCAAAGGCGACTCTGGGGTCCCAATGCCCTTTCCTCCCTGCTCCCAGCCTGTGAACTCCCAACATCAGAGTCGCCAGGGAGCGCCCTTGGGGTGACCCTGCCAGCTGCCTCATCACCTGGAATGGGCACTGGAGGCTGCACCCCGGCCTCCCAGGCGGAGACCTGCGGGCAGTCGAGCGAGAGGACGCGCCAGCCGGCCCGGGCTCTGCGGCCTGGCGCCAGGACCACAAGGCTCTGGGGTCCACAGCAGAGCGGGGCGGGGCCGAGAGCCCGGCGGGCGGCGCACTCACCTCGAAGATGAGCAGGATGCGGCTGTCGCGCAGGATGCGCTCGTACGGGTAGTCCCTCATGTAGCCTGAGCCCCCGAGGACCTGGAGCGCCTCGCTCACACACTGCCAGGCGGCCTCGGAGCTGAACACCTGCCGTGGACCCGGGGCGAGGTCAGCACGGGGCCGTCAGCCCCAAAGCCCCTTCAGGAGGAGGACCCTCTGCCTCGGGGCCAGGTGGCTGCGGACGGGGTGGGAGGCTGCACGCGGAGGACTGGGCTTTGGGATGAGACGACCCAGGTAGGAGCCCTGACTGTCACGTCTCACTGGTGGCCAAAAACTGACCCCCCTCCCCAAAACAAGACAGAAGCACAGGGAACTCTGTGCTATTTACCTCAACCAGCTAGTTCATGAAAGGAAGTTTTGATACCAAAATGCAGGAAGACCACAGACTCAGGACAGCACAGTCCTTCCCAAGGAAGCCCAGCTGCTTTGTTGGGAAGGCAGGAAGTTGCGATACACAGTGTGCATCCTCTTCTTTTGCTGTCATCACCAGCAGCTTGCTGGGAGACACTGGCCTCTCGTAAGCTGGACGCTGCCCTCTGCCGCCGCTCCTACGCTACTCTGCTCTCCCCGGCTGCATCCCGGGGGTGCCTGGCACGGTGGGCACCTCGCAAATACCTAAGCAGCGACAAACTAAGGAGGAAGACGGCAGGCACGCTGTGCATGGGGTTACCTTCACCATGGCGGCCTCGATGGAGCAGTCAGGGAAGCCCGGCTGGTCCAGCATCCCCGCGGTGAGGTAGGCCATACTTTCCATCACGTAAGCCTTCTGAGCCATCAGGGCAAACTTCTCCTGGAGCGTTCAGAAAAATACACAATCAAGAAAGAATCTGCCTACACTGAGACCCAAACCTGCCGAGCGGCAGAGAAGGTAATTCAGACCAGGCCCAGTGCCCAAGAGCACCAAGGCCCGGCACCCGTAAAAGGGGCCACGTGCTCATCTTCTCCCCAAATCACCGCCTAGGAGTCGGCAGTCCAGACCCCCAAGCACACTTTCAATGCCCACGAGGTAGAGTCAGCCCGTGCCGTGCTTGACCCTCCATACCTGAATCAAGCCAAACTCGCTGAGGTTCCTGTTGAACTGTTTCCTTGTGCAGGCGTACTCGGCGGTCATTTCTGAAGAGGAGCAGAGTTATCAAAGAACAATTTTCCGGCTGTCTTAAAACGTGTCCTCAGTCTATCGTCACCACCCTTCAAACTCTCAGGCAGCATCTACGAGAAGCGGGTCTGCTGAGACCGACGCCCTGAAAATGAGAGCCCTGCCTTCCAACATCTCCGGATTCTGGAGTGACTGTCCCCTCTGAGTGGCACCCAGGGTGGGGGACAGAGCAGGATCAGGAGCCAGTCAGACACGTCTGGACCCAACTCTCGCTCTTAGCAGCCAAGCCTGGGCCACGTGGTCTCCCTGCCCTCATCAACACTATTGACCTCAGAGACACAGCAAAGGCCACGGGACGCCCTGCACAGAGAAGCAGGCTCACACCCGGCGCATGTGTCCATCTGGCAGCAGGAGGGTGGCCCATGGCTTCCGCGCCAGCCCTGTGCCCACAGCGGACCCCCTCCCTGCAGCCAGCGCTCTCCCAACACTCCCCACGGACATTCACGCGTAACCCACTCTCACAGCGGGCTCGCAGGGTAGACACGCAGGGTGGACAGGCTCCCACATTGCCCCATTTCTGGGCCTTGCGATCTCAGGGGCTCTACATCCTTTTGGGGACAGACTGACCACGAGAGCGAAGCCCTTGCATTGAGGAGTTTTCCAGACAAGGAAGCACAGTCCAGATGGGCTCAGGGCCTTGGGGGAAGCTTTGCAGAGGGAGACAAGCCCTGAGCTCACAGTCTGATCGGGGAGTGTGATCTCGGGCAAATCACTCCCCCGCTCTGAGCGTCCGTCCCTTTGTCTATAAACGAACTCTGCCCTGAACTCTGAGCAGCTTCCGGAGCACCCAGTGGGGAGCTGGCCCCGGGTACGCCCGCACCACAGCCAGGGCCCTGCGTGTCCCTGTGGTCCCTCACACAAAGCAAAGATGGCAGTGACGTTCCGTGTCCTCCAAAACCCCTATCAGGCTGTTTTAACTTCACTGGCAAAGGGAAGTCTAGGGTTCAGTGACCATAAAAGAGGAAAGGGACAATCCAAAGGCTGAGGGACCAAGGTCCCCAACCTGACCCCGCGGCTCACCCACTGTGCAGAGTCATCCACAGAGAACGAGCGCTCAGGCTTTTCGGTGTCCAGCTCACATTCAGGTGTTCACTCAGCGGGCAGAGCAGCCACCCCTCTCTACCTCCACCAGAAGGCCCCCCGCCTCCCCCATCCTGTGCGTGTTGAAACCTCAACACTAGCCCTTCAGGGGCAGCCTCAGTGCACCCTTCAGTCTAAATCGAAGCCCTGATCCTAGATTTGGACAGGACTGGCTGTCAGCGGCCTGGCTCAGCGCTGGCCCGCCCGCCCAGGGACGTGGCAGAGCCCCTGGGCCAAGCAGGCAGGGGCACCAGGGGCAAGCTGCCGCAAAGGGCTGCTGTCCCTGACTTACGTACCGATCAGTTTCTTGAGCATCCCAGCCACGGCACTGCCCATGCTGAACCGCCCGCTGTTGAGGATGTTCATGGCCACCTGCAGAGAGAGGAGGGCTCAGCGCGGGTCCAGCTGGGAAAGCTGAGGGCCTAGAGGGCTGAAGGGGACAGACCGCAACAGTGCTCATCTGGTTTTACCAAAAGCTTTCTTGAAGACAACAGGCAGCATCCAGATGGAGTTAGTCACCCTGCCAACCCTCCCTGGGCCGGGAGGGAACACAGTCCCAATGCCTCAGAACCAGGCAATCTGTCACTGAGATGCTCTCACAAACATCCCTGAAGGCACACACCGCCCCCCCCCCCAAACAAAGAAATGGGACACACTTATTCCAAAGTAAGTGGCCACTTCCCTCAGCCTCAGGGGAAGAGAGCAGAAACTAAGACTGGCTGGGTACCCACTGCCAACTCCTCACTTTCCCAGCAACGCTTCAGCATCAGGGTCCTCCTTTCACAGATGAAGAGCCAGAGGTTCCAAGTGGTAAGCCAGTCACAGAGCACGCAGCTGCCTGACATGCAGGCCCGTGCACCCTGCACTGAGCCAGTCCCTTTCACAAACGTGACGCGCTCCTCCCCCCACAGTGCCTACAGTAATGACCCTAGCTAAGGAGTTTTGTCAGCCTCACGCCTCTCTTCCAAACCCAACTTTCTCCCTAAAGCCAATGGCAAGCACACACACTGCTTCCCAAGTACCAGACTACCCGGGTTTGGGGAGGCACCCCCTTACAGACCTAAAGGGACCTAGAGACCATAGCCACTCAGGCAGCAGGCGAGGAGGGGCATCCCAGGCACACGGTGGACGTGTGGCCACCAGCACCAGGCTCCTAGAGGACGCTGTCACCTGCCCACCTCTGCTCAAGCCTGTGAGGCCCGAGGAGGAGGCCTCAAGGCAGGGCTGGGGTCTGGGGGCAGCAAGCAGCCTGGGACTCAGCTTCACACGTGGCACTGCTTGTACCGACTGCTCGCCTGCGTGACTGGGATTAACCAAATGTGCCTCTGAATTTGAATTTATGACTACTTGCCAAATAACCTGAATGGGGACTCTCAAAACAGATCCTGTGGGGCTGGGGAGACTGGAAACACCTGCTCCAGCCACTGGACAGGCAGCACTGGTCCTGACAGGCGAGTCCGAGGCGGGTGGGCAACTCGGTGGGCACGGCCAGAAGCTGGGGCTCGGCGAGGTCACAGTGCAGTGTGACCTGTTGTGCCTCCACTCGGGCCTGTGACCTGTAATGTCAGACTCCCTGTGTCTCAGGACATGGAGGGGGGACGAGGAGGGGGGACACCGGTCCTGCTTGACCTGCCAGGACTGCAAGCAGGAACTGAACCCCCACCCTTGGTTCCTTCTCCCAGACTGGTTCTTAAAGGCCACCTCACAGTTGCATGAACAAACTTAACGTCACAGCCCCTTCGTGGTTGATTCTCAGCTTCACTTACAACAAGAACAAGAGGAGGAGAGGACTGGACACCAGGCCCCAGTCCCCAGGAGGATGGAAGGCCTGGCCGGCTCAGCCTTACCTGAAAGGGCTCGTGAGCCTAGGCGCTCCCTCCCACCCAGGCCTGATCCTGCTGTGTGGTCACCTTCCTACCGCAGAGCAGTCCCCTCCCACAACTACACTCCAGGTACGAGACACGGCAGTCCCCGCAGCCCCCGTCGCTGACCGCCTCTGCGCCCCGATGAACCTCCTACTTGACCGCACGTGGCATCGGCATTCCCCGGGCCTGTGGTCATCCTACCCGCCATCGCTGGGATCACCCTAGCGTGTCGCGCTTTTCAGTGCTGAGGCTGACTGGCAGGCAATCCCACTCATCACAAGATAGGGCTTTAGAAATCTGTTTTTCTTTTGTATACTAAAACCATCACTTCTCACATAACACAATGGAAAAAAATTTTTAATGCAGAGTTGGAAAGGACTGGGAAAAGACCTTACACACAGTCCAACCGTCCAGCAGGCAACATGGCAACATGGACCAAGAACTTAAAAATGACCACGTCCTCTGACCCAGAAACTTGACTGGTATTTAAACTCAGGAGGTGATGAGAGAAGTGTGCAAGTTATGTATAAGGATACATGCCATGCAGTGCAGTCCCGAGTGGGGAAGAAGGGAAACTGCGCTAAATGCTCGATCCTGGAGACCCAGGGACAGTGAACGTGGCGTCACCACATGAGGAAATGCTGTGTGGTTCTGAACCTCAGCAAATCAAATTCCCTAGCATGAAAAGACTATGGGGGCTTGTTGATAAGTGAAAAATACCAGCTATCACCTCTTACACACACACACACACATGCAGAAATATTTCAGTGATGTAAACTATTTAAAAAGATCTAGAAAGACAAGCATCAAAAGTGTGAACAGTGGAGACAGCAGAAGCAAGAAGAACTGCAATCCTGTAGCCTGTGGAACAAAAACCACATTCACAGAAAGACAGACAAGATGAAAAGGCAGCGGGCTATGTACCAGATGAAGGAACAAGATAAAACCCCAGAAAAACAACTAAATGAAGTGGAGATAGGCAACCTTCCAGAAAAAGAATTCAGAATCATGATAGTGAAGATGATCCAGGACCTCGGAAAAAGAATGGAGGCAGAGATCGGGAAGATGCAAGAAGTGTTGAACAAAGACCTAGAAGCATTACAGAACAAACAAACAGAGATGAACAATACAAAAACTGAAATGAAAACTATACTAGAAGGAATCAATAGCAGAATAAGTGAGGCAGAAGAACGGATAAGCGACCTGGAAGACAGAATGGTGGAACTGATTGCTGAGGAACAGAATAAAGAAAAAAGGATGAAAAGAAATGAAGACAGCCTAAGAGACCTCTGGGACAACATTAAACGCAACAACATTCACATTCTAGGGGTCCCAGAAGAAGAAGAGAGAGAGAAAGGACCCGAGAAAATATCTGAAGACATTATAGTCGAAAACTTCCCTAACATGGGACAGGAAATAGGCACCCAAGTCCAGGAAGCTCAGAGAGTTGCAAACAAGATAAACCCAAGGAGAAACATGCCGAGACGCACAGTAATCAAATTGGCAAAAATTAAAGACAAAGAAAGATTACTGAAAGCAGCAAGGGAAAAATGACAAATAACATACAAGGGAACTCCCATAAGGTTAACAGCTGATTTCTCAGCAGAAACTGTACAAGCCAGAAGGGAGTGGGCATGACATATTTAAAGTGATGAAAGGGAAGAACCTACAACAAGATTACTCTACCCAGCAAGGATCTCATTCAGATTCGAGGGAGAAATCTAAAGCTTTACAGACAAGCAAAGCTCAGAGAATTCAGCACCACCGAACCAGCTCTACAACAAATGCTAAAGGAACTTCTCTAAATGGGAAACACAAGAGAAGAAAAGGACCTACAAAAACAAACCCAGGGCTTCCCTGGTGCCGCAGTGGTTAAGAATCCGCCTGCCAATGTGGGGGACACGGGTTCGTGCCCCAGTCCAGGAGGATCCCACATGCCGCGGAGCGGTTAGGCCCGGGAGCCACAATTACTGAGCCTGTGCATCTGAAGCCTGCGCTCCACAACGGGAGAGGCTGCGACAGTGAGAGGCCCGCGCACTGCGATAAAAAAAACCCCAAAAAGCCATAACAATTAAGAAAATGGTAATGGGAACATACATATCAATAATTACCTTAAACGTGAACGGATTAAACGCTCCAACCAAAAGACACAGGCTCGCTGAATGGATACAAAAACAAGACCCATATAGATGCTGTCTACAAGAGACCCACTTCAGACCTAGGGACACATACAGACTGAAAGTGAGGGGATGGAAAAGGATATTCCACGCAAATGGAAATCAAAAGAAAGCTGGAGTAGCAATACTTGTATCAGATAAAATAGACTTTAGAATAAAGAATGTTAGAAGAGACAAGGAAGGACACTATATAATGATCAAGGGATCAATCCAAGAAGAAGATACAACAGTTGTAAATATATATGCACCCAACATAGGAGCACCTCAATACATAAGGCAACTGCTAACAACTATAAAAGAGGAAATCGACAGTAACACCATAGTGGGGGACTTGAACACCTCACTTACACCAGTGGACGGATCATCCAGACAGAAAATACGGAAACACAAGCTTTAAGTGACACAACAGACCACAGAGATTTAACTGGTATTTATAGGACATTCCGTTCAAAAACGGCAGATTACACTTTCTTCTCCAGTGCACACAGAACATTCTCCAGGATCGATCACATCTTGGGTCACAGATCAAGCCTCAGTAAATTTAAGAAAACTGAAATCATATCAAGCATGTTCTCTATGCTTGTTCTCAACGCTATGACATTAGAAATAAATTACACGAAGAAAAACGTAAAACACACAAACACATGGAGGCTAAACAATATGTTACTAAATAACCAAGAGATCACTGAAGAAATCAAAGAGGAAATCAAAAATACCTAGAGGGCTTCCCTGGTGGCGCAGTGGTTGAGAGTCCACCTGCCGATGCAGGGGACGCGGGTTTGTGCCCCGGTCCGGGAAGATCCCACCTGCTGCGGAGCGGTTGGGCCCGTGAGCCATGGCCGCTGAGCCTGTGTGGCCGGAGCCTGTGCTCCACAGCGGGAGAGGCCACAACAGTGAGAGGCCTGCGTACCACAAAAAAAAAAAAAAAAAAAAAAAAAAAAAGACCTAGAGACAACTGACAATGAAAACACGACAATCCAAAACCTATGGGATGCAGCAAAAGCAGTTCTAAGAGGGAAGTTTATAGCAATAAAATCCTACCTCAAGAAACAACAAACATCTCAAATAAACAATCTAACCTTACACCTAAAGGAAATAGAGAAAGAAGAACAAACAAAACCCAAAGTTAGCAGAAGGAAAGAAATCATCAAGCTCAGAGCAGAAATAAACGAAATAGAAACAAAGAAAACAATTGCAAAGATTAATAAAAGTAACAGCTCGTTCTTTGAGAAGATAAACAAAACTGATAAACCTTTAGCCAGACTCATCAAGAAAAAGAGGGAGAGGACTCAAATCAAAATGAGAAATGAAAAAGGAGAAGTTTCAACAGGCACTGCAGAAATACAAAGCATCCTAAGAGCCTACTACAAGCAACTCTATGCCAATAAAATGGACAACCTGGAGGAAATGGACTAACTCTTAGAAAGGTATAACCTTCCAAGACTGAACCAGGAAGAAATAGGAAATATGAACAGACCAATCACAAGTAATGAAATTGAAACTGTGATTAAAAATCTTCCAACAAACAAAAATCCAGAACCAGATGGCATCAGAGGTGAATTCTATCAAACATTTAGACAAGAGCTAACACCCAACCTTCTGAAACTCTTCAGAAATTTTCAGGGGAAGGAACACTCCCAAACTCATTCTATGACGCCACCCTGATACCAAAACCAGACAAAGATACTACAAAAAAAGAAAAGAACAGTCCAGTATCACTGATGAATACAGATGCAAAAATCCTCAACAAAATACTAGCAAACAGAATCCAGCAACACATTAAAAGGATCATACACCACGATAAAGTGGGATTTATCCCAGGCATGCAAGGATTCTTCAATATAGGCAAATCAATCAATGTGATACACCATATGAACAAACTGAAGAATAAAAACCATACGATCATCTCAATAGATGCAGAAAAAGCTTTTGACAAAATCCGACACCCATTTATGATAAAAACTCTCCAGAAAGTGGTCATAGAGGGAACCTACATCAACATAATAAAGGCCGTATACAATAAACCCACAGCAAACATCATTCTCCACGGTGAAAAACTGAAAGCATTTCCTCTAAGATCAGGAACAAGACAAGGATGTCCACTCTCACCACTATTATTCAACATAGCTTTGGAAGTCCTAGCCATGGCAATCAGAGAAGAAAAAGAAATAAAAGGAATACAAATTGGAAAGGAAGAAGTAAAACTGTCACTGTTTGCAGATGACATGATACTATACATACAGAATCCTAAAGATGCCACCAGAAAACTACTAGAGCTAATCAATGAATTTGGTAAAGTTGCAGGATACAAAATTAATGCACAGAAATCTCTTGCATTCCTATACACTAATGATGAAAAATCTGAAAGAGAAATTAAGGAACACTCCCATTTACCATTGCAACAAAAAGAATAAAATACCTAGGAATAAACCTACCTACAGAGAGAAAAGACCTGTATGCAGAAAACTATAAGACACTGATGAAAGAAATTAAAGATGATACAAACAGAGAGATATACAGTGTTCTTGGATTGGAAGAATCAATATTGTGAAAATGACTATACTACTTAAAGCAATCTACAGATTCAATGCAATCCCTATCAAATTACCAGTGGCATTTTTTACAGAACTAGAACAAAAAAAAATCTTAAAGTTTGTATGGAGACACAAAAGACCCTGAATAGCTGAAGCAGTCTTGAGGGAAAAAAATGGAGCTGGAAGAATGAGACTCCCTGACTTCAGACTATACTACAAAGCAACAGTAATCAAGACAGTATGGTACTGGCACAAAAACAGAAATATAGATCAATGGAACAGGATAGAAAGCCCAGAGATAAACCCACACACCTATGGTCAACTAATCTATGACAAAGGAGGCAAGGATATACAATGGAGAAAAGACAGTCTCTTCAACAAGTGGTGCTGGGAAAACTGGACAGCTCCATGTAGAAGAATGAAATTAGAACACTCCCTAACACCATACACAAAAATAAACTCAAAATGGATTAGAGACCTAAATGTAAGACCAGACACTATAAAACTCTTAGAGGAAAACACAGGAAGAACACGCTGACATAAATCACAGCAATATCTTTTTTGATCCACCTCCTAGAGTAATGGAAATAAAAACAAAAACAAACAAATGGGACCTAATGAAAATTCAAAGCTTTTGCAAAGCAAAGCAAACTACAAACAAGACGAAAAGACAACCCTCAGAATGGGAGAAAATATTTGCAAACGAATCAACGGACAAAGGATTAATCTCCAAAATATATAAACAGCTCATTCAGCTCAATATTAAAAAAAACAACCCAATCCAAAAGTGGGCAGAAGACCTAAATAGACATTTCTCCGAAGAAGAGAGACAGATGGCCAAGAAACATATGAAAAGCTGCTCAACATCACTAATTATTAGAGAAATGCAAACCAAAACTACAATGAGGTATCACCTCACACTAGTTAGAATGGGCACCATCAGAAAATCTACAAACAACAAATGCTGGCGAGAGTGTGGAGAAAAGGGAACCCTCTTGCACTGTTGGTGGGAATGTAAATTGATACAGCCACTATGGAGAACAGTATGGAGGTTCCTTAAAAAACTAAATATAGAATTATCATACGACCCAGCAATCCCACTACTGGGCATACACCCAGAGAAAACCATAATTCAAAAAGACACATGCACCCCAATATTCACTGCAGCACTATTTACAATAGCCAGGACATGGAAGCAACCTAAATGCCCGTCAAAAGACGAATGGATAAAGTAGATATGGTACATATATACAATGGAATATTACTCAGCCATAAAAAGGAATGAAACTGGGTCATTTGTAGAGATGCGGACGGATCCAGAGACTGTCATACAGAGTGAAGTAAGTCAGAAAGAGAAAAAGAAATATCGTGTATTAACACATATATATGGAACCTAGAAAAACGGTACAGATGAACTGGTTTGCAGGACAGTAATTGAGACACAGATGTAGAGAACAAACGTATAGACACCAGGGAAAGTGCCAGGGGGTGGGAGGTGGTGGTGTGATGAACTGGGAGATTGGGATTGACACATATCCTAATATATGCTACTAAAAAGGGTAACTAATAAGAACCTGGTATATAAAAAAATAAAATTCAAAAACATAATAATAAAATAGGTAAACAAAAAAGTGTGAAGAGTGGATGGCAACTCCCCAGGGACGGGCTTCAGGGGGCTCACGTGTTCCCTCATCTGTGTGTGACATCTGCACACAGACGCCCATCGTGTGCCCTCCACCTCCCGTACCCTCTGCTCCACACTTCCCGGGCAGCAGTGGCTGGAGCCCTGGCTGACGGTCCTTGGGTGATTCTTGTAATGCTCAGGAGGCCAGGGAGGTCCTGCTTTGATCCCTGTCCACAGCCAAGGTGGGGGCAGCTTCCCACTGTGAAGACACTTACCCAGGCCACCCAGTAAATTAGGGCAGAGCAGCAATATAAAGACAAATAGCCCAATTTAAAGACGGGCATAGATTTGGAAAAATATTTCTTCAAAGGAGATAAACAGCCCATGGAAACAACCTTAATGTCCACTGACAGATGAATGGATAAAGAAGATGTGGTACATATATACAATGGAATATTACTCAGCTATAAAAAAGGATGAAATAATGCCATTTGCAGCAACATGGGTGCAACTAGAGATTATCATAAAGTAAGTCAGAAAGACTTATTATCTGAAGTCAGTCAG
The DNA here is from genome assembly GCF_005190385.1 of Monodon monoceros. Lineage (NCBI taxonomy): Eukaryota > Metazoa > Chordata > Mammalia > Artiodactyla > Monodontidae > Monodon > Monodon monoceros. Next base: position 100,379,935 of record NW_021703780.1, on the reverse strand, counting down.
AAAGAGAAAGACAAATACCATCTGATATCACTTATATGTGTAATCTAAAATATGGCACAAATGAACGTATCTACAAAACGGAAACAGACTCACAGACACAGAGAACAGACTTGTGGCTGCCAAGGGGGAGAGGGGAGGTGGAGAAGGGGATTGGGAGTGTGGGACTAGCAAATGTAAACTATTATATACAGAATGGATAAATAACAAGGTCTTACTGTATAGCACAGGGAACTATATTCAGTATCCTGTGACAAACCATAATGAAAAAGAGTATTAAAAAAAAAAAGGTCTGTATGTGTATAACAGTTACTTTGCTGTACAGCAGACAATGGCACAACACTGTAAATTAACTATACTTCAATAAAATATTGGGTTGGCCAAAAACTGACTTCAGTTTTTAAGTAAAAATAAAAGACACCTTTTTCATTTTCATCAAGAGCTTTATTGAACAACATATTCACAGTTTTGTTCCACTACCTCTGCCATTTTTCAGGCAACTTCATAATTCCATCTTCGCAAAACTTTTTATCTTTTTGAGCAAAGAATTGTTCCAGGTACCTTTTACAGTATTCCAGGGAATTGAAATTTTTCCCATTAAGAGAATTTTGTAAAAACCAAAATAAATGGAAATCTGAAGCCTGGTGAATACAGTGGATGAATCAGAACTTCCCAGCCAAGCTGTAACAGTTTTTGCCCGGTCATCAAAGAAACATGCGGTCTTCCGTTATTCTGATGGAAGATTATACATTTTCTGTTGATTAATTCTGGATGCTTTTCTTCAAGTGCTGCTTTCAGTTGGTCTCACTGGGAACAGTACTTGTTGGATTTAATCGTTTGGTTTTCCGGAAGGAGCTCATAATAGAGGACTCCCTTCCAATCCCACCAATATATACAACATCACCTTCTTTGGATGAAGACCAGCCTTTGGTGTGGTTGGTGGTGGTCCATTTTGCTTGCCCCACAATCTCTTCCATTCCACATTATTGTACAGTATCCACTTTTCATTGCCGGTCACAATTTGTTTTGAAAATGGAATGTTTTCATTACATTCCAGTAGAGAATCCATGTGGAAATATGGTCAAGAAGGTTTTTTTCACTTAACTTACATGGACCCCAAACATCAAAGTGATTAAGATAACCAAGCTGGTGCAAATGATTTTCAACATTTGATCTGGATATTTTGAGTATGTCGGCTAGCTCTCTCATGGTATAACGTTGATTGTTCTCAATTAATGTCTCGATTGATATGTATCAACTTCAACTGGTCTACCCGACCGTGGAGCATCGTCCAGCAAGAAATCTCCAGCACAAACTTCACAAAACACTTTTGACATGTTCGATCGGTCACAGCACCTTCTCCATACACTGCACAAATATTTTTTTGCGTTTCAGTTGCGTTTTTACCTTTCCTGAAATAATGAAGCATAATATGCCCAAAATGTTGCTTTTTTTCCTTCCACCTTCAATATTAAAATGGCTACACAAAAATTCACCAATTTTGATGTTTTTTTTTTAAATGCATGCTGATATGACAGCTGTCAAAATACGATCTAGCAAAATTGTTTCGAATGAAATTAAAGACAACTAAATGCTACTAGAGCCATCTTATGGAAAACATCGAACGAACTTTTTGGCCAACCCAATAAAATAAAATAAACAAAGGGGATAAAGAGCCAATAAGCGCATAAAAAGATGCTCAACACGACTAATCATCAGGGAAATGCAAATGAAACCACAGCGAGATACACTTCACGCCCACGAGGATGGCTGTAATTTTAAAAATGGACGATCACACATATTGGCAAGGATGTGGAGCAACTGGAACCCTAAGGCACTGCTGCTGCGAATGTGAGACAGTGCAGCTGTTGTGGAAAAGAGTTTGGCGGTTCCTCAAAAAGCTAAACATAGAGTCACCCTTTGACCCTCCATTTCTTCCAGGTGTGCGCCCAACAGAATGGAAAACAGCGTTCACACAAAAACGTGCACATGAGGGTTCACAGCAGCATTATTCAAATGGCCAAAAACTGAAACAACCCAAAAGTCCATCAGCTGATGACAGATGGACAAAACGTGGTCCATGCCCACGATGGAACGTTACTCAGCTATAAGAAGGAGTGACAGCTGCCAGACTTGGATAAACCTTGAAAACATCATGCAGCGTGAAAGAAGCCATACAGGAAGGACCACACATGGATTCCATCTAAATGAAACACTCAAAATAGGAAGATGGGGCTTCCCTGGTGGTGCAGTGGTTGAGAGTCTGCCTGCCGATGCAGGGGACACGGGTTCGTGCCCCGGTCTGGGAAGATCCCACATGCCGCAGAGTGGCTGGGCCCGTGAGCCACGGCCGCTGAGCCTGCGCGTCCAGAGCCTGTGCTCCGCAACGGGAGAGCCCACAACAGTGAGAGACCCGCGTACCGCAAAAAAAGAAAGAAAAAAAAAATCCGCCTGTCAATGCAGGGGACACAGGTTCAAGCCTTGGTCTGGGAAGATCCCACATGCTGTGGAGCAACGAAGCCTATGCGCCACAATTACTGAACCTGTGCTCTAGAGCCCACGAGCCACAACTACTGAACCCACGTGCCACAACTACTGAAACCCGCATGCCTAGAGCCTGTGCTCCGCAACGAGAAGCCACCGCAATGAGAAGCCCTCGCACCACAACGAAGAGTAGCCCCGGCTCACCGCAACTAGAGAAAGCCCGCACACAGCAACAAAGACGCAATGCAGCCAAAAACAAAAATAAAATACATTTATAAACAAACAAAACAGGCAGATCCACAGAAGCAGAAAGTGAAACAGCGACGGCCGAGCTCTGGGAGAGGGACATGAGAAAGTGTGGGGTGTCTTGCTGGGGTGATGGCAATGTTCTAGAATTAGACCATGGAGATGGTTGCACAAGCACAGTGAATATACTAAAAACCAACAAAGCATTCATTTGAAAATGGTAAATTTTGTCATGTGAATTACCTGTTATTAAATATATTCTTACTCTAAGAAAAAAAAATCAGGGTAAGCACTGAGGACCCAGGGCTGTGCGTCCTGAGCTTTGCAGGGCCACTGGGCTGCTCTCTCCACTGGCTGGGGGAGGACTCTACCCCTACGTGAGGGAGGGTGAGACTGAGCGCTGCTGCACCCCTGCCTCCCAAGGCTGACTTCTCTCCGCTCTGCTGACCTCCATGCAGAGAGCCATGCATGGCCGCCCGGGCAGCCCAGCCCAGTGCACTGCCAGCCGGGAGGTGACGGGAAGCTGGGCCAACGCACACGAGACCGCAACAAAGGTCAGCACACGCAGGGCAACGCACCTTAAAGCCGCCTCCAACTTCTCCGAGGACGTTTTCCACGGGCACCCTGGTGTTCTCAAAGTGGACCTCGCAGGCTGGAACACATGACATCCAGGACCTCAGCTGAGGGGGACGAAGCGCTCTACCCCTGACCCCCACTCGAGGGACGCGGTTCATTCACTCACTCGCTCATTCATTCAGACCCTCCACAGTCCGAGCTAAGGGACCCAAGAGGCTGAGCCTCGTGAGGACCACAGGGCAGCTCCAGGTGGGCCGAGAGCCACTTACAGGATACCAGCCTCGAGTGAACTGAGTGCCGACTGGGCTTAGGTGGGGAGGAGGGAGAAGGGAGGAAGGAGGAGTCCCAGGCTGGAAAGATAGGGGTCTGCTGTACTGCAACACTGACCCAGGATCCCCAGCACCACCTCGCTCCAAGGCTGAGCGCCACAAGGTGGTGACGACCTCACCTTGAAGTCATCACTGCCCGATGTGTGGAGAGATTTTGCCAAATGCTCGGGTGGAAACAAAACTACTTAAGTCTCATGTTATCTTGATATTTGATACCTTTTTATCAAGATAAAATCTCACCTTGTCTCTTTCTCTCTCATACACACACATGCATGCACGTGCCACTCACTGTTGGAGCCTCGGATGCCTAACTTATCCTCAGGTTTCCCGCTGGTGATTCCACCAAAGTCTCTCTCTACTATGAACGCTGTGACCTTGTCCTTTACTGAGCCATTAGAATCAACAACCTCTGTCTTTGCAAACACAGTAAAAACACTGGCTAGTCCTCCATTGGTGATCCAGACCTGAGGAAAGAAAGCAAAAGGGCTCCAGAGAAAACCAAACTACTACAAACTGGCCACCCTCAGCACCAGCTGCCCATCACAGCTCAGGCCAGAACGGGCTCAACCCAGCATCCCCAGAGCATAGATTTCCCCAGCAGACACAGGTGGCCCTGCATGTGTGTCAGTGCGTGTGTCAAGTAGCTCTGGCTCAGCATGAAACAGCTGGGGGTGGGAGGGAGGCAGAAAGGAGT
>NW_021703780.1:100228750-100370609 GCF_005190385.1 Monodon monoceros | reverse complement strand
GGGGACGGGGAGGGGGAACAGACTTCTCAACAAACTGCTCCATGTAGAACTTATTTGGATCTTAATTCAAGCAACTTGTTTGTAAAAAGTAAGTACGAGACAATCAGGGAAGTTTGAACGTTAAGCAGATAGTAAGAAACGATCAAGGTTTAAGTGTACGCCGTGACTTTCTCAGGCCCGTCCTGCAGAGATGCACTGAGCTCGTCATGGCTGCCATCCAGGGCTGCAGCGTGACGGAGGAAGCACCGAAGCCAGGAGACGGGGGTGGACGTTCACGACACTAAACTTTTGTGTTTCAAAATCTGTGTAATAAAAAGTTAAAAGAATGGACACACAAGAGCAGCTCAGGGAGGTGGGCAGCACTACGGAGGCCTGCGGGCTCAGGAGCCAGGACACCTTGGTTCCCATCCTGCCACTAAGCGGATGGTATGGTGGCGGGTCATGTAACCTCTCTGAGCCACCGTTTCTTCTTCCAAAAAAGGAGGCGCATCACCCGAGGATGACGGTTAAGGGGTGATGTGCCTGCCCTTTATGATCCCTGGAGCATGGGAAGTGGTCAGTGCGTGGTGGTGAAGGTCAGGACGGAGACCCTGACACGGCCACGGAGGCCACGCAGCTGTACCTTGGAGCCATTGAGGACGTAGTGTTTCTTATCTTCACTTAACGTGGCCCTGGTCCGGATGGAGGCAGCATCGCTCCCACTGCGGCGGAAGAAATACGCGGTTGAGGGGTAACGCTGGAGACAAGGCCCCACGGAAAACAAAGTGCCAGCTAATAGACATATTCAGCTTTGCAGCCACAGACAATCTGTAGACAGACGGGCATGTTCCAGTAAACTTCATCTATGAAAACAGGTGGCGAGGTGGGTTTGGCCAACCCCGCTCTGTCACATCGGGTGAGAAGGCGGCAGCGACAACGTTTGGGAGGTCTAAACACGGAAATGCCGGCTCACGCGGGCTCTAACCTCCCGCGAGGCGAGCGCAGGGGACCCAGGTCCCCAGGTGGGGAAGCAGGACGGAAAGGGGCTGGATAACGGACTTGCCCTCATGGCGGCTGTGAGACTCGGGACTCATCACCCCATCTCACTGGACCTCAGTTCACAGCCTGTAAAGTGGGCACAATACCACCCGCCCTTTATACTCTGAAAGTCGCTGTGAAGCCTGAATGCATTACTGTATATAAGGAGGGTTGCAAAGCACAAAGAAATTACAGGTGCTGTCAGCCATGTTATCTCATTTGTAAAGGTAACCAGGAAAGAGAAGTAAGGTAGAGGTAAGAGAGCATGAAGAGAATGGGTGAGAAAAGCTGTGGACTCAACTCCCGGGAAGTCTTCAGGGAGGGAAGACGCCACCCACCCCTCTTCAGTAAAAAGAAAAGCCCCTGGACCCTGAAGCTGTGAGTGACATGCAGGGCTGACCTGGCTGGCTCCGTCAGGCAGAAGGCGGCCACGTGCTCCCCGGAAGCCAGCTTGGGCAGGTACCTGGCCTTCTGCTCCTCGCTGCCGGCCAAGATGATGCCCTGGCAACACACACGGGCTGCTTTCAGCGGTGGCAAGAGAGAAGTGTGTGAAACGTGCTTGCAGAACACAGCCCCTTCTGGAACACGCTTCCTTCACGCAAGAGCTGGCAGCCGCAGTAAAAACTGGGGAGCTGTTGGAGGGTCTGGGGAGCTGGGCTGCCAGGGAGACCCCAAAGTGCACAGTCCAGGGTGGCCTGGCACAGCTCCAGGAAGGGCCTCAGTCTTTCTGGCAATTCCTCCACTTCCCGGCAGGGTGGCCAGAGCCGGGTGGCTGGAGCCACAGCTGGTGCTTGGGCAGCGCCACGCCCGGGCACCAAGCTTGCTGTGCACTCAGCCCCCTCGGTTTCTACACTGAACAAAAACCACCCAAGGAATGAGCTGTGGGCCCCTAGACCTGCCCTGAAAGACTCCAAGCAGCGGAGTAGGAGGACAGGTGCCAACAGCAGGGGGGACACGCTCAGGCCCCGAGGGAGCCAATCAAGAGGTGGGGTCACCTCCAGCCCGTGGTGAAGGCAGGCTCCACGGAGGCAGTGGCATCTGGCCTGGGCCTGGAAGGATGGGTCAGAGGCGATGGGGCAGGAGGAGGTTTCAAAAGGAAGGACAGGGCCACCGAAGGGCACTGAGCACGGTACAGCGAGGCTGCAGGACAGCGGGCCTTCCTCCGAGACGCTGAGCCGGCTGCCCCCTCGCCACCGCGGAAACCCAGACCCCTGACCTTGAGGCCGATGGCCTGGTGTGCTGCCAGCGTCACGGCGATGGAGCAATCCAGGCTGATGATCTCCCCCAGCCGCGCGTACATGGTGTTGGAGAGGCCCAGGCCACCTAGGGCAGAAACAGGCCAGCTTCACTTACGCTCCAGCCCCAAATTCCTCCCAGGAAAGGCAAGTGGCTTTATAAAGTCAGCTCCCCATTTTTTAAAAATCACAACACAGAATGGTACAAAGGAAACAGAAATTACCCATGAACTTGTCACTCACAGCATTTTTGTGCACATCCTTTCAGACTTCTTCTAGGCATATAAGCATATACAGGTGTATATTTTAATATAAAAATGTAATATTTAACACAAAAACATATAAACACCTAAACATACATAAAGTTACTTGAAATGCTGTGAATACCTCCTATCACAGATCTTGGGCTTCACAGACGTGAACCCCATTCCGAAACCCACCCCCAGCATCTCGTGGCCTCCAGGAAAGGTCTCTCTGCCTGGGATACTGGCATCCGGGGTTGGGTCCTTCTGTCGCAGGGGTGCCCCGTGTGCTGTAGGACGTGGGGTGGCATCCTTGACCTCTGCCCACTAGAAGTTCCCCCTCCTCCACACTTCTGACAACATAAATGTCTCTAGACATGTCTCTTGCCCCAGGGTCGGGGGGCAAAGTCACCCTCGGAAGGAGTCAGTGTTCTAGGAGCAAAAAGAGAAAACACTAAAAACGCAGACTCTGCTGAACTTGGGTATTCTGCATTTTATCTTCAACTTCCGGCGGTGGTGGGGTGGCCTTGTGTGCACCTTACAAATGACTACCCGAGGCCTAAGGTCGCGCGCGGCCCAACTGCAGGGGGCGCCTTCCACACAAGGGGAGGGCCGAGTCCCTGCAGGGGTGTGCAGCGTCCCCTGCGCTCAGCGGGGACCCAGGGAAGGCCACCCATCACCATGCCGCTTTCAATCAAAATGCTTGTGCTCCTACTTGTTTGACATGCTGAAGTCAGTGTTGCTTCTTTAAAAAAAAAAAAAGCTGTGTATTTTTTTTCCCCATGAAAGTATCAGAAAAATCATGGGGGGAGGACAATCAATGGGGACAGATGACAGGTGGGTGGAGACTGCTTGACGGGGGGAGGGGCTGAGGGGCCGGAAAGACCCGGGGGGTACCCAGGGAACTGGGGGCGGAAACCAGGCTGCCGGTGGAAAGGCCTCTTTTCCAGGATGGCGGTTTCCAACCAGCCTTCAGAACACTCCAGGACTGGGAACAATTCCCGAAAATGTTTTGGGCATGAACATAAGGTTGCTGTCGCCTTAATTTCCCCAGGAAGGATTTAAAAAAAGGAAAGACAATGAAATAGTCCCAAATGTGACCACTGTTATCTCATGAAAGAGCATTTTCACACCCAAGAAGGGGACATAAAACAGGAATAAGGGATGGATTTGTGCAATCACATACACACACACACACACACACACCACACACACACGTGCTGGCATAAAACACAGAGAGATGCAAAAAGACATATTCCAATCTCACACAAAAATTGTCTGGAGGAAAACTTAACTGCTGCTTCTCCTCAGTCAAGAAGTCGTTTCTTAATGATTCTGAAGGGGAAGCATACAATCACCACCCTGGCTGTGTCTGCCAGCTTTCCTCCACTATCTGTTTTCTCCAAACACTTATTTTTCTCAGCTCATGACACCAACTGCCGCTCTGTGGCTCAACCCCACCTGGTCTCTATTCTAATATTCGACGTGGCCCCCACCGTACGGCAGACAGTTCCTCGGGGCCTGTGAGTTACCGACAAGTGACACCAACAGGTCTCCAGGTGTGGGGAGAGCTCAGTCCCCGGTCCCCAGAGGCTGCAGGTGTAGCTCCCCCCAAGAGGCCTGTGCTGCATCCCGCCACCAGAGGGAGCAGCAACAGCAATTATTTCACGTTTTCTGCACAGATTGGAACTCCTTCCATACATTTGGAAACGCGGTGACAGGGATTTCATAGGATGACGAGCAGGAGACGTCCTTTAACAGCTTAATACACTGCGACAGACACACATATAAACGAAGATTTAGCCTGATTAAAATATACCTCTCAATTAAGGAAATCAGGCATCAAACTCGTTTGTTCTATATTTTCACATTTTCTCTCAGACTGCAGCAGCTGCAGGATAGGTCCCAGTGGGACTTCCTGCACAGGCAGCGAGGGCCCCCACCCTTGGCTGTGGGGTGGGGTGTGCGGGGGGCACAGGTCTCACTGAGATAAACCCGGCAGAGGCAGAACGTCGAGGACAGCTCCCGCGTCCGGGCCTCGCCGTGCAGGCCTAACCCACGGCCTGGCTGGGAGAACGTACCCGGGTGTCACACGCCACCTACAGCTCTCGGGTCCAAAGCACTGACCCTGTGCTCATGAAGCCGGAAGCCGCCCCAGCCTGGGCTCGGCGGGAGGGCTCAGAGAGCAGGGGGTGCGGGGTGAAGGCCACACGTCTTCGTCAAAAGGTCCCGAGAGTGAAAATACAGGGACGTGCGTCCGTGCCAGTGCTTGCGAGGGACTGTGTTTTGTCCCTGCTCCTCCCTCACACACTCCGTGCCTGTCCCCTCGCTCCCACAGAACTGAGAGGACCACCCCTACATCAGGCAGGAGACACACAAGCTGCACGACGGGCTCAGTCTAACAGGGCACAGCCACCAGGCGGGGATCCTGGGGGGAAGGCAGGGCCTTCCACTGTAAACCTCCAAGAGCAACGAGCATGGCCCAGAGGACAACGGGCCTGCTCGCAAGCTCCCGAGACCAGGGCTCCACCTCCCCGAGGCGGCCCGCGCCCCACAGCCGTGCACCCACCCCTTTGGCCGCTGGGCCCTGGACCCTGGGCGCGCAGCGCGTGGCCTTCCCTACACACAAAAGCACTTGCGGGCCTGGGGCAGCTCCTCTGCCAGAGAGACCACAGGGCTTCACAGTGGAGACCACGCTGCACCAGCCCGAGCTGGCCGGAGGTGATACCCACCCCTCCTCCCCCACCCAAGGGACCCAGAGAGCACAGACATCCTGCAGGGTCCCTCCTCACCTCCGAGGAGGAAGGCAGGGAACTGGATAGCTCTTCCTGCTGAAAAGCCTCTTGGGCCACACACTCACCAGCCAGCCACCCTGGATTTAACCCACAAAGGGACGTTTTACAGACTGACCTTGGACTTTGTGCATTTTCAAAGGCCACCCTTCTGGAACAGAACCCTTTTTTGGACAAATACGGAGGGTTTTCTTAAAAGCCAAACTGGTTGGGTGGTGGTTTCCTTTACTTACCGTATTCTTCTGGGACTTGCATCCCAAAAAGCCCCAGGCTCTTCAGTTTCTCTAAAGTTTCATTTGGGATTTTTCCCTCTCGGTCGATTTTTTGAGAGTCCACTGCCAAGAGGAAATATTTTGATTAAACGAAATATAACCTATGTTTACACAAATAGAAGTAAACAGAACAACTGTTCTATGTTATACAATTCCAGCGTCAGAAACTTCAGACCTGGAAATGGTCTAGCCATGGTTATTCAGCATGTGTTCAATTTTACCTTATTCGCCCAGGAAGAATTGCATTTCAGAAAATTACCACTACCAGGTAATGTTCTGTTTCTTGATCTGGGTGTATTCATTGCGTAAAACTGCAGAAACTATACATTTATGAGGCCTAAACTTTTCTGCAGGCATTTATTACTAAACTTGAATTTTTGTTTTATCACCTGTACCTTCTAGAAAATTAGACAATAAGCACACAGCTGCCAGCACTGCCCTAAAACGTTTGGCTACGTGGCCAGACTCCAGGCAGCTTCTGGACCCAGCTCCACCGGTGTTCAGAACCACACCCTTTCCCCAGAGTCCACAGGTTCCTGAGAACAGGTCAGTCTGTTTACCACCTACACACACAATCATCACAGCAAAACTCAACCATCACTGTGTTAGGTCTGCAGCTGCACACTTTTATAAGAATCAAGTAAAAGTGTTTTCATAAACTGCCAACAAATTAAACTTCATCACTATTATAAATCATAAAAACAACCATAATCACGCTTATAAATTTTTATACATATGGGTCACTAATGAGAAATATAGGTTCCCCAAATGGAGTCCAAACCCCTGGTTTTTTTGTTGTTTTTTTTTGCGGTACGCGGGCCTCTCACTGTTGTGGCCTCTCCCGTTGCGGAGCACAGGCTCCAGACGCGCAGGCTCAGTGGTCATGGCTCACGGGCCCAGTCGCTCCGCGGCATGTGGGATCCTCCCGGACCGGGGCACGAACCCGTGTCCCCTGCATCGGCAGGTGGACTCTCAACCACTGCGCCACCAGGGAAGCCCCAAACCCCTCATCTTTTACTTTTACAATTCTACTGACATGTAATTGGCACACAATAAACTGCACATATTTAGAATAATTTTTTGAGTTCTGACATCTGTTCACCCACGAAACCATACGCACAATCAACAAAAGCATTTCCTTTTCCACCGAAATTTCCTCATGTCCCTCTGTGATCAATCCTTCCCTCCACCTCCATCTCCAGGCAACCACTAATCTTTTCGGCTACAGATTGGTTTGCATTTTTTGAGTTTTTATATAAATGGAATCACAAGGTATTTTTTTTTGATCTGGCCTAATTTGGCCTAATGATTTTGAAGTTCATCCATATTGTTGCAAGTATAAATACTTCATTCCTTTTTATTTTTCACTACCTACTGGTATGGGTATAAAATTGTTTATCTATTCACCCCTTGAAGGACATTTGGTTGGTTCCCAGTTTTTGGCCCTTAGAAATAAAGATCCTGTGAACATTCATATTCAAGTTTTGGTGCAACTACATGTTTTCATTTCACTTTGGAGCGCAGTGGCTGGGCTGTATGGTAGGGTATGTTCAACTCTGAAGAAACTGCCAGGATCTGGGAAGACTTCCTTCCCGCAAGATGGAGATACAGGGACTGGATTTATCTCGCTACCTTAGAATACAGGATATTAGATACGAGGAGGAAGAGTCATGTGTTACTAGTAGCAAAGAATCAGTCCGAGACCATGCATTCTCAACAGGGCAACATCACCCCCAAGGGGGTGAAAACGGTTCTGGAGGAAGGGGAGCAAAAAAATATTTTTTTATGTATAAAGCACAGTAACACGTATAATACATAAACAGATAATAATATAGTTGTGGCATTAAAATTTCACAGAGGGATGTGATTAGGGTAAAAAGATGTCTAAAAAGGCTCTGGGGGAAGAGAGAGCAGTAAAAAAAAAAGTTGAAAACAGTGCCCTACAGGCTTCCTCTGCTCCTTCTAATGACACTTAAAGGCACGTCTCGAATGGATCAAACTATTCCAAGTAACTTAATCGAGCCCTGGAACAAAGCTTAAGACCATACTACACACACACACACACACACACACACACACACACACACACAGCACCAAGAATGTAAACTCCACAATGACTGGCATCCAAGAGAAAACCACCAGGCACATGAAGAAGCAGGAAAATATGAGTGATAATGAGAAGAAAATCAATCAACTGAACATGACCTAGAAGTAACAAAGGTACCAGTGGACAAGGGTATCACATGAGTTATTACAGGGGCTTCCCGGGTGGCGCAGTGGTTGAGAGTCCACCTGCCAATGCAGGGGACACGGGTTCGTGCCCCGGTCCGGGAAGATCCCACATGCCGCGGAGCACCTAAGCCCGTGTGCCACAACTACTGAGCCTGCATGCCACAATTACTGAAGCCCGCGTGCCTAGAGCCCGTGCTCCACAGCAAGAGAAGCCACCGCAATGAGAAGCCTGCACACCACAACGAAGAGTAGCCCCCACTCGCTGCAACTAGAGAAAGTCCATATGCAGCAACGAAGACCCAACACAGCCAAAAATAAATAAATTTATTTTAAAAAAAGAGTTATTATAACCAAATGCTCAAAAACGTAGACGAAAATATGAGCATATTAAGGAGAGACATGGAAAAATAAAAAGACACAAATCAAATTTCCAGAGATGAAACAATGCTTAAGATGAAAAACACTGGATCGGATTAACAGCAGACCAAATACCAGGGGGAAAAGAAGATTAGTGAACATAAGACATAATAATAAAAGCTATACAAAATAAAAAAGACAAAAAAACAACAACAGAGCGTCAGTGAGTCGTGGGACAACCTCAAGCAAATATATATATCTTTATATATGTATACCTTTTTTATAGATACGTATGCTTTATATATATATATAAAATCTCCAAAGGAGAGCAGGGAGGAAGGAGTGTGGGAATGTGGTATGGTTGGTGATAAAACAATGTTTAAAGAAATAATGACCAAAATTTACCAAAGTTGATAAACACACAGATCCAAGAAGTTCAAAGGACCCTGAGAAAAATGTGAAGAAAACTACACTAATATCAGTTTCTCTAAAACCACTTAAAAGCAGCCAGATACGAAGAAACACACATGAAAAGAACCGAAGATAATATGGTAGCAGACATCTCATCAGAAACAATGCTAAAACAGAAGAGACCGCTAAAAGAAAAATGTTGTCAACACAGAAATCTTTTCTGATGAAACAGACTTTCCAGATACATAAAAGCTGTAGGTACTCACCCCTGAAAAGCTGCACCACAAGAAAACTGAAAAGAAGTCCCTCCCACAGAAGAATGATGGTACCAAGAGGAAGTCAATACATAAAATGGTAAATTTTATTCCATGTACATTTTATGACAGACAGAAAGAAAGAAAGGAAGGAAGGAAGGAAGGAAGGAAATAAAGTATTGTAGGGTTTATAAAGAATGTAGAAATAAAATGTATGAAACAGAACGTGGGCTGGGAAAGCAGAAGTGTAAGGTTCTTACACCATACATGAAGTGGTATAATATTAGCCGAAAGCAGATTTTGATACATAGTATATGTTTACATACTATAAATTCTAAAGCAACCACTCATAAAACACAAGAGGCATAACCAATAAACCAAGCAAAAAGATAAAATGGAATCATAAAAAATACTCCATTAATCCAAAAAGAGCAGGAAAAGAGGGAAAAAGATCAAAGATAATATGGGACAAATAAACAGCTAGATGCTAACGTTAAACCCAACTACATATGTATCAATAATTACATTAAAATAATCATATATCAAAAACCAATTAAAAGGCACAGAGTGGGGGAGGGTGAAATGGGTAAAGGAGATCAAGTGTATGGTGACAGATGGAAACTGAAGTTTTGGTGGTATGGCATAATATACACAGAAATAGGAATATAGTGTTGTACACAGGAAACTTACAATGTTACAGACCAACATTACCTCGATAAAAAAAAAATTAAAAAAAGGAGGGCTTCCCTGATGGCACAATGGTTAAGAATCTGCCTGCCAATGTAGGGGACACGGGTTCGAGCCCTGGTCCGGGAATATCCTACATGCTGTGGAGCAACGAAGCCCATGTGCTACAACTACTGAGCCTGTGCTCTACAGCCCATGAGCCACAACTACTGAGCCCACGTGCCACAACTACTGAAGCCCACGTGCCTAGAGCCCATGCTCCACAACAAGAGAAGCCACCGCAATGAGAAGCCCGCGCACCACAACGAAGAGTAGCCCCTGCTCACTGCAACTAGAGAAAGCCCGCACCCAGCAACGAAGACCCAACGCGGCCAAAAATAAAAAAATTAAATTTATTAAAAAAAAGAAAAAAGGAAGAAAGACTGTCAAATTGGATTAAAAAAACAATATTCAACTACGCTGCCCATAAGAAATCACTTTTTCATTTTTATTTTAAACTTTTATTTTCACATAATTTTAGATTTAAAGAAAAGTCACAAAAATAGTATAGGGTTCCCGTATACTCTTCATCCAACTTCTCCTAACAGAAGCTAATAGAACCATGGGGAAACTATCAAAATTAAGAAATGGACATTCATACAATATTACTAAGTTACAGAATTAATTTGAATTTCATCAGTTTGTCCATTAATAGCCTATTTCTTTCCTGGGATCCAATCCAGGATCCCAACTGTATTTAGCTGTCATGTCCCCTTAACATCCTCCGGAGTGAATCCAACAATACAAAAAAGGATAATATATCACAACCAAGGGGGACTATCCTGGGAATGTAAGTGTCGTTCAGTGTTCAAAACCCAATGTAATTTACTACGTCAACAGAATAAACAGTAAAAAAAACATAATCATCTTCACAGATGCAAAAAAACACTGGACACAATTTGATACAATTTATGATGAAAACACGCGACAAACCAGAAATAAAGGGAAACTTCCTTAACCTGGTACAGGGCACTCCAAAAAAATGTACAGCTAACTCATACTTAATGGTAAAAGACAATGTTTTCTCCCTAAAATCAGGCACAAGGCAAGGAAGTTGGCTCTGACCACTCCTATTCAACATACTAGAGATGTTAGCCATTGAATTATACAAAGAAAAGAAAGGGAAACCAGGCTGGAAATGAAGACATGAAACTGCCCTCATCACCAACCACGTGACTGTCTATGTACTAAACCCTCTGGGATGGATCAAAAAAGTTGCAAGAGCTAATAGATGAGCTTAAGAAGGCTGCAGGATACAAGGTCAATATACAAAAACCAACTGTACTCACTGAAGAGGCTTCATTAAGGGAACAACTAAACACATGAAAAAATGTTCAACATCATCGGGCATCAGGGAAATGCAAATTAAAACCACAATGAGGTAACACTCCACATCTAACAGAATGGCCAAAATTCTTACAAGTTTTTTTTTAAAACAAAACCAGTGACAACACCAAATCCTGGCAAAAAAAAGGCACAGAAACTGGATCACATACACTGCTACTGGGAACGTAAAACGGTACAGCCAACACTTTGAAAATAATTAAACACAGAACTACCTCAGGACCCAACAACTGCACTCCTGGGCATTTATCCCAGAGAAAAGAAAATATGTTCACACAAAGCTTGTACACAAATGTACACAGAAGCTTTATTCGTAAGAGCCTCAAAACTGGAAACCACCAAGATGCACTTCAACGTCAGAATAGTCAACAAATTGTGTTAACCCGTAACATGGAAAACTACCGAACAATAAAAAAGAACAAACCACTGATACACGGCAACTTACAGGAGAATTATGCTGAGTAAAAAAGGCCAATCCCAAAGTTTATATACTGTATGGTTCCATTAATATAACATTTTGAAATAACAAAATTATAAAAATGGAGAACAGACTAGTGGTTCCCAGAAGCTGGGGAGGAGAGGGCAAGAAGGGGCCATGTCTATAAAAGGAATGCATGAGGGATTCTTGTGATGTAACTGTTCTGTACCATGATTGTGGTGCTTGTCACATGAATCTATATATATGACAAAATTACGTAAGTACATACACAGTCAGTAAACGTACAACTGGCAAAATCTGAATAAGGTTGATGTCAATTTCCTGGTTGTGATTAACATTCTGTGGTTATGCAAGACGTATTCCATAAAGCTATGCATTGGGGGAAACTGATTGGGTGAAGGGTATAACTGATCTCTGAATTATTTCTTACAACTGCATGTGAATCTACAATTATCTCAAACTAAAGTTTTTTTAAAGCAAATAATGTCATCATGAAATGTTATCATATTACATACATATTAAATTTAATGGGTATAACCCTGAGGTTGAATTAAGAAATCCCCAAGAAAACACCCACATCTGCTGAAGTTCAACTAAAATTGATTTTCAACAACAAAAACTATGACACAATGGGTGACATTTTTCTTTCATCTCGTTTAGTTCCTAAATCTCCTTTAAACAAGTGTGAATTTCTTTTATTAATGAAATAAAATATAGATTATGAAGAAAAATTTCAGAAATAGAAACAAGTATATACAGAAAAAAGTGAACTTCCATACCACTGTAAAAATAATGTGTAAAAAAATCAACTGTATTTCTATATACAAACAGCAAACAATCAGAAATTGGAATTTTAAAAAATACCATTTATAATGTCAAAGAATTTTAAATACTTATGGATACATTTTACAAACCATCAAAAAAACATTATCAGTTGAGAAACCATCAGAAACTTTTGTCAAAATTTGTCCAAGGTTGGGATTTCCCTGGAGGTGCAGTGGTTAAGAATCCGCCTGCCAATGCAGGGGATATGGGTTTGACCCCTGGTCCGGGAAGATCCCACATGCCACGGAGCAACTAAGCCTGTGTGCCACAACTACTGAGCCTGCGCTCTAGAGCCCACGTGCCACAACTACTGAAACCCACGCGCTGCAACTACTGAAGCCCACGTGCTCTAGGGCCTGCATGCCGCAACTACTGAGCCAGCATGCGGCAACTACTGAAGCCTATGCTCTGCAACAAGTGAAACCACCACAATGAGAAGCCTACGCACTGCAATGAAGAGTAGCCCCTGCTCACCGCAACTAGAGAAAGCCTGCACACAGCAACGAAGACCCAATGCAGCCAAAAAAATAAAAAGGAAAAAAAATGTCCAAGGTCTATACACTGACCATGACACACAAAATGCTGCTGAGAGAATTATATAAGAATCAAATAAATGGGGAGATATCCCATGATCGTGCATTTGAAAATTCAGTATTGTTAAAATCTCAATTCTCCCTCAAACTGATTTACAGATTTATTGTAACCCCAATCATAACACACAAAGGCCTTTTTGTTGAAGCTGAAAAGCTGATTCCAAAATTTATAAGCAAATGCAAAGGACCTAGAGGAGCCAAACAACTTCAGGAAAGAACAAGGCTGCAGGACTAACACTTCTTGCTTTCAAGCCTATTACAAAGCTCAGTAAAGAAGGCAACATAATATTTGCATCAAAATAGACAAACAGAACAGAGGATTCAGAAACAGACCCTCACATAAATGATTGATTTTTTCCATTTTTTTATATTGTGGCAAAATACACATAAAATTTACTATCTTAGCCAGTTTTAAGTGTGCAATTCAGTAGTATTATGTACATTTACATTATTGTGCAACCATCACCACCACCCATCTCCAGAACTCGTTTCACGGTTCAAAACAGTTAACTCTGCCCTCATTACACAATAACTCCCCATTCCTCCTCCCCCCCACCCCCTGGCAACCACCATTCTATTACTTTGTTTCTATGGATTTGACTGCTCTCAGTATCAATACTTCATACAAGTGAAATCAATCAGTATTTGTCCTTTTCTGACCAGCTTATTTCACTTAGCATAATGTCCTCAAGGTTCATGTTGTAGCATTGGTCCAAATTCCCCTCCTTATAAAGGTTAAATAATATTCCATTGTATGCATATACATTTTATTTACCCATTTATCTGTTAACCTGGTTGTGTCTTTGGATCTAAACTGAATCTCTTGTAGACAAGATATAGCTGGATTATTTTTTAAATCTGGCAACTTCTGACTTCTGATGGAAGAGTTTAATCTATTTAAAGTAATCAGTGATAAGGAAAGACTTCCGTCATTTTGTTATTTATATAGCTTTTTTCTCCATCTTTTTTTTTTGCATTACTGTCTTCTTTTTACTTGATTTTTTGCAGTGAAACATTTCAATTCCTCTCTCATTTGCTTTCATGTATATTCTTTAGGTATTTTCTTTGTAGTTACCATGGGGATCACGTTGAACATCTCAAAGCTGTAACACTCTCATGTGAATCTACACCAGCTTAACTTCAGTAACGTATTAAAATTCTGTTCCTTTAAAGGCTCCAAATCCACCCTTTTCTTTTATTGTTGTTGTCACAAAATTACATCTTTATGCACCATGTCCAAAAACATAAATAATTGTTTCAAACAATTTTTAGTCTCTTAAATTATTACAGAGAACAAAATGTAGAGTTACAAAGTTACAGTGATACTGGCTTTTAGACAGTTTTTCTAAAAAATATATTAGACTCTTAAATCAAGTAGAAAACAAAAGCTACAGTTATAAACCATTGTTACAATAATACTAGGTTTTATACCTGCCCATGTATTTACCTTCAATGAGATCTTTATTTCTTTACATGGACTTGAGTTACTGTCTAGTGTCCTGAGCATTTCTTGTAGGGCAGAGCCAGTGGTAACAAACTCCCTCAGCTTTTATCTGGGAACGTCTTAATTTCTTCCTTGCTTTTAAAGGACAGTTTGCCAGATATAGCATTCTTGGTTGAGAATGTTTTCCTTTTAGCACTTTGAATATATTGGCCCACTGCTTTCTGGCCTCCAAAATTTCTGATGAGAAATCTACTGAAAATCTTATTGAGGATTCCTTGTCTGTTGCTTCTCTCTTACAGCTCTCAAGACTCTTTTGGTCTTTGTCTTCTGACAGTGTGATTATATAACGTGTCCTGGTGTAGGTCTCTATGATTCATCCTATTTGGAGTTTGCTTAGCTTCTTGTATGTTTATATTCACGTCTCACGAAATTTGAGAAGTTTTCAACCAATGTTTCTTCAAATAATCTCTCTTCTCTTTCTGGGACTCCCACAATATGTATGCATTTAACAGTGTTCCACAGGTCCCTCAAGTTCACTTTTCTTCAATCTTTTTTTTTTTCCTGTGCTTCAGACTTGATTATTTTCCATTATCCTATCAGCAAGTTCACTGATTCTTCTGCCTTCTCAAATCTATCTTTGAATCTCTCTAGTGAACTCTTCCTTTCAGTCACTGTGCTTTTCAGCTCCCAAATGTCATTTTTGCTTTTTAGCTTTACTACCTCTTTACTGATATTTCCATTCTGTTCACACATTCTTCACTTCCTGCATGTCTTGTTAGTTAAGCATCTTTAAGATGGCTATTTTTAAGTCTTTGTCTAGTAGGTCCTCCATCAGGTGTTTTACAGGAAGAGTTTTTTGTTGGTTCTTTTTTTTTTTTTCTTTGAATGGGTCATACTTTTCTGCTCTGCTTTTGCTGAAAACTGGACATGTGAATTAATAATGTGGTAACTCTGGAAATCAGATTTTCCCTCTTCCCAGGGTTTGCTCCTTTTTCTTTTTTGGCCGTGCTGTGTGCCACGTGGGATCTCAGTTCTCTGACCAGGGATCAAACCTGCGCCCCCTGCAGTGGAAGCACAGAGTCTTAACCACTGGTCCACCAGGGAAATCCCCAGGGTTTGCTCTTTTTTCCTTAATCGAAACATATGTGACATATAACACTGTCTAAGTTCAAGGTGTACAACATGTTGATTTGATACATTCATATACTGCAATAGGATTGCCACCATAGCCTTAGCTAATACCTCTACTACATCACACAATTATCATTTCTTTTTGAGGCGGTAATAATTAAGATCTATTCTGTCAGCACATTTGATATTTATAGTACAGTGTTGTTGTCTATAATCACAATAATGTACATTAGGTCTCCAGGACTCACTTATCTACTAGTTCCAAGTGTATACCCTTAAACAACACCTCTCCAATTCCCCCATTCCCCAGCCCCTAGTAATCCCATATTCAACTGTTTTAGGAGTTCAGTTTTAGATTCCACATATAAGTGATTATCACAATACTTGTCTTTCTCTGACTTATTACACTAACCATAGTATCCTCAAGGTCCATCCATGTCATTGCAAATGGCAAGACTTCCTTTCTCATAGATGAATAATATTCTATTTTACTTACATATATCTTGGTATCTTACATCTTTTTTATCCATTCAACAACTGGAGAACACTTAGGTTGTTTCCATACCTTGGCTACTGTGAATAATGTTGCAATAAACATGGGAGTGCATATTATCTCTTTGGGTGTTTTCATTTTTAAAAATTAATTAATTAATTAATTAATTTTTGGCTGAATTGGTCTTCGTTGCTTCACGCAGACTTTCTCTAGTTGTGGCAAGTGGAAGCTACTCTTTGTGGCGGTGCATGGGCTTCTCACTGTGGTGGCTTCTCTCGTTGTGGAGCACGGGCTCTAGGCACATGGGCTTCAGTAGTTGCGGCACACAGGCTCAGCAGTTGTGGTGCACGGGCTTAGTTGCTCCACGGCATGTGGGATCTTCCTGGACCAGGGATTGAACCCGTGTCGCCTGCACTGGCAGGTGGATTCCTAACCACTGCACCATCAGGGAAGTCCCAGTGTTTTCATTTCTTTTGGGTATATACCAAGAAGTGAATTACTGGATATGGGAGTTTGATATTAATTTTTAAAGGAGCCTCCACACTGTTTTCCATAGTGGCTGACAAATTTACAATCCCACCAACAGTGCACAAGGGTTCCATTTTGCCACATCTTTATCAACATTTGTTATCTGTGGTCTTTTTGATGATAGTCATTCTAACAGGTGAGAGGCGTTATCTCATTGTGGTTTTGATTTGCATTTTCCTGTTTAGTGATATTGAGCACTTTTTTCATGTATCTGTTGGACATTTGTGTGTCTTCCCTAGAAAAATGTCTATTTAGTTCCTCTGCCCATCTTTTAAACTTTTTTTTTGTTTTTGCTATTGAGTTGCATGAGTTCTTTATATATTTTGGATATTAGTCCCCTATCCAATATACGCTTTGCAAATATTTTCTCCCATTTCTTAGGATGCCTTTTCATTTTGTTGATTATTTCCTTTGCTGTGCAGAAGATTTTAGGTTTGATATTCCACATGTTGATTTCTATTTTTGTTGTTTGTGCTTTTGGGTTTTGTTTTGATTTTTAATTGTTGTAGGCTTTGTCTATGCCAAGGATCAGCCTGAGGTGTAAACTTAAGGTCTTTTCAGGTCTTTCCTGAGCCTGTCCCTTTCCCAGTTCATTTGCTGCCCATATATGCATTTGCTTTAGAAGGTCCTAGTATTCCATCTGGCTCCTGAAAAAACAAAAAGAGGGACTTCCCTGGCGGTCCAGTAGTTAAGACTCCACCCACCCACTGCAGGGGGCACAGGTTTGATCCTTGGTTGGGAAACTAAGATCCCACATGCCACACGGCCAAAAAAAAAAAAAAAACGCAAAAAGAAAATGAAGAGGAAAAAAGGCACTAGCCCTTTAAATCCCTTAGAAGTGACTTCTGCCAGAGGGGGAGGGGCTTGCGACACTGTAAGAAGCTGCAACACCATGGCCTCTGCCTCTTTGTCTGCACCTCTGATTAGAAGCAGCAATCAGCAACCAGCACAGATCCCTAATACTTGATGCACAGGGTCCGTTTTGCCCACTCTGGCTCCCACAAGCTGTGTACAGGCTGCTCCAGGAACAAGTGCATAGCAGCTTGCTTTGGGTCTGGGGGTGGGTAGCTGCTTCTGTGCTCAGAGCTGAAACTGACTGAAATTAACCACATTTTTGTCCAGGCACCCTGCCCCCCAATCCAGACTCCAGAGCTCCTCAACAGTTACAACAGACAGATACTGCCAGTGCAACTGTTGTCTGGGGGGGAGACAGATTCCTGCTGCTACATACTCTGCCATCTTCCGGGAATCTTACGGTCAACTGGTTTTTGACAGAAGTATCAAAGTCAGTTAAATAGGGAAAGGATCATCCTTTCAATAAATGTTGCTACAACGATTGGATAGCCACATGCAAAAAAGAAATCCTCAAATGTTACCTCACATCATGAACAAAATTATCTGGGAATGGATCATAAATCTAAATGTTAACAGATAAAAATATAAACATTCTAAAAGAAGATATAAATGAAAATCACCATGACGAATGATCAAGGGATCGATCCAAGAAGAAGATATAACAATTGTAAACATTTATGCACCCAACACAGGAGCACCTCAATACATAAGGCAAATACTAACAGCCATAAAACGGGAAATCGACAGTAACACATTCATAGTAGGGGACTTTAACACCTCACTCTCAAATGGACAGATCATTCAAAATGAAAATAAATAAGGAAACACAAGCTTTAAATGATACATTAAACAAGATGGGCTTGATATTTATAGGACATTCCATCCAAAAACAACAGAATACACATTTTTCTCAAGTGCTCATGGAACATTCTCCAGGATAGATCATATCTTGGGTCACAAATCAAGCCTTGGTAAATTTAAGAAAAGTGAAATTGTATCAAGTATCTTTTCCGACCACAATGCTATGAGACTAGGTATCAATTACAGGAAAAGATCTGTAAAAAATACAAACACATGGAGGCTAAACAATACACTACTTAATAACGAAGTGATCACTGAAGAAATCAGAGAGGAAATCAAAAAATACCTAGAAACAAATGACAGTGGAGACACAGCGACCCAAAACCTATGGGATGCAGCAAAAGCAGTTCTAAGAGGGAAGTTTATAGCAATACAATCCTAGCTTAAGAAACAGGAAACATCTCAAATAAACAACCTAACCTTGCACCTAAAGCAATTAGAGAAAGAAGAACCAAAAAACCCCAAAGTTAGCAGAAGGAAACAAATCATAAAGATCAGATCAGAAATAAATGAAAAAGAAATGAAGGAAACGATAGCAAAGATCAATAAAACTAAAAGCTGGTTCTTTGAGACGATAAACAAAATTGATAAACCATGAGCCAGACTCATCAAGAAAAAAAGGGAGAAGACTCAAATCAATAGAATTAGAAATGAAAAAGGAGAAGTAACAACTGACACTGCAGAAATACAAAAGATCATGAGAGATTACTACAAGCAACTCTATGCCAAGAAAATGGACAACCGGGAAGAAATGGACAAATTCTTAGAAATGCACAACCTGCCAAGACAGAACCAGGAAGAAATAGAAAATATGAACAGACCAATCACAAGCACTGAAATTGAAACTGTGATTAAAAATCCTCCAACAAACAAAAGCCCAGGACCAGATGGCTTCACAGGCAAATTCTATCAAACTTTTAGAGAAGAGCTAACACCTATCCTTCTCAAACTCTTCCAAAATACAGCAGAGGGAGGAACACTCCCAAACTCATTCTATGAGGCCACTATCACCCTGATACCAAACCAGACAAAGATGTCACAAAGAAAGAAAACTACAGGCCAATATCACTGATGAACATAGATGAAAAAATCCTCAACAACATACTAGCAAACAGAATCCAACAGCACATTAAAAGGCTCATACACCATGATCAAGTGGGGTTTATTCCAGGAATGCAAGGATTCTTCAATATACGCAAATCAATCAACGTGATATAACATATTAACAAACTGAAGGAGAAAAACCACATGATCATCTCAATACATGCAGAGAAAGCTTTCAACAAAATTCAACACCCATTTATGATAAAAAACCCTGCAGAAAGTAGGCATAGAGGGAACTTTCCTGAACATAATAAAGGCCATATATGACAAACCCACAGCCAACATCATCCTCAATGGTGAAAAACTGAAACCATTTCCACTAAGATCAGGAACAAGACAAGGTTGCCCACTCACACCACTATTATTCAACATAGTTTTGGAAGTTTTAGCCACAGCAATCAGAGAAGAAAAAGAAATAAAAGGAATCCAAATAGGAAAAGAAGAAGTAAAGCTGTCACTGTTTGCAGATGACATGATACTATACATAGAGAATCCCAAAGATGCTACCAGAAAACTACTAGAGCTAATCAATGAATTTGGTAAAGTTGCAGGATACAAAGTTAATGCACAGAAATCTCTGGCATTCCTATACACTAATGATGAAAAATCTGGAAGTGAAATTAAGAAAACACTCCCATTTACCACTGCAACAAAAAGAATAAAATATCTAGGAATAAACCTACCTAAGGAGACAAAAGACCTGTATGCAGAAAATTATAAGACACTGATGAAAGAAATTAAAGATGATACAAATAGATGGAGAGGTATACCATGTTCTTGGATTGGAAGAATCAACACTGTGAAAATGACTCTACTACCCAAAGCAATCTACAGATTCAATGCAATCCCTATCAAACTACCACTGGCATTTTTCACAGAACTAGAACAAAAAATCTTAAAATTTGTACGGAGACACAAAAGACCCCGAATAGCCAAAGCAATCTTGAGAACGAAAAATGGAGCTGGAGAAATCAGGCTCCCTGACTTCAGACTATACTACAAAGCTACAGTAATCAAGAAAGTATGGTACTGGCACAAAAACAAAAATAGATCAATGGAACAGGATAGAAAGCCCAGAGATAAACCCACGCACATATGGTCACCTTATTTTTGATACAGGAGGCAAGAATATACAGCGGAGAAAAGACAGCCTCTTCAATAAGTGGTGCTGGGAAAACTGGACAGGTACATGTAAAAGTATGAGATTAGAACACTCCCTAACACCATACACAAAAATAAGCTCAAAATCAATTAAAGACCTAAATGTAAGGCCAGAAACTATCAAACTCTTAGAGGAAAACATAGGCAGAACACTCTATGACATAAATCACAGCAAGATCCTTTTTGACCCACCTCCTAGAGAAATGGAAATAAAAACAAAAATAAATGGGACCTAATGAAACATCAAAGCTTTTGCAGAGCAAAGGAAATCATAAACAAGACCAAAAGACAACCCTCAGAATGGGAGAAAGTATTTGCAAATGAAGCAACTGACAAAGGATTAATCTCCAAAATTTACAAGCAGCTCATGTAGCTCAATAACAAAAAAACAAACAACCCTATCCAAAAATGGGCAGAAGACCTAAATAGACATTTCTCCAAAGAAGATATACAGACTGCAAACAAACACATGAAAGAATGTTCAACATCATTAATCATTAGAGAAATGCAAATCAAAATTACAATGAGATATCATTTCACACCGGTCAGAATGGCCATCATCAAAAAATCTAGAAACAATCAATGCTAGAGAGGGTGTGGAGAAAAGAGAACACTCTTGCATTGCTGGTGGGAATGTGAATTGGTACAGCCACTATGGAGAACAGTATGGAGGTTCCTTAAAAAACTACAAATAGAACTACCATATGACCCAGCAATTCCACTACTGGGCATATACCCAGAGAAAACCATAATTCAAAAAGACACATGCACCCTAATATTCATCGCAGCTCTATTTACAATAGCCAGGACACGGAAGCAACCTAAGTGTCCATCATCGGATGAGTAGATAAAGAAGATGTGGCACATACATACAATGGAATATTACTCAGCCATAAAAGGAAACGAAATTGAGTTATTTGTAGTGAGGTGGATGGACCTAGAGTCTGTCATACAGAGTGAAGTAAGTCAGAAGGAGAAAAACAAATACCGTATGCTAACACATATATATGGAATCTAAGGAAAAAAAAAGGTCATGAAGAACCTAGGGGTAAGATAGGAATAAAGACACAGACCTACTAGAGAATGGACTTGAAGATATGGGGAGGGGGAAGGGTAAGCTGTGACAAAGTGAGAGCGTGGCATGGACATATATACACTACCAAACGTAAAATAGATAGCTAGTGGGAAGCAGCCGCATAGCACAGGGAGATCAGCTCGGTGCTTTGTGACCACCTAGAGGGGTGGGATAGGGAGGGTGGGAGGGAGGGAGATGCAAGAGGGAAGAGATACGGGAACATATGTATATGTATAACTGATTCACTTTGTTATGAAGCAGAAACTAACACACCATTGTAAAGCAATTATACTCCAATAAAGATGTCCAAAAAGAAAAAGAAAATCATCATGACCTTGGGTTTGGTAGATATTTTATATACAATACAAAAAGCACGAACTACAAAAGAAAAAATGTGTACCTAATCAACATTAAAAACTTTTGCTCTTTGAGACACTGTTAAGAAAATGAAAAGTCAAGCCACAGACCAGGAGAAAATTTCTGTAAAACATATACCAATTAAAAGTCTTAAATCCCAGTTTCTAAAAAATGCATAAAATATTTGAAAGACACTTCACCAAAAAAAGACATACAGATGGCAAACGAGCACATGAAAAGATGACCGACGTCTTGTTAGTCATTAAGGCAATGAAAATTACAACCATGATGAGATACCATAGCACACCCACTAGAATGACTAGAATTGAAAAGACTGACCATACCAAGTGCTGACAAAAATGTGGAGCAACTGGAACTCCAATGCACTAGTGGGGATGTGAAGTGGTGACCACTTTGGAAAACAGTTTGGCACTTTCTTAGATTTCAGCAGGAACCTACCATATGATTCACACACTCCACTCCTAGGTATTTCCCCAAGAGAAATGCAAGCACATGTCTATACCAGACTCACAGAAAAATGTTCACGACATCCCTTTTTGTGATAGCTAAAGTCTGGATACCTACCAATTGTCAATGAATAGGTTAATGGATAAACGAATTTTGGTATATGCATACTGATTAAAAAGAAGAACTACTGATGCACACAACACGGATGAAATGCAAAGTTAGGCCAGAAAAGCTGGACAAAAACATACATAACATATGAATCTATTTAAATAAAATTCCAGAAAATGCAAATTAATCTACAGTGACAGAAAGCACATTACTGGTTGCCTGGGGACAGAGAGAGAACGAAAGGGGCACAAGAAAACTTTTACGGGTTAAAAAACAAAATGATACAAAAGACCTTGAGGGATTGGATCAAGATGGTGGAAGAGCAGGACGTGGAGCTCACCTTCTCCCCACAGATACATGAAAAAAAAAACATCTACGGGACTTCCCTGTTGGCACAGTGGTTAAGAATCTGCCTGCCAATGCAGGGGACACAGGTTCGAGCCCTGGGCTGGGAAAACCCCACATGCCTTGGAGCAACTAAGCCCATGCACCACAACTACTGAGTCTGTGTGCCACAACTACTGAACCCCACACACCTAGAGCCCAGGCTCCACAACAAGAGAAGCCACCGCAATGAGAAGCCCGTGCACCGCAACAAAGAGTAGCCCCCACTCGCCGCAACTAGAGAAAGCCTGTGAGCAGCAACGAAGACCAGTGCAGCCAAAAATAAATAAATAAATAAATAAATATATTAAAGAAAAATTGAAGTCAAGGTCTTGAAGAAATATTTGTACACACATGTTCACAGAAGCGTTATTCGTAATAGCCAAAAGGTGGAAGCAACTGAAATGTCGAGCAAGAGATGAGTGGGTAAGCAAAATGTGACAGATATAGTCCATTGAATAGATATTATAGATTTGTGAACAGACATATAGATATATAACTATGATATAGATATATACGTGGAATATTATTCAGCCTTAAAAAGGAAAAGAAATGGTGACACAAAGTACAACACAGATGAACCTTGAGGACACTAAGCTGTGAAATAAGCCAGTTATAAAAAGACAGTACTGTATGATTCCACTTCAGTGAGGTATCTAGAGTAGTCACATCCTTAGGGACAGAAAGCAGATGGTAGTTGCCAGGGACTGGGAAGAGGGGTGATGGGAGGTAACGTTTAATGGGTACAAGTTTTCGGTCCTGAAGATGAAATGAGCTCTGAAAATGAATGCCGGCGATTGCACAACAATATGAATGTACGTAATATCACTGAACTGCACACTTCTGAATCATTAAGATAGTTAAATTTTATTATGTATCTTTTACCACAATAAAAAAGTTTTTAAAAACTTAAGAAAATAAATTTAAATTTAAATGAATTAAAAAATTTAAAAAATGCTTCTACATGTGGAACGACTCTTACAGAACATCTACTGAATGCTGGCAGAAGGCCTCAGGCTTCCAAAAGGGCACGGAAATCTCCATGGAACTGGGTAGAGCAAAGGAAAAAAGAAAAAGAGAGAGAAGGGAATCAGGACGGGACCTGCGCCTCTGGGAGCGAGCTGTGAAGCGGAGCGGCTTCTGCACACTGGGAAGCCCCCTCACTGGCGGGGACAGAGGGTGAGCTCCGAAGCCTCGGAGCGGAGTACACCTACAGCGGCGTAGCGAGCGAAGCGGAAAGAGACCTGCACAAAGGGTTGGTGCCGACCGGCACTCGCGAGCCTGAAACAATTGTCACTACCCACCGGGGCGGCTGGCGGCTGGGTACTGAAGCTCGGGCTACTGAGCTCAGACCCTGGGGCGAGGACTGGGATTGGCTGGGTAAAGACAGCCTGAGGGGGCCGGGGTGTAGTGCGCCACCACTGAGGGAGTCCAGGAAGAAGCCTGGGCTTGCCAGAGAGGCAAGGCACCACTGCTGGGGGGCGTGCGAGGAGAGGGGCGGGCCCACCATAGGAGCTTCTTTCTCCGAATGCTCGCAGGCGGCAGGTCACTGCCTACATGAGCTCCAAAGGCAGGAGCAAGCTGCCATCTTGGACTCCAGAGGTGAGCGCAGGCTGCTGCTGCTGCCACCGCCAACGATCTTGGGAGCAGGTACAGATCACTGCCCCCACCTTCCCAGGAGCCTGCGTGCCTCACCCTGCCGAGGACCTTGCGACCTGGTGCCAACCACCCAGGGGCATGTGACCCGCCATCACCGCTGCGGAGGGACCCATGACCGGAAGCCAACCACTGCTCCCGCCTCCCTGGGAGCCCACGTGAGCTGTGCACCTGCGTACACGCACGGCCCTACCAAAGGGATATGAGCCAGCATATGCTGAGGAAAGAGACAGCAAGCATCCACAACAAAAACTGCCTTCAAGCCAAAAAAAAAAAATTAAACCCACACGAGCTACACAGGGACGCTCCTGCATATAAGTAGCCCTCCAAGATTACAGTAGGTAACTGTTTCTCCTAAAGTCACAGACTAAGAGAAACATAAGCAAAATGAAGAAGCACAGCAATCACTCTCAGTTAAAAGACCAAGAAAATTCCCCTGAAGGAACAATGAAACAGACCTCTTCAGTCTAATAGACACCAAGGGACTTCCCTGGTGGTCCACTGGCTAAGACTCCATGCTCCTAATGTAGGGGGCCTGGGTTCAATCCCTGGTCAGGGAATTAGATCCCACATGCCACAACTAAAGAGTTCGCATGCTGCAACTAAAGATTCCCCATACCACAACTAAAAGATCCCGCATGCCGCAACGAAGACCCAGCACAGCCAAATAAATAAATAAATAAAAATTTAAAAATAGACACTGAGTTCAAGAAGGAGATAATGAAAATACTGAAGGAATTAAGAAAGGTGATTGACAGAAATTCAGATTACCACAGAAATGAACTAGAAACTATAAGAAGGACCCAAGAAAAGTTAGAAAATTCATTTGCCGAGACGAAAGCCGAGCTCAAGGTAATGAAGAGCAGAATGAATAATGCAGAAGAAAGAATAAGTGACCTGGAAGACAGACTAATGGAAATTACCCAATCATAACAGCAGGCAGGAAACCAAATGCAAAAAAATGAAAGCAATATAAGAGACCTATGGGATAATATAAAGTGGGTCAATCTACACATAATAGGAATTCCAGAAGGAGAAGAGAAAAGGGGATTGAAAATGTATTTGAAGAAATTATGGCTGAAAACTTCCCAAACCTAAAGAAGGAAACATATCCAGATACAGGAAGCACAGAGGGTCCCACACAAGTTGAACCCAAACAGACCTACACCAAGATATAATAAAAGTGGCAAAAGTTAAAGAGAGGATTCTAATGGCAGCAAGAGGAAAACATTTCTTTACAAAGGAACCCCCATAAGGCTATCAGCTGATTTCTCTACAAAAACACTGCAGGCCAGAAGGGAGTGGCAAAATATATTCAAAGTCTTGAAAGACAAAAATCTGCAACCTAGAATACTCTACCCAGCAAGATTATCATTTAGAATAGGAGGAGAAATAAAGAATTTCTCAGACAAGCAAAAACTAAAAATACAGCAATACTAAACCTATCCTAAAAGAAATATTGAAAGGTCATCATCTCTAAACAGAAAGGAAGCAAGAAGAAATAGGAGAGAGGAAATCACAAATGGAAGTAAATCACGTAAATCAGCCAGTATACAGATCAAAAAGAAAAGAAAAAAACCTATTTGTGAAAGCAATGATAAACACAACGAATAGCAAAAGGATAAACGTGAAGATGCAAAAAGGGACATCAAAATCATAAAATGTGGGGAAGGGGAGTAAAAAAAATGCAGATTCTTTTATTTTTTTAGAATGTGTTTGAGCCTTTATGACTATCAGTCTAAAGAAAGCAGATCTAGGAAAGAGTTAACATATAATAATTGAGAAACAGGGCAACCACAAATCAAACACATATTATAGATTCACAAAAACCTAGTAGAGGGGAACACAAGCATAAAAGGAAATCATCAAACCTCAAAAAGAAAAAAAGAAAGGGGAACAAAGAAGAAACAAGGTTTGAAATGGCAATAAATACTTATGTGACAGTAATTACCTTAAATGTCAATGGACTAAATGCTCCAATCAAAAGACAGACTGGCAAACTGGATAAAAAAAAACCAAGGGCCTACCATATGCTGCCTACCAGCGACCCACCTGAGGGCTAACACATAGATTGAAAGTGAGGGGATGGAAAAATATATTTCATGCAAACTGAAATGACAAGAAAGCAGGATTTGCAATACTCATATCAGATAAAATAGATTAAAGCAAACATTATAGAGAAAGATAAAGAAGGACACTATATAATAACAGGATCAGTACAAGAAGAGGATTTTACACTCATCAACATATATGCACCTAATATAGGACCACCCATACATACAACAAACACTAACAGACGTAAAGGAAGAATGGATACGAATACAATAGTAAGAGACTTTAATACCCCACGCACATCAATGGACAGATCTTCCAGACAGAATCAATAAGGCAACAGAGGTCCTAAATGATACAACAGAACAGTTAGACTTAATTGATATTTTCAGGACACTACATCAAAAAAAACCCAGAATAGGGCTTCCCTGGTGGTGCAGTCGTTGAGAGTCCGCCTGCCGATGCAGGGGACATGGGTTCGTGCCCTGGTCCGGGAAGATCCCACATGCCACGGAGCGGCTGGGCCGGTGAGCCATGGCCACGAAGCCTGTGCGTCCGGCGCCTGTGCTCCGCAACGGGAGAGGCCACAACAGTGAGACGCCCGTGTACCGCAAAAAAAAAAAAAAAAAAAACCAGAATATACATTCATTTCAAGCGTACACGGAACATTCTCTAGGACTCACCACATCCTAGGGCACAAAACTAAGCTCAACAAGTTTAATAGGAGTACAGAAATTATTTCAAGCATCTTCTCTGACCACAGTGGCATGAAACTAGAAATCAACAACAGGATAAGAAACGAGAAAAAAGACTACATGGAGACAAAATACCATGCTACTAAAACACCAATGGGTCAATAAGGAAATTAAAAAATACCTTGAGACAAATGACAAGGAAAACACAACTATGCAAAGTCTATGGGACGCAGCAAAAGCAGTTCTTAGAGGGAAGTTCGTAGAGATACAGGCCTTCATCAAAAAACAAGAAAAATCTCAAGTAAACAACCTAACCTACCACCTAAAAAGAATTAGAAAAAGAAGAACAAACTAAACCTTACATCAGTAGAAGGAAGGAAAGAATAAAGATCAGGGTGAAAATAAACTAATTAGAGATTAAAAAAACAATAGAAAAAAATCAACAAAAATAAGGGCTGGTTCTTTGAAAGGGTAAACAAAATTGACAAACCTCTGGCCACTCTCACCAAGACAAGACAGAGAACCCAAATAAACAAGAAATGAAAAAGGAGAAATCTCAACTGATATTGCAGAAATACAAAAGACCATAAGAGAATACTATGAACAATTACATGTCAACAAATTTGACAACCTAGAAGAAATGGACAATTTTCTAGAAACATACAGCCCACCAAATTTAATCAAGAAGAAATAGGTAATTTGAACAGAACGACCACTAGAAGAGAAATAGAATCGGTAATAAAAAAAAAACTTCCTAAAAACAAAAGTCCAGGACCCGATGGCTTCACAGGTGAATTCTACCAAACATACAAAGGAGAACTTACACGGATTCTTCTCAAACTCTGTCAAAAGACTGCAGAGGAGGGAACACTCCCAAAGACATTCTGTGAAGCCACAATCACCCGGATACCAAAACCAGACAAAGATACCACCAAAAAAAGAAAATTACAGGTCAATATCTTTGATGAATATAGATGCAAAAATTCTCAACAAGATATTAGCAAACCGAATCCAACAACACATAAAAAACAACATACACCACGACCAAGTTGGATTCATCCCAGGTTCACAAGGATGCTTCAACATATGCAAATCAATCAGTGTGATACAAATTAATAAAAGAAAAGTAAAAAACCACATGATCATCTCAATAGATGCAGAAAAAGCATTTGACAAAATTCAGCGTCCATTCATGATAAAAACTCTTACCAAAGTGGGAATAGAGAGAACATATCTCAACATAATAAAAGCCATTTATGAGAAATCCCGATATAATAACCCAATATAATACAAACAGCCAATATAATACTCAACGGTGAAAAGCTGAAAGACTTCAGACAAGAAAAACAAATAAAAGGCAACCACATTGGAAGGGAAGAGGTAAAACTGTCACTACATGCAGATGACATGATACTATATATAGATAACCCTAAGGACTCTACACAAAAACTACCAGATCTAATAAATGAATTCAGCAAAGTAGCAGGATACAAGATAAACATTCAGAAATCAGTTGCATTCCTTTACACTAACAATGAAATACCAGAAAGGGAATGTAAAAAAAAAACTACCGTTTAAAATTGCACCAATAAAAAAAAAACACCTAGGAATAAACCTGACCAAGGAGATGAAAGACTTACACGCTGAGAACTATAAAACATTAATAAAGGAAATAAAAGAGGATTCAAAGAAATGGAAAGATATCCCACACTCTTGGATTGGAAGAATTAATATTGCTAAAATAGCAATACCACCCAAAGCAATCTACAGATTTAATGTGATCCCTATCAAATTACCCATGACATTTTTCACAGAAGTAGAATAATCCAAAAATTTATATGGACCCATAAAAGACCCAGAATTGCCAGAGCAATCCTGAGGGGGGAAAAAAAAAAAGCAGGAGGCATAACTCTTCCAGACTTCAGACAATACTACAAAGCTACAGGGACTTCCCTGGTGGTCCAGTGGCTTCCCTGGTGGTCCAGTGGCTAGTCCCTGGTCAGGGAACTAGATCCCACATGCTACAACTAAGAGTTTGCATGCGGCAACCAAGTCCTGCATGCTGCAATTAGAGATCCCACAGGCCACAACTAAAGATCCCGTGTGCCACAACAAAAATCCTGCATGCTGTAACTAAGTCCCAGTGCAGCCAAATAAATAAATATTAAAAAAAACCAAAACAAAGCTACAGTAATCAAAACAGTGTGTTATTGGTACAAAAACAGGCATACGCATCAATGGAACAGAATAGAAAGCCCAAAAATAAACCCAGACACCTATGATCAACTAATTTTCGACAAAGGAGGCAAGAATATAAAATGGGAAAAAGACTTTCTCTTCAGCAAGTGGTGCTGGGAAAGTTTGACAGCTGCATGTAAATCAATGAAGTTAGAACACAACC
Source organism: Monodon monoceros (assembly GCF_005190385.1). Classification (NCBI taxonomy): domain Eukaryota; kingdom Metazoa; phylum Chordata; class Mammalia; order Artiodactyla; family Monodontidae; genus Monodon; species Monodon monoceros. The sequence continues at coordinate 100,341,097 of NW_021703780.1, read as the reverse complement.
TCACACCATACACAAAAATAAACTCAAAATGGCTTAGACTTAAACATAAGACATGACACCACAGAACTCCTAGAAGAGAACATAGGCAAAACATTCTCTGACATAAATCCTACCAATGTTTTCTTAGGTCAGTCTCCCAAGGCAACAGAAAGAAAACCAAAAATAAACAAACAGGATCTAATCAAACTCACAAGCTTTTGCACAGCAAAGGAAACCATAAAAAAAACAAAAAGACAACCTATGGAATGGGAGAAAATATTTGCAAATGATGGGGCAGACAAGGGCTTAATCTCCAAAATATACAAACAGCTCATACAACTCAATGACAAAAAAACAATCCAAGCGAAAAATGGACAGAAGACCTAAATAGACATTTCTTCAAAGAAGACATACAGCTGGCCAGTAGGCACATGAAAAGATGCTCAGCATCTCTAATCATTAGAGAAATGCAAATCAAACTACAATGAGGTACCACCTCACACTGGTCAGAATGGCCATCATTACAAAGTCTATAAATAACAAATGCTGGAGAGGGTGTGGAGAAAAGGGAACCTTCCTACACTGTTGGTGGGAATGTAAACTGGTACAGCCATTATGGAGAACAGTATGGAGGTTCCTCAGAAAACTAAAAATAGAATTAACGTATGACCCAGCAATCCCACTCCTGGGAATATATCCAGACAAAACTCTAATCCAGAAAGATACATGCACCCGTATGTTCACAGCAGCAGTATTCACAATAGCCAAGACAGGGAAACAACCTGAATGTCCACTGACAGATGAATGGATCAAGATGTGGTACACGTATACAATGGAATACTACTCAGCCATAAAAAAGAATGAAATAATGCCATTTGCAGCAACATGGGTGCAACTAGAGATTATCATACTAAGTGAAGTAAGTCAGAATAAGAAAGACAAATACCGTATGATATCGCTTATACGGGGAATCTAAAATATGGCACAAATGAACTTATTTACAAAACAGAAACAGACTCACAGACATAGAGAACAGACCTGTGGTTGCCCCAGTGCAAGGGTGGAGGGTAGAGATGAACTGGGAGTTTGGGGTTGGTAGATGCAAACTATTACATATACAGTGGATAAAGAACAAGGTCCTACATATAGCACAGGGAACTATATTCAATATCCTGTGATATACCATAATGGAAAAGAATATTAAAAAAGAACCTATATATGCGTATAGCTGAGTCACTTTGCTGTACAGCAGAGACTGGCATAGCACTGTAAATCAGCTATACTTCAATTAAAAAAGGGGAAAAAAAAGACCTTATTTACAAAGCAGAAAGAGACTCTCAGACATAGAGAACAATCTTACGGTTACCAAAGGGGAAAGGTGTGGGGAGGGATAAATTAGGAGCTTGGGATTAACACCTACACACTACTATACACAATACAGGTAACCAACAAGGACCTACCATACAGCCCAGGGAACTACACTATTTTTTAACAACCTATAAGGGAAAAGAATCTGAAAAAGGATATATATATATATATCTGAATCACTGTGCTGTACACCTGAAATTAACACAACTTTGTAAATGAACTATAATTTTAAAAAAGTTTAATAATAAATTTTAATTGTTAAACTTAAAAAAAAAACTTTTAGAGGTAATGGGTATGTTTATTATGTTAATTGTGTTGATGATTCCTTGGCAGTAAACTTTACATGCCAAAATTTATCAAACTGTACACTTTAAATATGTGCAATTTATTGTAAATTAATTATACCTCAATAAAAATTGGAAGAAAAAAAGAAAAGCCTGACAAACCAGATAGCAAGTATAAATAGAAGAACAAGGAACTAAGGAACTAAAAATAGATAGGAGTAGTAAGATAACCACTAGAACAAAAATAGAATAGAAACAAAATGTATTTATACACAACTCAGCAACTTTTAAAACTAGAAACATGATAGCTCTGTAGATTAGCAGTTCTCAAAGGGTGCCCAGGGGACCCACCAGACTTCCAGGGAGTCCACAGAAGAAAACTATTTTAATAAAAGAAAGATGCTCTTTGCCTTTTTAATCCTAGTTCTCTCATGAGCCTACAGTGGAGTCTTCCAGGGCCTATGTGGTTTGCATCACAGATTAAATGTAGAAACAGATTTAAGAATCCAGCGTCTTCCAATAAGCCAAAAAATTTGTGAAACTGTAAAACAATGCCACTCTTCATCAAAAACACTGTTTATTCATTGCAGCACTATTTACAATAGCCAAGACATGGAAGCAACCAAAATGTCCAACAACAGAGGAATGGATAAAGATGTGGTGGACTTCCCTGGTGGTGCAGTGGTTAAGAATCTGCCTGCCAATGCAGGAGACACGGGTTCGATCCCTGGTCTGGGAAGATCCCACATGCCGCGGAGCAACTAAGCCCCTGTGCCACAACTACGGAGGCCGTGTGCCACAACTACTGAAGCCCGTGAGGCTAGAGCCCGTACTCTACAAGAGAAGCCACCGCAATGAGAAGCCTGCACACCACAACGAAGAGTAGGCTCTGCTCGCCGCAGCTAGAGAAAGCCCACGTGCAGCAACGACGACCCAACGAAGCCATAAATAAATAAATTTACTTTTTAAAAAAAGATGCGGTACACATATACAATGGAATATTACACATATACAATGGGATATTGCTCAGTATTATACAATGGAATATTACTAAAATTGAAATAATGCCATTTGCAGCAACATGGATGGACCTACAGATTATCATACAAAGTCTAGTAAGTCAGACAGAGAAAGACAAATATCACTCTTATATGGAATCTAATTTTAAAAAACTGATACAAATGAACTTACAGAACAGAAACAGACCTACAGATATCGAAAACAAACTCATGGTTACCAAAGGGGAAACGTGGGAGGGAGGGATAAATTACGAGGTTGGGATTAACATACACACACTACTATATATAAGATAGATAACCAACAAGGACCTACTGTATAGCACAGGGAGCTCTACACAATAATCTGTTATAGGGTTTCCCTGATGGCCAGTGGTTAAGAATCTGCCTGCCAATGCAGGGAACACAGGTTCAAGCCCTGGTCTGGGAAGATCCCACATGCCGCAGAGCAGCTAAGCCTGCGTGCCACAACTACTGAGCCCGTGAGCCACAACTACTGAAACCTGTGTGCCTAGAGCCCATGCTCCACAACGAGAAGTCACCGCAATGAGTAGCCCCTGCTCGTCGCAACTAGAGAAAGCCCGTGTGCAGCAACGAAGACCCAACGCAGCCAAAAAATAAATAAATAAATTTATAAAAAATAAATAAAACCTTGTTAAAAAAGTAATCTGTGATAACCTATATCATAAAAGTATCTGAAAAAGGATGAATATATTTATAACTGAATCACTTTGCTGTACACCTGAAACTAATACAAAAAAAATTCTGTGATAACCTATATGATAAAAGAATCTGAAAAAGAATGGATATATGTATAACTGAAACACTTTGCTGTATACCTGAAACTAATACATTATAAATCAACTACACTCCAATAAAATTAAAAAAATAGTTTAATAACTGAAAAAAGACATTGTTTATGTTAACGTGATGGGCTTATTATTTTTAAATGAAGTAATAAATGAACACAGCATTTTAAAAATTCCTCAGTTTTAATTTGTAAAAAGGCACCAGTTGATAGATAAAACCCACACAAACAAAACTCCTTGGGGTCCTGAGCGGTGGGGAAGCACTACTGTCAATCTGTCATTGCTCAACCCCCCAAGGGACTCCCGTAGGCAGAGGTCACTACCCTCACTAAGGGCAGTGACCCCTGAGTGAGGGACCCTGCACTCCACACTGGTGCCCTCAACCTATGGTCTGGTCCCTAGATCATGCCTGGTTCCTAACAAGCTAAGTACAGAAATCAAGATTAAACCTTCAGAAACATTTACAGCAATTTTACATTGCCACACAACCAAGCACATGATCGATGTATTTTGTATGTTTTTTTTAATTCCATTTTTCGAATTGTTCATTTTTATTGTGTTTTACAAAAGTGTTAGCCTGCAACAGTTTGAAATGTTTCAATTGGTCCTTCACCATAGATACATTAAGAAGCACTGAAGGGGGGACTTCCCTGGTGCTCCAGTGGCTTAAACTCTGTGCTCCCAATGCAGGGGGCCTGGGTTCAATCCCTGGTCAGGGAACTGGATCCCACATGCAGCCCAAAAAAAAAAAAAAAAACCGGGCACTGAACTAGATATCATATAATTAAAGAGCAGTTGGACTTATTTATTTATTTATTTTTGGCTGCGTTGGGTCTTCATTGCGGCGCACCGGCTTTTCTCTAGTTGCGGTGAGCAGGGGCTACTCTTCGTTGCGGCGTGCGGGCTTCTCATCGCGGTGGTTTCTCTTGTTGCAGAGCACAGGTTCTAGGTGTGCGGGCTTCAGTAGCTGTAAAATGCGGGCTCAGTAGTTGTGGCGCACGGGCTTAGTTGCTCTGCGGCATGTGGGATCTTCCCGGACCAGGGCTCAAACCGTGTCCACTGCAATTGGCAGGCGGATTCTTAACCGCTGCGCTGCCAGGGAAGCCCTGGAACGATCTTTTAAGCAAAATATGTCGATAGTACTATTTCTCCATATTAACGTACACTGCTCCTAATATAAGTATCAAAGCATTGCCATTAAAATGGAAATCGGTAATGATAAAGAAAATCATACATACCCTCTTCAGTGAAGAATTTTTCTACAGGTCCCACAAACTGATTAATTTCATTAAGTTCATCTTGGCTAACTTCCGGAAATGGGAAAACTTCTTTCTAAAAATGATAAACATGTAGTAAAAATTTAATTTTTGGCAACCTCCCATAGTGGCAATATCAACCCAAAGGGAAGGAAAAAGACTTGCTAGTTTCCACATCGGCTGGCAGGGTCTTACTCGCTGAAGGAACCGGAAAGCAAACTTCAGAAGGAGCTTAAGACAAGGAATGGCGTTAGACTCCAGCACCTTGGTTCATCCTCCTCCCTGATCCAAAATTGTTCCTAATTTTGGTCAGCTTGCCCCATGGAGCAGAGAGCCTGGACTAACATTTCAAACCCCAGTCTGGGCCCTGATTTGCAGCTTACTAACTGGGCAGCCTTAGTCACATCCCATCACCTGTCCACACTGCCGTTTTCTCACCTATAATGAGCAGGTAATATTTACTCAAGGTCGTTGTGAGGGCCATGGAAGATAATGCATGAGCAAGCTCATTACCAAAACACAGAAATCCACCTCAGTTATCCTGTGAGCTCAAAGATGCTGCCACCAACAAGAACGTACTGTGGTCACGGGTCTGACATCTTGCCGCGTTCCCACCTGGCTGCTCGCTCCAGCACCCGCCCGTCCCGCCTAATGAGCCCTGCTCCGTGCGCTGAGCAGGGCCACCAGAGGAGGCCCAGCCGAGGAGCCAGATCACCCGGAATGCAGTCCTGGCTCTGCCGATTCTTAGATTGTGATGGGCAAGTCACACCCCTTCTCAGTGTCAGTTTCTCTCCTGCTACAGGTGACGCCTCAGAAGGCAGCTGGGAGGCTCAAAGGAGATGAGGTGTCCTGAACACGAAACAGCTGCAATTATCTGTATTGGGTACTGGCTCTGCTCCTGTCCCCACAGCCTGGAATGCGACTCCGCTTCAAGTCGACCTCAAACTGATAGAGGAGTGGACAATGTTTCCAACTGACCCTGGATTCCCAACCAGGCCATGGCTATATGCTGCCTAAAATCATCCCACTGTGCCCTCTGGTTTTGGGCTCCACCCCCCTGCCCCCCACCGTTAGCTGCCAGCGTGACCCGAGTATCTGGATTTGACTGACACCTGCTGAGAAGTGATGTCCCAGGCCCTAAGCCGCCCCCAGGAGCCCTGCCTCTCCTCACAGCACCTCTCACCAAGCGTCTTGAGAAAGGTCTTCAAAGCAGAGTAGTCCTGTCTCCTCTCGAGCCCTGTAAATAATCAGCCACTCTAGTTACGGGCTCCCAAATCTACTTTCTTCTTTCCGGCCACCTGTACAGGTGATAGGTGGGTGCCATGCCCAAACTTAAAAGAATCCCTGCCTCCAGGCCACCTTCGACCCTGCCCCTAAGGTGGTCTACAAGGAAATTACACTGAGCTGTCACCACCCCGCAGCCGCTTAGAACAAAGCCGGCTCTTTAGCCGAATGCAGAGGCCACGTCCACTGCGCCGGCCTGCACGGGCTCACCTGGGCCTGGTGCAATGGCTGTGTTAGAGGGAGATGATTCTGGTACCAGCGAGCCGCCAGGTGAGAGGAGAGAACAGGCTGGGAACCAGGTGGCCTCAACTGCAACCAATGGACAACTGTCCCCAGGAGAGAGATCTCGTGCACATGTGAGAACAAATCTCTGATGGCAGTGTTCAGAGTCTAAATGGGGTGCCTCATGGGCGATGGGTTCAATTTCATCAGCACTTTTCAAATTTTTGAAAGTACAACCGGTTTTTCAAATAAATCCAGTGCAGAAACCAAATATGCAAAACAGATGCAAGCCGAGCTGCTCTGGCTGAGGCTGTGAACGGGGAGAAAAGTCACGCAGATCCCTCCCACTTGACTCCCCCGCTAGTCCCTGCAGCAGCCCTGGGGGTGCTCTCAGGAACAGCCTGGGTCCAACTGAGGGCAGGGGGACAACTGCCGGCCTGCGTGATCATGAAGGTCTCCTTCTATTCCGAGATTCTAAGCATCTCGGATACCACGTTGCCGCTCAAACCCCAACAATGCTGAGAGAGACGATGTCTGCCTGAACCAGGGAGGTACCGGCGGAAGTGCTTAAAAGCTGTCAGATTCTAAATAGAACCTGAACGTAGAGGAAACGGCATTTGCTGTTGGATTTGATGTGGCTTATGAGAACAGGAGGTGTCAAAGCTGACTCCAGGTATTTGACCTGAACAAGTGGAACAGCAGAGTCACCACCCTCTCCGATAAGGAGAGCAGGAGGAAAGACAGGATTGGGTGGACAGACCAGGAACTCAGCTTTGGGTGGGCTAGACTGGCGATGCCTAGTAACATCCAAGTGTAGCTTTTGAGTAGAAAGGTAGATATGAAGAGTATGGAGTTCAGGGGAGAAATCTCAGCTGGAGAAATAAATGTGCATCTTCAGGATACTGACAGCATGATACTGAATTAGATTATCAGAGGAATGCTTGTAGATGAAAAGAGAAGTCCACAGACTAAGCCTTAGAAAACTTCAACTCCGACTGAGCTGGTTGGAAATGTTGTCTAATGTTTGGACTTGTCAAGGAGCCAAGAAGGAATCAATGTCCTTGAGTAGCTGAGAAAGCTTGGGGTATAGCTGGCCTTTGCTGGGAGTGGACGGTTCCCCACATCAATGCAGAGAACGCAGACCACACGGGCACACATGTGGGGAGGAGGGGGTAAGCGTGGCGGCAGAAGTTCTTACCTGACTGCGTGTATTTTCTCAGTGAAACAGGAAGCAAAGCCGACAGGTGAGAGTGCGGATGGGGGAGGTGGCGCCATAGGTTTGGACAAAGAGGAGCATGAAATGAGACAGGCTGGGACCTGGGACTCTTTGCTGCAGTGCTGCAATCATTGCACCTGGACACACCTCTCCTTGAGCAACAAAACACAAAGAAGCTGTATGGGACTAAAAATAACTGCGTGCGTGCGCAGTTGGGGCAAATTCTGGATCCAACAGATACAAAAAGACCAAAAAAAAAAAAAAAAACAACTGCCACTTTTGAAGAGCCTGGAGCAAAAACAGGGTACCCCACATGCCCCCTGCTCACAACACCACCTAAGGGGTGGACAAAACACCTAAGCCACCCCTCCGGCCTGACCCCTGGACACATTTCTACCCTCACCCCATGTAAGAAACTAGTTTGCCCCTCTCAGGGATTGAGCGAGCAAGGGAACATGCTGTTTGTTCTTCTTCCCCCCTGCTGCAGCAGAGGCCCCGATAAAGCCTTGCCTGAATTTCTTGTCTGGCCTCTAGTAAATTTCTATTTCTTGGGGAAGGCCAAGAACCCTGGTCGGTAACAGAAAAATGTGTGTTTTCTTCCCCAAGCTGCTGGGAGCCACGGGGGTCCCACGACAGAGCACCACACAGCCCCAGGTTCTGGAGGAAACGGCTTCCCTAACTTTTAAGACCTAGCTTCGTACTTCTAGCAGGGCAAACCACTCCAGTCAGAGTGTCTGCATCTGTGCCTGACGACCTTAGAGAATGTCCTAGAAAAAACAGGGAATAACTCCTAAAGTAATACAGAATCAGTCAACATTCCAGCCAAGCTCAAAGCACTTTACACACATTTTTCTTTGGCTTGTGGGCCACCTGTAGGAGGGGGCGAGGGCTGTTTTTACTCCTATTTTCTGTATGAGAGCACTGAGGCACTTCACAGGAGCTATTAGCCCAAGGTCACAAGACTAGCAGGTGTTGACGCCAGCACCGACTACTCATTCTGCTGCTTCATGAACCTGTACCGCATCTTAACAGTTTAAAAAGCGTTTCCACGTATATACGTCTCGTTACAACACATCTGAGACGCAGAACACATCGCAAGCTCCGTTTTAAGGCTGAAAGAACTGGGACTCAAAGTCACAGAGTCAAGGTCAAATCCAAGCCTTCTGACTATAAGAGTCCGCTGAGTGCTTAGTAACACTAGGTCGTGCGACCCGTGGAAGGGACGGGCGGGGAAGGCACCTTTGAGCCGGGCTTCTGGGGAACCTGAAAGGTGGGGTGAGCCGTTGAGACTCGGCCGTGGAAGCCAACAGAGAGAGGAGCGGCATGGTCTGTGCTTAGGAAACAGGAAAGCCCCTCCAGCCCCCCCCAGTTCGCGGCCGGAGTGTTGAGTTGCGGATCACTTAGCGACCACCTCGCCTAGGGTTTCCCAGGGTGTCCCGGCAGGCGTTACCTCGAACACAGGTCAAAACCATAGCTCCTCAGAGCCACAGGGTTAGCACACCAGCCCGCAGGTGCGTTTCTAAGGCAGGTGTGGGGACTCTAACCAGGCTCGACCGGGCCCCTCCCGCAAAGGGCAAAAGGCGAGGAGGAAGGGCAATGGCCAGCCGGGGCTCGGCGTTACCTTCTCGATTTTGCCCAGGAAGAGCTCCTTGGCGAAAGCTTGGCTCGGTGGACTGGTGCGCAGCGGGCGCCGACTCGCGGTGAAAGCCACCCGGGCACGGCCCAAGCGCGCCGCCGCCGCCGAGCGCAAGAAGAGCCCGCAGCCGCTCATACCGTCCCGAGTCGCTCTCGCCGCCGCCGCCGCCGCCGCCGCCGCTTTCCCAGCGCCTCAGTCACTTGCCCCGGGATCGCGCCTCCCGATGACGCCACCCATCTGCGTCGCTCCGCCGGCCGCCAACGCGCTTGCGCGGCCTCGGGCCCTGGCCGGGGCCGCGGCCAATCTTGACGGTTTCGCGAATGGGCGGCTTCGCGATTGGGCGGCGGCGGCGTGCTGTTTTCAAACACCTGCAGTGGTTTTGCCTAAATGCCGTAAATTACCAGCCGGGGCAGCGTCTCTGGGAGCCGGAACCTAAGCGGTGGCCCAGCTGCCTCCACTTGCCTCCCTCTCGCCAGCTGGGGCGACGCGGACATGGTGGAACTACAAAGCGGGGGGTGGGGGAAGTTCACGATATTGGTTATCTCTGGAGGGAGCGCACACACGGGTTACGGTCCTTGCTTTAAGTGGGTGATTAGTGAGGATTCCTTTGGTTTTGCTTCATAGCTTACGTATTTGTCACATATATGGGGGGTGGGGAGAAGAAAAGGAAAGAGATATTCCACCAGAGAGGTCTGGATAAGACCCTGTAGTTACTACGTCCCTGGGAAACGCCAACCTGAAGGGCAAGGGTGGGGGAGAAGCTGGAGCTGGGACCGGTGGCAGGGACGGGATGGGGGGAGGACGCCCCCCTCCCCACACCCAGCGATTCCCTGAAGGCCCTCCTCACCTGTGCCTGCGCCCTGCCTGTCGCATTTACAGGGTAGTAACAATACGCCTTTTTCTCATTGGAAATGCTCTCTGCCACCGTCAATATTCAGAGAGCAGTGGGAAACGCATTCAGCTCAACGTGCTGTGCCAGACCCAATAAAAGGTACACTTGTTTGGGTAAAGACTTGATGATGAAAACGCAGTCCTTCTCGGGAGGGACTCGAACCCAGCCAAAACTCAGATTGGGGCCTCAACCCCCCCTCCCCCCCCGCATCTCAGATGTGGACGCGAACCCACTGTCTTTTAATTAAAACCTCTCACCTGGTGTTAGGACTTAACTGAAGCTCAGCTTCTTTTGTCTGGTTGCAGAAGGAAGTCGGTGTGAGGCAAAGTGATAGGCAAAGAAAGAGTGAGTCTGTTAGCATAGGATGCTTGTGAGAGATAGGAGCGGGCTGGCAAGGGAACGGAGCCCCGAGAACCAAGAGGGCTACATCTTTATCATCCAAGAAAAAGTGGGGAGGGGAGAAGACCACCTTCTTCCTCATTCTTGGGCAAACGGTCAAGGCTTACATCATTAGTTCCTCCTGTGACCCTATATGGTCTGACCAGGGCTGTCATGGCGCTATTTAATTCATATTTATATTAGCAAAAGGGTAGTAACATAGACTAAAATATGGTAATTAATCTCAGGTTTCAGTATAATGTCCCCTTTCAGCTAGTTTCTTTCCTTTTCACCTATATTTCTGTCTTGGCTACACACAGAAATGCTCTTCTTTTTTTTTTTTTTTTTTTTTTGGCGGTGCGCGGGCCTCTCACCATTGTGGCCTCTCCCGTTGCGGAGCACAGGCTCCGGACGCACAGGCTCAGCGGCCATGACTCACGGGCCCAGCCGCTTCGCGGCATGTGGGATCTTCCCGGACCGGGGCACGAACCTGTGTCCCCTGCATCGGCAGGCGGACTCTCAACCACTGCGCCACCAGGGAAGCCCAGAAATGCTCTTCTTAAAGGACGATTAACTCCCTGACTTCATGTAACAAGATTCAGACCCCATGTCTTTTGTCTTGTGCTTTAACTATGAGGGTTTGTGGCTTGAGTGTGCCTGGCGCTTGGAGGCACCTGTCTTCCTTCAAGGTCGTGTAGATCGTTGCTAGGTTACTGGATTCCTCTCTTGAGTGGTCATTAGCTTACACAGTCTCCCAAACTCCCTTAAAATTCCCTCTGTGTCTTTAATCCCCTAGTGGGATTTCTAAACTGACTATTTGATTATCCTACTCTACCCCGATCAATGACATAGCATCAGGGAAAAAAGAGCTCAAAAACTTTCTTGGTTGCAAAATACCTGTACTTGCAGGCATCTTCTGCAATGTGTTCTCTCTTTTGTCTTTCACTTTTAAAGGCTTGTCACCTGGTTTCTTCATCAGTGGTCAGTATTTGCCAGTTTCAGCATTCAGCTTCTCAAGAAGGCATTGGTAACAAGTGCCTTTGTGAATTAACTCTGCGGGTGAAACAAAGAAAAAGTGCCATTGTTGGGTTTTAAGTTTGAGCTGGTGTACATTTTGGCCAAAAGAAATGTAGTCAATTCAATCAAGTCATCCGATAATGTGCTGGATCCTCTTTAGTGGATCCTAATTTGGTTGGATCCTCCCTAAATTAAACAAGTGAGAAATTCAGTGGCACACAGTTTCCAAAACAAAAATTAGAAAAAAATTAAGGCATAATTTCTACATACTTAAGTAGCATGTACAATGGGAAAAGTTTTGGAGTTCTACAACTTTGCCAGTTTCTAAATTCAGTTTTCTCATCTGTAAAAATGAGTATAATATCACTTACCTCACAGAGCTTTTGTGAGGATTAACTAAATCCTTACAAAAGCATCTACCACAGCAAATGATCAATGTTTTTCTTGTAATAATATAAAAATAAAAAGTGGTTACACACTGAGATTTCCATCTTATACTTGAGTATTAGCCTCTGAGAAATAGGATGCCATCTTCAAAGTTTGCTTTACACATAGAACTTCCACATTTCATATTTAAGACACTCTCACCGAGTACCTCTGAATGTCCTTCTGTATGATCATGTCAGTACAACTGGTTCTCATACATGACTTACCAGCAAATAATCTGGCACTCTTGTGTGGCCATCGTGTTGGTGTTAGCATACCAGGATGCTTGGCTCTGGGCCTCTGGCACATCCTCTGAGTAGGAAACTATTCCTACACCCCTCAGTGTGAAAGCCATACACCGGGGAAGGTCATGGAGACATTTACGAACACAATTAGAAGAAAGCGGTAGCGTTGTCTCCTGTCCTAAGGTTACAAGGTCAATAGTCAGTCATGTGAAAAATGAGAGTCTAGTCAAGGTTCCTGCCTCGTAGCCATCAGTGTCCTAACTAAAGGCTCACAGATAAATCATGCACAGTTATCACCAGTGCATTTCCTGCTCAGAGAAGTTGGCCGACACCTCACTGTCCAGACATCAAATACCTGCAAGAAGAGAGGTGTCCCTCAAAGAGTAAGGTTGTCTCATACACTAAATTATGTTGTCCACTACTACTTCCTTCCTTTTTGATGTGTATTTGTCCACTTTATTACGGAAACATGCAAGTCACTGGCTTGTTGAAAGCCACAAAGGTAACGAGGTATTATGGGTTGAATTGTGTCCCCCAAAATTCATTTGTTGAAATCCTAACCCCCAGCGCCTGAGAATGTGACCTTATTTGGAATGAGGGTTTCCTATTGCATTGTGTTGCAGATGTAATGAGCTAAGTTAGGAAGAGGTCATAGTGGGGTGGTGTAGACTCCTAGCCCCAGTACAACCGGTGCCCTTACAAGAAGGAGAAATGTAGACAAAGACGTGCACACAGGGAGATGCCATGTGAGGGTGAAGACAGAGATCAAGTTAACGCTTCTACAGGCTGAGGAAGGCCAAAGAGGCCAGCAAACTGCAGAAGCTGGGAGAGAGGCCTGGGACAGATTCTCAGCCCTCAGAAGGAACCAACCCTGCCAACACCTTGATCTTGGACTTCTAGCCACCAGAAGTGGCAGACAGTAGACTGTTTAAGCCCCCGGTCTGTGGTTCTTTGTTAGAGCGGCCCTTGCAGACATACGACATGAGGGCCTGTGATTCTTGGCACACGGCAACATCAATAAACAGGGCCTAACAGCGACCACGGGGCTGGGGCCGTGTCTCACAGCCCACGCACCCAGGGCTCCTGCTACGGTTTAGAATCAATGGCTTCCTACCAGCTTTTAAGAAATGAGTGGTCATTCTCTGCTGCCTCCTCTTCCACCAGCTGGAAGCAGAGGACTCGGCCCTAGTGGGCGGCGGGACGAGATGGGAAAGGCCTAGGTCTTTGAATATTGGTCTTTTCCTCCAAAGGAGGAAAGCCAGCCACGGAATAGGGAAACCCATGTTGAATATTAACAGGAGCAAGAAATATGTGCTGTATGAAGCCACTGACATTTGGGGGTTTCTTAACGGCAGCCCCCAACTAATAAAAACACCTTCCAAGTGTCAAGGAAAACACTATAAGGAACAGTATAAACATAAAGAGTCATCACTTTAGGGGCCAGTCACACCTGCCATGCAGGTCAACTGAGCCCCAAGCAACCAGATTGGATGAGTGCCCTTCTATGCCAGACACTGGCTGGCTCATGGGCTTCACACGTGTCAATATCATTTCATCCTCTAAACGATCCTGTGAATTCAGACACTTTATGCCCATTTTGCAAGTGGGAAACACAGGCACTGAAAGCTCGCAGTCCTAAACAGCAAAGCCAGGCTCCGGGCCCCGCCGGCTGGCTCCTGGGCCTGTGTCCTCATCCCCCCCGGCTGCGCTGCCTTCCTGAAGGCGGCAAGGCAAGACTGGGCGGGTGAAAAATGACCTCCTTCTCTGTCATCACTCGCCCCCATTACTGGCTGACCTGAAGTAAGGTGAAATTACCCTGACGGAGGTCAGAAACCCCATCAGGCCTCGGTGTCACTCTCCACCTCTCCAGCTCGATGGGGTGACACACCCTTAGGTCAAGTTGCAAGGAGGGTCAAGCACGGCCCTTGGTACTTAGGTGCCCCTTTTACGTGTGTCCTGGCTCTTCTTTCTTTTGTGGGATTGTCAGTCTGAATGTTTCGGACTGACGTGTCTGAGAGGTCCTTCTGCTCAGTGATGCGTTTTCACCAATCCCCTTCATCACCGTCCTCCACCTCCAGACCTCGGGCAAGGCGCGTCCTATTCCAGAGGCCCAGTTTCCTCACCTATCGGATGATGAAATCAACACAAAACATGGATTTTTATGCAAACTAATTGTTCTAACATTTAGTTCTCCTCCCACGCTACACACTGTAGACTTCAGGGTCTAGCAACCCTGAAAAAAAAAGAGTCTAAAAATAGGGGCTCTTAAGTTGAGACTTGGTCCTAGTGATAACAATGTTTTTCAAAATCTCAGGAGAGCTGAAATTTTAACCGCATTAACAACGACAAAAACAAAATACCTCTGATTTTTCCTTATGCTTCAAAAGCCAAAGGAACCTAAGATTCAACCAAGTTCTAGAGCATGTGTCCCCCACTATTACAGTATGAAAAGCATGTTAAAATAACATGCAACAAACGCTGTGTTGAAACGGCCAGCATTCCCAAAGCAACTGCTGTAATATAAGAGCCAAACAAGCACATTAACTCACTGGGGTCTTATCTGTTTGCACAAAAGCCAGTAGAGCCTGAAATCTTATTTCAAGACGCCCAAGTGGCAGAGCCAGCATCCTTAACTCATGGGAAACTGCCCTAAAGGAAGATGCGATGCCAGTCCTTGCTGAAGGGACTTACTGTGGACTATTCTTCTTCAACTCAAACAAATAACTCCCAGGAAACATACTGGGGGACGCACAGTCCATCACCCTGATGCCTGCAGTAGCGGAATCCTGACGCACAGCGAGATCCGGCTGGGTCATTGTCGGGAAGCTCTGCAGTCAGCCTCTTGCCAGAAAACCCTGGGGGCCCCTGCAAAGGCGTTTGGCACTCAGCACTAACATTTCTTTGAAACCAACAACAATATTTTTTTGTAATCCTTCAAGCCAGTGACTGTGGGGCTGCAAACCAGATAATGAAGCATTATGGGGGAGAATTCATCTTAATGGTTCACCCACTGATCCCGGGAGGTAGAGACAGCTCAGGCCCCAAGTCGGTCCCTGCGTTTCAAAAAGCTTTCAGTGCTCACTCAGCATGAGATGATAAAGAATAAAGTTTGCTCGCCATTAAAGCTCAGTAAAAATATCTAGCGGACCACACTGTGATTTCTTAGGCAGAGAAAATCAGCTCTGCTCTCCACATTTGTTCACTTATCATTTCTACCCTGCCTGCCTCCAAGAAGGGACCGGCCTGTAATATTCACACACCATGGTGAGAATGAAATGCACGAAAAATTCCTCTTTCCATCGTTCCTGGATGTTGTAAATGCCGATTACAGGACCATGGAGAGTCGGCATTAAGTCAGAAATTATTGGTAATTGCTGTGTCTTTTCTCTTTTAAGGAAAATTACTCCTCTTGATTTTTTAAAATAAATTTTATTTATTTATTTTTGGCTGCATTGGCTCTTCATTGCTGCGCGTAGGCTTTCTCTAGTTGTGGTGAGCAGGGGCTACTCTTCATCGTGGTGTGCGGGCTTCTCATTGCGGTGGCTTGTCTTTGTTGCGGAGCACGGGCTTTAGGTGTGCGGGCTTCAGTAGTTGTGGCACGTGGGCTCAGTAGTTGTCTTTCGTGGGCTCTAGAGCGCAGGCTCAGTAGTTTTGGTGCACAGGCTTAGTTGCTCCGCAGCATGTGGGATCTTCACGGACCAGGGCTTGAACTCGTGTCCCCTGCATTGGCAGATGGGTTCTTAACCACTGCACCACCAGGGAAGTCCCACTCCTCTTAATTACTTAATAGAACTTGGCATTTTCTCAAATTCATTTTTTTCCCAGTTGTAATTTGTAGGAAAGATAACCAAGTGAAACTCATCTGAGGACCTCATTTTGTATTTTTCCCTGCAATACACTGTAATTAATAGTTGTTTTTTTTTTTTTTCTTTTTCTTCTTTTCCTGAAGATCCAATATTCTCTCGCTGGCCAGGTTGCAGTATGTAAACTGTATGTGCCCAGCACTGCCTACAAACAGCTCCCGTCCTGGCTGTTGGTTACAAAAGGCCGACAGCAGTGGGTTTTCAGGAAGTCTAGCCAAAGGTGTCAGACATCCCGGTTTGGACTCCAGGTCACAAGGAAAGGGCCATTTGGGGTGCCATTGACTAAGAAATACTCTATAGAATGAAGGCTGGTCCCGCCCAATGTGGATGAGTAAGTACCTCCCCAACTTGGATGCAAAGTCCGGTTAAGCGTATGAATCCAGCTTGTGAGATAAAGCAGCCTTTCATCACCAACACTTTTCCTGTGGAGAGCAGAGATGTTTTTTAAGAGAATAAATGCTCAACATACATCATAGCTGTATTACGCTAGCTCCTTATGGGTGTTAAAGATAATGAGTTTAGCTTGAGTCCATGACATGCAAAATGGGTTTTAACCAGCAAAGTGAAAAGGAAGACCGTGGGGTAAAGGATGGTCTTCAGACCTGAAGTCGATGCAAAGGTATTTCCCCTTTCAAACCTCTCCCTCGTTATGGCTTTGATGCCAGATAAGGCTACAGGATCTACCGGAGGAATACTATTGTGACCGAGCAGGACACTATGGGGTCTTTCTAGAACAGGACCAACACCCATGTCCTCTGCCTGCCTTTTTTTGTCTGTAGAAAAACTTTAGTCGAAGAATACATTTAATCAGAGAAGTGAAAAAATGCAGAAAGAAAAGCAAACAATCAAGCAAGACAAAATAATAACAGTTTAGCCATTAACCAAAGTCAAGGACCTTTAGCTCCTCCTCAATGGCGATAGGTAATATTCTGACTCATGTCCTTTGAGCTGTTTTGCAGCTACTGAAACCCTCATCGGGTGGGAGAAGTTAACTGCCTGCTGCCCGCAAGCCCACAGACCCCAGACCAGCTGGAACCAGAAGGTTGATTATGCCGACTCCCGATTACCTCACCACCAACCAATCAGAAGGACATCCACGAACTGACCACGCCCCACAAACCCCTTCACTCACCTTGTCTTTATAAACCTTTCCCTGAAAGCCTTTTGGGACTTTGGGCCTTTTAAGCACTAGCTACCTGACTCCTTGCTTGGGGACTGCAATGAACGCTGCACTTTCCTTCACCCCAACCTGGTGTCAGCAGATCCTGCCCCACACAGAGGTCCTAGCCGTTGTCATTACTGTCATCACCCTCAAGGGCAGCCCTCCTGAGGCTCCAAAGGTGTTCACTTCAATGACACTTCATCCAGTCATCACAGATGACAGCCGCTGCATGCCTGGACGGCCAGCATCCTGTTTCCCACGGGATGCACTCAAGCCCAGGCCTCCCCACAAGTAGCTCCCAAATCCCCTCGTCATTGTGGGGCTATCTTCTCGTACCACTCACAGCACCAGTTTTGCATCCGTCAGAGTCCAGGGGACAGAAACCTCAGGGTAATTTGATCAGGGAAGGTTCAATACAAAGACTTTTGAACGATTTAGGGGGGATTCAATACTAAGAAGGGATAGAAAAAGGATTCTCAAAAAAAATACCCTTGAAAGAGACACACTGTGGGGCGTGGGCCCTTCCGAAGACCGTACTTCACGCTCATCGGAGCTCTGCTTGCAGCCGGCTGGGTGCCCTGGGCTCCAAAGGGCCTACAGTCACCAAGTCAAAGGCAGGCGGGGACCTCAGGCAGGAGCAGCAGGCAGGAAACCTCCCACCTGGGGTGGGCGAGGGTGCTGAGGTTTGGGGCAGGGAACCGCTTCCTGGGTCGGCGAGCGGTAAAGCCTGGCCAGATGCGCACAGTGCCAAAAAGTCAGCCGCCAACAGAACCTGGAAGAAAATCCTCCTCCGGCAGCGCCCCCCACGCACCCTCCATCGACAAAGCGACAAAGCGAAGCATCATGCCAGGCGGCAGATGAGGTAGAGTCCAGTCTGGATCACAGAGCTGGGCCAGTGGGGTGCAGCGGGGCCAATATATTGGTAACACCGGAGTGATGTAAGCGCTGAAATGCACACCGTGTGCTGCCTTCTGTGGAGGAAAGGCTGGGAAGAACTCTGTGCATCTTTGCTTAACTCTGTGAAAGGACACACGGGAATGATCAACCTAGAAAGGAACACAAATGGTTACATGGAGCCCCCAGGACGGAGATAAGGACGGAGAGAGCAGTGAGGTGACAATTTCTGAAAATAGCTTTGCTTTTTTTCCTTTTGTCCGTGTAGCTTGAGGGATCTCAGTTCCCTGACCAAGGACTGAACCCGGGCCACGGCAGTGAGAGCGTGGACTCCTAACCACCAGACCACGAGGGAACTCCCCTGAAAACAGTTTCTTATGCGGTTTTGACTTTCAAACTGTGTGTCCAAAAAACAGAATTAAAAAAACAAAAAGCAAACCTTAACCGGTCTCACCATAGATCCACCATCACTAAGGACTAGCTGGTCCACTTCAGAGGTGGAAAGGCTTCCTGAAAACGCAGTTACCACACCCCCGGGGGGCAGCACCCTGAGAGGACAGGTTCTGTATTACAGGGTGCAGGCCACGCTTTGAGCCAGCGTCCACTGTGTGGTGGTGTCACCCCCATGGTAAGCACACACAGGTGCAGAAACGACGGGGGGTGTGGCTCCTCTCACCATTACACCCAAGGGCCTGAGCACAGTTTTTACATCCCATCCCAGCAACTCCGAGCTCTGCGTGTTTGGAGGTCTTAGATCCTGGGCGCGGGGTGGGAGGGGGCGCTTCCACCGGAGGAAACGGAGCGATGGTCCTGCTCAGAGGGAGGTGGGACGGCCACCTGGCCCCTGGGCTCCCTGCTGCCCCCAAACCACCAGGAAGCAGTAGGGTTTACTCTACTGGCTGGACGGGTGGGTCCAAATGCCCAAGGGGAGCGTGGGCTGCGGCCACCCAGTGGGACAAAAAGGGTTATGTCTGCAACCCACGGGGTCCCCTGCGGCACCTCTTAGTACGTCCATGCGCAACAGCAACAGCTAACGCAAAACTACAGCAACCAAAACAGGGAGGACGCTTGAAGACTCGGACCACTCGGGATGATGGTTTGACTCATTCCCCCAGACACGGAAGCCTGGCTGGGTCATGGAGTACGGTTGACCCCTTAATATCACGGGTTTGAACTGCGAGGGTCCACTCATATGCAGATATTTTTCAGTAGTAAATACTACACACAGGGTGGGGTGGGGAGGGTAAATTAGGAGGTCGGGATTAACACATACACACCACTGTACATAAAACAGATAATCAAAGGACCTGCTGTCCCAGGGCACTCTACTCAGTACTCTGTAAAGGCCTATATGGGAAAAGAATCTGAAAAAGAATGGATCTAGTATATGTATAACTGAATCACTGTGCTGTACACCGGAAACGAACACAACTTTGTAGGTCAACTATACTCCAATATAAAACAAAATTTAAATTAAAAATTAAAAAAATAAAAACAAACAAAATACTACAGTACAACAC
Source organism: Monodon monoceros (assembly GCF_005190385.1). Classification (NCBI taxonomy): domain Eukaryota; kingdom Metazoa; phylum Chordata; class Mammalia; order Artiodactyla; family Monodontidae; genus Monodon; species Monodon monoceros. The sequence continues at coordinate 100,321,630 of NW_021703780.1, read as the reverse complement.
AGTCCGAGGTTGGTTGAAACCACAGATGTGGAGGGCCAACTATAAATTATAGGTGGATTAACCCCGACATTGTTTAACGGTCAAGTGTATATTAGTTTACATTTATGCGACATTAGATGTTTGCTATTGCTTTATTCGCACTTCTGCTTTGGTTGTCTGTAGTTCTGTATTTATGCAAGCTTTATCAGGTTTAGAAAACGTTGCTAGAGTCACTTCATAAAAAAGAATTTGTAAGTTTTCCTTCCATTGCTGTGATCTGAAACAGTTTAAGTAGCATAGAGATTATGTGAAATGTAAAAGTTTGCAAGAACTCCTCTATGAAAGCAACACGGACCTGGCAAGGTTGATTATTTTTTCTATTTCTCTTATGGATATTTGTCTGTTTAAAATCTCTGTCTCTCCAGGGGTCAGTTTTGGCTAATTATCCATTTTGTCTAGGTTTTTCAGATTTATCTGCATAAAGTTGTTCAAAGTAGCATTGCTTTACATTTTTTCCTTCATTGTAATAGTTTCTTCCCTACTATCATTTCTTATTCTGTGTGTTTGTGCTTTCTTTTCATCCTGATTTGGTTACCTGTAGGTTAGGCAACTTTATTTATCTGATTCTCTGACAGCACCTCGTTCGAATAGGGCCCTTATTTTAGCGGCTCCTTTCTTTCCCTTCGTCACCAGGCCTCCGGGAACCTCCCGTTTCCAGGGTGCTTCCCTCTTCTCCGGAAGCGGGGCTTCTGCACCTCTGGTCTCAGAACTTTCTCAGTCTCTCCCCCTTGATTCCGAAGCGGCCAGTACTCTCACCCACCGGCCCTCACGTTTTCTCTGAGGGTCGGTCTGTCCTTACGGGTGTGAACCCTAGTTGATGACGTTTTCTCTATTCCGTGCAGTCCTCACCTGGATCTACATTCTGGTGTGAGATTCCCTGGCAACTCTGCGAGTCCAAGATGTTTGTTTTCCCACTGACCTCTCATTGAGATTTGTGATCTTTGGTCTTTTTTGGTTACACTGTAGGTCTGGGCTATAGATGGTGTTGTTTGTTCTTTTTCTGAACAGTTCTCAGGATGTGGGAAGAGATTCCGATTTAGGTGGCCTCCATTACCCCCTGGTGGGTTTTTTTTTTTTTTTTTTTGCGGTATGCGGGCCTCTCACTGTTGTGGCCCCTCCCGTTGCGGAGCACAGGCTCCGGACGTGCAGGCTCAGCGGCCATGGCTCACGGGCCCAGCCGCTCCGCGGCACGTGGGATCCTCCCGGACCAGGGCACGAACCCGTGTCCCCTGCATCGGCAGGCGGACTCCCAACCACTGCGCCACCAGGGAAGCCCTCCCTCCCCTGGTGTTTTTATTTTAGAATGTTTTATTCCCTATTAACCCCGCGGAAGATGACACCTGAAGAGATTTAGTCCCCATCTTTCAGGTTTAGGTGGGACTTTTTCCATATAGGACACCGGTCACGTCGTGGAGGTGCAGGTGGACCGTGGTCAGAAGTAATAGAAAGGGGAGAAGGCAGTTCCCTAAAAGGGCCTTAGAAGTCTCAAAGTACACATCAGAAACGGGGAAAGCATCCTTCACGACACACCTGCGTCGGCAGCCGGTACATCTTTACTGCAGACCCACTCAGTGCTGAAAGGTGAGGTGGGTTCCCGCGGGAGGGGAGCGCTGAATGAATACACCCAAGGAGAGGCTTCTCAGGTGACGCCGTGGCTGCCCTGGGCCACCAAAGTGGTGTCACTGTTCATCCCAGGAGCTCTGGCCTAAAGTCAGACTCAGGGGTGCCCCACTCCCCCAGGCCCCAGTCCCTACCAGAGTCACCAAATCTGCTCAGAAACTCTATGATTTCCAACCATCTGTTCCTTATTCACCAAAACAACACCATCCGATGGCAAGCACATCAGAGGCCACCCATACGATGGGCCAGTGCACAAACGTCATCAACTGTTGCATCTTTTATAACATCAGGATATATTAAGGAAAAAAGGAAATACAATTTACACATACAAACTTCAACTAAACGGTATGCTGCAGAACGCAACAGAGTTCCACCGCTACAGACGTCTGGGAAACGTGGCACAGACTATCTTTCGGAGACTTACAACAAATGTCATCTTTCTAAGAGGCTCCTGAAACAGAGCAGGACCCTATGGTCCTTGCCCCCCATGTCCTCAGCCTGAGTCTTGTCTGTAGAAAAACTTTAGCCAAAGAGTAAGTTTAATCAGAGAAGTGAGAAAATGCAGAAACAGGGGAAAACCGTCAAAGGAGACCAAATAACAATAGTTTAGTCATTAAGCAAAGTCAAGGACCTTTAGTTCCTCCTCAAGGGTTATAAATAACCTGAGCCATATCCTGCGAGCTGTCTTATAGACACTGAAACCTCCACTAGGTGGAAGAAGTGAACTACATGATGACCAGACCACAGTCATGACATAAGCTGTCACAATTCCTGGAACTGGCCTCAAAGAAATGGGAACAAACCGACCCTGGAACTGAAGACTAATTGTACTTAAAACAGTCAAGATGATGCTTGACCAGACCACTGCAGGACCGATCTCAACACGACTGTCAGAGCCGACTGTGCTGTCTCTGCCTGGAGCCCCCTCCCTCTGTCTATAAAAGCTCTTCTCCACTGATTGTCACGGGGGAGGGAGTTGACCTTTGGACAGGCGTCTGTCCCCCACCGCCCCCTCCCATGCTGGCCTCCGAAATAAAGCAAACTTTCCTTTCCACTAACCTTGCCTCTTTATTGTCTTTTGAGCTGCGGGCAGCCGGATCCCACTTTTGGTAACACTCTGAGACGTCCTGCAGGACAGAGACAGTTTAACTCTGATCAGACCTGGCGTCTCCTAGATGGCTTCCACTGTGAAACTCTTTCTTCACGAGGGGCACCGAATAACACTTACAGACTGTTTGGGACACACATCAAAGATCCGAACTCATAAAGTTACCATAAAAAGAAAAAAAAATCTGAACTAGGTAACCGAGAAACATGCCCAAAGACAGGGTGGGAAGGAGGGAGACTAAATGCTCAATTATAACTGTTTTGGGGCGGTGGGATTGTGGGTGATTTTTCCCCCTGCTTGTTATGAATCTATTCTTTCCAAATCCTCTGAATGTTAAAAACATATTTGATGAAGTTAGAACACAGTGATTAAAAGCCTCCAGTCATCGCCCAAATTATTCCTTGAATTAACAAGGAAGCGGCAGGACCCAGTCTTTCCCTGCCTCTGGCTCGCGCCGCTTCCCTAGGTCTCTGATCTCACCGTGAACCACCAAAGTGCATTGTGCATTTCAGCACTAAGTCTCCTTCTTCGGGCGTTGGTACTCATCTATTCACTCAACGAACACGGGCTGAAGCCCTCTGTGCCACGTGTTAGGATTACAGCTGTGCAAGGACCTGACCTTGTTGACGCTTTGGCAATGGAACAGTCACATCACTGAATATACAAGTATGCAAACGCATTGCAGAGAGCTGAAATTTGATGCAGGAAATAGAAGCTAACTCAACAAAGATGCAAGGAAGAGCATCCTACCTTCGGGGAACGGCCAGGGTCATACTTGCACAGGCCCGGAGGCAGGGGGAACACGGCTTCCCTGGGCGTCTGAAGGGCTAGTGTGGCTGGAATGAAAGGGGACAGCGAGGGTCAAGGGCCAGAACATGCAGGCCTCACAGCCCACGTCAAGCGTCTTCTGTTATTTTCTTTTTAATGGCTTCAAGCAGGCAGCATCTTAAAAAGACCCTTCTGGTGCCAGTGGAGAACGGGGTCGAGGGACCCACCGTGGAGATCAGGAGCCCAGGTACCGACCGGGTGACAGACAGACAACGGCCTGACGGCAGGTGAGAGATGTGAAGAGGCACAGGTAGATTCAAGAACACACAGGAGGTAAAAATCAAGAGGGCTAGGGACTTCCCCGGTGGTCCAGTGGCTGGGACTCTGCGCTCCCAACGCAGGGGGCCCGGGTTTGATCCCTGGTCGGGGAACTAGATCCCGCATGCACGCCGCAACTAAAGATCCCACATGCTGCAACGAAGACCAGGCGCAGCCAAATAAATAAATATTATTAAAAAAAAAAATCAAAAGGGCTTGGTGACAGCACAGACTTGGGGAGTCAGGGAAAGGACAGGTGTTCCAGAACAATTCCTAAATTCTAACTTACACCCCTCACAGGAATGCTATTCATCAATGCGGGGGGCCCAGGGAGGCCCCAGCTCCACCTTGCGTGTCCGTGTGCGACCACGGATTTGGTCCTCCTGGAGAGAGTTGCTACTGAAAGATCCAAGGGATGTGGGTGTTGGGAGCAGAGGTCTGGGCTGGAGATTCGAATTTGGGAATCTCTATAGGAAAACAGAAAGCCAGCCGAAGCTGTGGGCTTGTGTGACGTTGCCGAGAAGTAGGAAGAGAGGAAGAGGGCTTTCTGCGTCCCTGAGTCCAACACGTCATGGCTCCGGGAGGGGTGTCAGCCTGCAAAGGAGACACAGGAGGGGCTCCCCACCTCCTCCCCCGGAGAGGAAGGAGAGAGTGTGCGACCCAAGACACCACGTGTTTCACGAAGGGACGTGTGAACAGCGTTGAAAGCTTTGAGAGGTCAAATAAAACGTGGGCTGAAGGACACGGTCAGTGAGCAGGAAACAATCTCGGAGAAGTTTCACTGTGTCACCTGCATCCCCAGCTAGATTCTCGGTGGCAGGCGCAGCAGAGCACCAAGCGAACAACTGTCCACCGGTTTGGGAGGCTGACGATCTACACACGCTCAGATCAGCCAGTGGTTCTGCTGTGACCCCCGCCCCCTTCCAACCACCAATTCGTTTTCGGATGCATCTTGACGGGAGCAGTCCTGTGCTGGCCACCGGACACACAGAAGGGGACCACATGCACCCTTTGCCCCAGGAGCTCGCAGTCTGCTGGGGAGACAAACCCGAAACCCAGAGGACGGTCGCACCGCAGCACTGGCTGAGCGGCTCGGGTGCCCCGAGCGGCAGGTGTCAGCAGCCCCGTGTGTGGTGGCATCGCGCGCTGAAGCGGACCCAAGTATTCCCAGAATTCCGGGAACCGGCTCCCCTCCCTCGGAGGCCCCCGAGGGCTTGGGAGAGGGACGGCCTCCCCGCTGCAGAGACCTGAGACCGTCTTCCCACAGGGACCCACTTCTCTGTGAAGGGTGGGCCACAGCCCATTATGGCTGCTGACGTCAACCTCTTTGTGTTTCCCACAAACTCGGTCTACCAGTCTTACTTGGTTTTATGATACGTACTGAAACTTTTAAGGGGTATTCTCTGGAACTGAATCTGGCTCGAGGAAAGGAGAAACAGTACAAGCCAATCACGTCCCCACAGAACGCCTGCTCTGCGCAGCAACAGAATTCCTTCCCTGGCTTCCACACCACGCGATGGGGTCCGGGCCCTTGGGTGCTTCTCTGCCCCCACCAGTCGCTCCCAGCCCACCCGCACACTTTATACGGTCCACCTCCTGTCTCTTTCTAACTCAACGAAAGCACAAAATTTTGTCGAAAGTTGCTAGAAATTATAAATGCCTCTGAAATCTTCTACCAGTGCCTACGTTGTGACGTGTACCTTTATCTTAAGCCGTCCATCAGCATCCTCAAGTTAACGTCTTCCCGGAAAGCCGGAGCCCACAGCAGTCACGACAAGGGATGGGCCACCCTGTCACCTGGAGACCTCTGTGTGTGGCCAACAGGGAAACTGCGGGACTTCCCAGAAAAAGTAAGAACTCGAGGGTTTTGAAGCATTTATTTGATTTCTCCAAATGATCACAGCTATGGTTTTACATCAGTAGAGTCTGTTACTACTTACACACAGAACGCATAGGAAAACAAAAGCACTTCTTTCCTCCCCAAAGTTACATCGTGGGTGCCGGGCTTCCTGCGAGCGAGGTGGCCCTTGAGGTCTGAAGAGCCTGCATTCAAGACCTGGTTCTAAGTGTGTGAAACGACTCGAGGTGAATGACAGTGCCCCAGAGGAGATGGTCCCACACACGACCTTGGCATGACCGCAGGCAGGTCACACGGTGACGCCCCCCCACCCCCCCTCGCTGTGCCCGTTCACCACCCTCACCTCACGCCGATTCATTCTGCAACCCGCTTCCTGGATTACTGTTGTTGTATTGAAAATACTTACAGAAGGACTCGTTTTTCAGGCAGGAAGGGTGATGGTATTTTACAACGGACTGTAAGATGCATGCTTACCTGTAGCGACATAGCTTCGTACGGTGCTGAGTCAACACCTAGGGTCATGTTTAACATCTGCTGTCTTTTCAGCTCATCTTAAAGAAAACCAAGAGGTTTCTGCCGCATGCAGTGCGAGATGGAAAAATCGCTCTACACAGGATGACTGAGGATGTTTTTAAGCAAGATGTGCACACCATATTAGGATGAACTTTATTTTTACATTGTTGTGCAATCCATTCATAAACTTAAAAAGAAAAAACAAACATGATTTAATTGTTGTCCCAGAAAAGATGTCTGTGATGGTACCAACTGCTTTCTCTAAGGGTCACCTGCTGAAATAATTTGTGACTTGAGCAAAATGCCCCACGTGTATCTTGACAGCGAGAAAGGATGACACACATCCCGGTGATGCTCAGCCTCCCACCTCCTGTGCCAGGGCGTGAACCACAGGTGCCCACAGCTGCAACCCTGGGACGGGCTGGGATCCCGAGAGCGCAGTCTCAAGAAAGCTACATGGGGCCACAAGCTTTCCAGGAGCATCTGCTTCCCAAACGAGTTCGGGGCAGCCTGGCTCCAGACGCCTCCAGGGAACAGTGTATCTTTTGGGAACACTTATTCCATGACAAGTTTGGAAACGAAACACAAAGACTGATGAAACCTCACTGACCAGAAGCCAATCCAGCAGAAAGTTGGGAACACAGGGAAAGACTCCCCCCACTTTAGGGACCCAGCCCGGTGACAGTCTGGAGGTGGGGGTCCCGAGTGGCCTGCAGAGAGAGGGCACCCTTCCCACCGGCTCTACCCAGCTTGGCTCTGTTTCCATCAGTGACTGCCCTTCGGGAAGGGCGACCTGGTGTCAATCAGCCTGCCTGCATCTTTTCTGGAACAACCTGGAGTTTACAGTTAGATCCTACGATTGGTACAGAGGGTGAAGAAAAGCCGACATACTTAATATGTTATCACTTTACTTCAACTATTTGTCAACAGTAACACTGAGAGAGTTTGCAAATACACAGAACACAAAGTGTGGCCTCGTGCCTGACGCCAGAGGACATGCAGTACAATTCGATTGTTCCTTGTCGTCACAACGCCCTTTAAACCACAAGACAGAGAACGCCTCGGGAGCGGGACTCTGGAGGGAAACCAAGGAGTTTCGGGGTCCGCGGAACCGGGGAGCCTCCCACCAGCCCGGCCTGGACCAAATCAGACACGCCCGTGCTTTTCGTTTCTCTCTTTCTGAGCAGATGAGAGAGAAGGATGACACGGGCGGGAAGATAAAGGCGGGCAGGTTAAAGTCACACTTCTTTCAAAAAAGGAAAAAAAAAAAAAAACCAAAAAAGCTAAACTCTAGATTGCTGTACTTGCTCTCTATGGAGATTAACAAAGTGCTCGGTTTGCAGATTTGCTGGTTTGGTGACCTGGATGATGCGACAAAGGGGGCGGTGGGCGGGCAGAGCCCCGGCCGCCGCCAGGGTGGGCCCCCCTCCGTCGTCCCGCTGCCGCCTGTCCAGAGCCCCGCGCCCGCGGAGTCCCGCGCCAGCTTCGCCCTTTCTGGAAGAGCTCCCTGCCCGGCAGGTGCCGGGGGCGATCCTCGGGTCCACGGCTTAGGGGCACAGCACCGGCTGCTGCAGTGGCTCGAAGGGCTGAAACTACAAAGTACGGCCCGTGGGTGACTCAGGCACAGAACCAGGCGCGCGCGGCGCCGGCCCCGGGGGAGCGGATGGTGTCGCCACAACATGGAAGCGACAAGAGCACAGCGGAGAGTCATGTGATGCCCCGGCAGCCGCCTGACCGCGAGGAGGTGGCGGGGCCGCACTGGCGGGGCCGGGCACTCGTCGGCTGGGGTCAGATGGGCCACGGCGATGACACGGGGGTCGTGCTAGCACACGGCCACATGGAATCACGATGATCACGGCCACCACTCAGAAAACAAAACGGGAAACACACACACCGCCCTGGGTTGCTAAACGCTAAGAGAAGCCTTCGGGTTCCGGGGCGTCTGCCTGCTGCGGTTGGAAACAGGATGAGGGAGCTATGGTGCTGGGGACACAGGATGAGTTGGTCGTTTTCATGTTGGAGATGAATACCTCGGCCGTGTATGGGGCCCCCCGCAGAGGGCTCTGAATGAGTGCGCATTAAATCAAATGCATACAGAAGAAACATGGATCATGGAAATTCACAGTTATTGCAGCCATTAAAGTGTCTAAGAATCTGTAACCAATAGTCCAAGGCAACCAGTTCTTAACTAGCTGTCTCGAGTTGCTACTGTAGAGTTTACTGCATTTTATCTATTTGCTTACCTGAAATAACAGAGCAGTTATAATACTGATTACTTATGTTAGGCTTCTGTTAATAAAATAAGGATTTATACAAAGCAATATCGGACTTTTAAAACAGTTAGATGCTATGTTACTTGGCACAGTTAGTAATGATCGTGTAAAGATTTCCACCAGTCCTAGGGGGGCTTCTCTTCTTTTTATGAAAATACGGAAGAATATGAATTTTGTCCCTAGCATTTAAGTTTTTGGTCTACCCTCTCACACGTTTGTCTAAGGTACTGTCTTCCTATCAGGTAAGTGGAGCTCCTTGTAAAGTCTATATTGCTAATTTCGTGGACTGAAACGTTTGCCTTTCACACACAAATACTACCTATACAGTATATATATATATATATTTATATATTTATATATTTATATTATATAAAGTTTACTTACGTATTTTCATCAACCATATCAGGTCTACTTAATTTTTGCCCATTGTCAATAAAAGAGCAATAATGCAGCAAGTTTTGGGTTTTTTGTTTGGTTCTGTCTCTGGTTTTTGTGTCGTCTCTTCTTTTCCTAGGCTGGGCTCTCATCTGCGTGTATAGTGAGGGAGCAGAGAGCTGAGGGCTGCAGGGGGGTCAGGGCGGGGAGCTCAACAGCTGCTTGGCCGGCGGCACTGTTTCAGGGCTGATGGTGGCCGAGGCCCACCTCCCGGGCTGAGGTGGATGGAGCCCGGGGCGCCACCGCTAAATGAAACTGGGGACGGGGTGGGGTGGGGGGGTTGTTCCCTGTGACACAAGCCCCGGGGCTTGGGGGGCTCCATCCGGGCCGGGAGCAGACGGGGAGGTGGAAACAGAAAGTGCCCTGGGTCTGGTCTGGGGCTGCCACCCCTGGGCGCGCCTGTGTGGTGTGCACTTGTTCTGAGGGGCCCGGGGCCCCCGCCCAGGCTGTCTACACAATTGTGCTGATGCCGCTGGGTTTGGCCTTGCTGCTGGGGAGGGGTGGCGGGGCAGGGGGCTGCCCGTGGTGGTGCACGGCATGGCCCACGTGGCCCGGGTGGCCGACGTGGGCCGAGGGCAGCGGCGGGTGGCTGTGCGCGTGGGCCCCGTAGGCGGGCTGCCCCCCATGGGGGCCGTGGTGGTACTGGTGTGCGTGCTGGATGTGCTGGGGCGGGTGGTAGTGGTGGTGGTGATGGTAGGGGGGCGGGTTCTGCTGGAGGGGGCAGTACTGGCCGTGATGCCCGTGCACTGGTGCCTGCAAGGGGCCTTCTGTGGGCCCCTGGGGGTGGCCGGGCGAGGGATGAGGCGGGTGGGGGGGCGGCTGGGGAGGGGCTGGGGGCAAGTGGGCCTGGGGAGGGGGCTTCCCTCTCTTACTCCCAAATAAGGAGCCCAGGAGGGAGGAGGAGTTGGGCATGGCCTGGTGTGGGCGAGATGGACAGTCTCGTGTTGATGTAGCTCTCCGGCGCATGTGAGGACTGCTAATGATGGACCCCTAAAAAGGAAATTCATAGAAACCAAAATTAAAAGACCTTAGAGCACTTACATCAGAATGATTCTTAAGAAATGTCAAAAAAAAGTTCGCCCACTGACTGCTAAGCCTTAGTTCAACTCGCTAGCCGCAGAGGCCGGGCCGTGTGAGGCTGGACTCAGGCGCCACCTCCAGACACTGCCGTGCAGGTCGGCTGGGGGGGCCAGGAGGGGGCCTTCGGGGAGAAAGGGTGGGGGGGGGGGGGACGCAGCCGCTGCGGGTCAAAGTTGACCTCTGCTCTTGGCCTGATGAGCACCCTGTTGCCGGAGGCGGCCGGAGCTTTGAGATCAGAACCGTGTGTCTGCGGGTGTGTGCTGGGTAGGGCGGGGCGGGCTAGCTGCGTGCAGGGGAAGGGCCAGTCCTGCCGCCTCCTGCCCTAAGCTCTCCTGGGTCCTCTCAATGTCCGAGGGCGTGTGCTCTGCCTGTGCCGGTCCCGAGGTTTCTGGGGAGGTGGTGAGGGGGACAGGAGGGGCTGGGCACCGCCCAGGCATTTCACTGCGGCTACCTACTGCAAACCAAACACGGGAAAGGAAGGAAACAGAAAGGTCTGCAAGCTGAGGTTAGATGTGAACAGGGATATCGAGATGGCTGGAGGATGAATGAAATCTCATGAAATCCACACTGAATTCCTCTCGCTCTCATGGCTCTCCTCCCCCGAGCTAGCTGAGCAATTCCGTGGTGCCCTGACTGCAGACACACAGCAATCGAACCTCCAGGAAGGAAGCGATGGGGATGGCGGAGCATGGAAGTCCCGAGGTGGCAGAACCCGACAGCGAGGGGGCGGGGGAGGGTGCCCGGCGGCCGCCGCCTCCGGCCCAGGATGAGTGGGAAGCCGGGGTGTTAACCATGCTCGGGACCGCGGGGATGGGTTAGGCGGACACTAAACCACAACATCCAGACCCACCCCCTCCGTTGCAGCGCAAACAAGCGGTGAGGGGCATGGGAACGCCAGGCGGGCGGCATGCGCGGACGAGGCAGGCGGGGGGTCTGAGCCTCTGTGCAGAAGGGGAGGAGGAGGAGCAAAACAAAAAGACACCAGGAGGCGACACACGACAGCCAGCTGGACGGGGGCTTCCGACTTACTTCCACATTGCTCTCTAGCGATCCCGCACTGCTGCGACGCCCTCGCTTCCCTGCCCAGAACATGCAATACCACAGGTTAGACGCGACACGGGGCGGGGCGCTGCCGCCGGATGGCCCGGGGGAGCCGGTGGCAGGGCAGTAATGAGTTAACAAGACAATGGGGTTCTTAAAAAGCAAAAAAAAAAAAAAAAAAAAAAAAAAAAAAAAAATCTTTTTCAACCAGCCCAACTTTAACCCCCTCTCCGGGACCAGGAGCCTGGGGGGAGGGGCCTCTGGGGGGCTGGGGTGGGCACACAGGCCCGGCTGACCCCGAGGTCCAGGGAGCCTCAGCCGCCTGCCCGCGGGGACGGGCAAGGGCAGCTCCTCCCACAGCTAAGACGAGCTAAGCGTGGTCCTGCCCGGCCTGACCTTCGGTGGATTTCACATACGTATGTATGGACATACGCACGCACACGCACGCACACACGTCTGCCTCCCCGGCTGCTGGTGGGCCTGACAGTTAGGAGACTAAACTCCACATCCTCCTTCTCCTGGTGGAGCAGAGGGGCCGCACCCTGGGGCCATGTTTGGTTTGTGCAGTGTCTGGCCAGGGACAGGGATGCTGGGACTTCCTCCCAGCCCAGGGCCTGGAGTCCTCTGTGGGCACGGCCCACTGGGATGCCACACGCGTTCTCCAGTCGTGAGCCCTCACTGCCAACGCCTCTGTGTCCCCCGCACATGGCACGTAGCAGGCATGCAACCTGCGTTGGCTGTGCCAGAGGAGACTGAGTCTTCCTCTTGGTTCTGGACGTCCAGCGCCTGCCCTGGCCCCCGCAGGTCCCCCGGACGACTTCTCCAGGCATTTCTGCAGGACACCAAGGCTGAGGCAGAGAAGAGACTCCAAGACGTTCTTCCAGTTTCCACCTGTGCAGGCCTGGCCAAGCCCCACAGTGCAGGACGGGTGTCCCGCTGTCCACACCAGGAGGAGACGGAAGCTCTGGCCGATGGACTGACCGGCTCAGTCCTCACAGTGAGCAGGTTCACACCGTGTCTGCCCGTCCACCTGAGGCGGGAAATCTTGGCCACGCTGCCTTCTGAGCTGGACCTGGGCTGGACCCAGGAGCCTGGAAGATGGAAGCTGCTGCCTCGTGCCACCCTGTGGCCCACATCCCGGACCCGCGCTGGGTGGAGAGGGTGTGTCTGGATCCTTCCGGCCTCATGGTGGCAGCTGCGCGTGCCTAGGACAGGCCCTTGGGCCTGGGCTCACAACGGCAGGCTCAGGGGAGCTCCGGTGACTTTGCCTTGCCTGCTGACCCCCAAACCTGAGTTCCAGCTGGGAGCCTGGGGTCCACTGAAGGCCGCGCTGGACCCTGGTCTCAGAGCCCGCTCCGAACTGCGCCACACAGCGGATGAGGCTGCTGAAGACCACGGACCACCAGGCGGGAACTGGCCCTCGTTCCCAGCTGAAAATGACCCTTCCCTTCCTCCTCTTTCCGCCGGTATGAGAAGAGGGGTGACCTTTCCTTCCTGCCTTCGGTCCCAACACGGTGGCCCGGGGACATGCAACAGAATTAGAGTCCAGCCTCCAGAAGGGGGGCTCTGCAGCTGGAGGCGTGACCCTACCTGGCACGCCGTCCACTCTTTGCCTCAGTTTCCACATCTGTCCACTAGGCATGGCCCCCGCTCCCTGGGATGGCTATGCTCAGAACTCTGCTGTCCTTGGGGTGTCTCAATCTGCACTCTAGCCCCTATAAGGCTGGGGACACTCCTCTGACTAAGGACCAGGGGCAGAGAGGGAAGACAGAGGCCCCGCCGGGCTAGCAGCGCGCTCCAGCCGGCCTGCTTCTCCCGACAGGACTGGGCCAGGCCCGGGGCTGGGGGCTGTGGCTTCATATGCTGCCCCCGCTGGAGCTGAACAGGCCCCCCTCCTGCCCGCCGTGGGCCAAGACTCAGGAGAGCTCTAACTTGGATGTCTTGGAGTGATTCTGAGTTTCTCAGACTTCACCTTTTCAACTTCTCAACTCAGCAGGAGATACGGGATGTCCCCGCAGGAGTCCTCTGCACTCCAGTCCCAGGCACGCCCGTGGACACCTGCCCACGGCAGACGCACGTGTGGGTGTTTGCACACCTGCATACCACCTGACGGAGGAGGAGCCGGGCCAGCTGCTCCCACTCACGTATCCCCACCACTCCTTCCTTGCCTGCCCTGTTTGGGGGTCCCCCCCAACCATCTCCGGATCCTGCACAAGCCTCAGGTGAGCCCTGCCTCAGCTGGCGCCTCTCAAGGGCCAGAGCAGGCCCTGCCAGCCTGGCCACGGACAGCTTGGGAGCCACATCCAGACGGGGCGCCCAGTGCGGCTCTCCCCAGCATTCCTGGCTTCTCAGCGTTGGGACAGCAGGCAGACAGGGCTCTGCCCGAGGCCTCGCACCATGGCCCTAGCAACACTGAGGGTGATAACAGCCAGCACGCAGGCCAGGCCCCACCCCCAACGCTCTGTGGGTATTGACTCTCACAGATTCTGGAGGGCAGCGCTAGTCCCACCTGCATCTGGGGAACCCAGGCCCAGAGGTGTAACTCGACCAGGGCCCGGAGCCAAAGACCCCGGAATCGACGTGCTGCGCGGCCCTCTGATGGGCTCTGCTTGGGAGGCCACCCCGAGCATGGCCCCCACCCCAGGAGAGGCAGCCGCTGGCCCACTGGCTGCTACACGTGTGGAGCGCCCATCGTGGGACAGCAGGGGCTGCTTTGGAAACTGGCCGCCAGGAGCCGCCAGCTCTTCCCTAACAGGTGCAGGACGTGGCAGTCTTCCAGTCGTGCCCCGGGTAACGACAGCAGACCCCGCGGGCCCGGGAGATGTCCTGTCCGTGGGGACTGGTGTTGGGCAGCTCGGCGGCTGAGGGGCTGGGGGCCTCGGGGTCCGTGGACAGTGTCCACTGTGACTGGCTGATCTGCGGCAGGAGCTAAGGCTCAGTAGTCGCACCTGTGTCAGAGGTCCTTGTGGGTCCTTGATCTCAGGCTGGCAGGGCTCTGGTGCCACTGAGGCGAGCAGAGGGCCCAGCTGAAGGAAGACCACGTGGAGACAGGGGGCGAGGCCTCGCAGCTCAGCAGGGGGGCCGGGCTGGGGGCCAGGCACACACCCCCCCCCCCCACCGCCTCTAGGAAAGTCTGCCGCCCCTCTCTTCCTGGGCCGTCAAACCACGACTGCCTCCCAGATCCCAGAGGCTCGTGCCGGGCCGAGGGCACATCCCCGGGTGCTGTCTCCTGGATGGATGTGTGGTCGCAGGTCTGGGGCAGCTGCTCTGGGAGCGATGACAAGCCGGCTGCTGGGCGTCACTGTCCCGAGGGGAGCGGCTGGCCCTGAGCCTCACCTCTTCCCGACAAGCCCATCTCGGTTGGGGCACGGCGGGTGCGGGAGAGCTTCGCCCCGACCCAGTCCAGCACATTGGGGCACGTCTCCGGCATGTTCCGGCAGGCAGCTGGCTTGGTCCGTCTTCCTCTGGAGGTCGCAGGGGGGCTGTCCCAGCCTGGGGCTTTGGCGGTCATCAGGGCTCAAACACCCACCTTACCGCCTTTGGTGCAGGGGGCACTTTCCCGGGGATTCTCTTCACGGTGGTTTAGGACCTGAGAGGACTCGCTGCCTGGAGTCCTTCTCGGCTCAGAATCCCCAAACAAAAATGGCAACGGTAACGATAAACAGAAATCAGCCAGACCTCGGGGCTCCGCCCTTCACACGGCCATGCGCCCGGGCATGCGGCTCTGTCTGGCCCCTAAGCAGACAGTGGACGGCTGAGGCCACTGCTACCCGAGGGGACTGGGCAGGACCCAGAGAGGCCAGAACCTGCCCCACTGCACAAACTCAAACACAGGCCCTGGGCCCCCAGCCTGCAGAGGCCCCGAGCAGTCTGGTTACGATTAGCTGGGTGTAACAAGCCACGGGGAAAACCAGTGGTTCTCAACCACAGCAATTCTGCCAACCAGGGGTGGTATTTCTCCCCCAGAGAGCACCTGGCAATTTGGGGGGACATTACTGGTTGTCATGACTGGGGGGTGTTACTGGCATCTAGTGGGCAGAGGCCAGGGATGCTACTAAGCGTCCTGCACAGAGCAGTCCCCACAGCCAGGAATGATCTGGCACAAGATGTCAGCAGAGCCGGGGTTGAGAAGCCCTGCTTGACTCTCACGCTGGCCATGCAATTCGGATTTTCACTATGGAAAAAAAAAATGACAAGACAGAAACAAAGAAAAAAATCCAACTCAAAAAAAAAAAAAAAAGAAAAACATTCTGGGAAATGAATAAGCTGAAGGGAGGGATGGGGTCATCAGCAGCTTCTCTACGGGGCCCAGAGCTGGTCAAGCGGTGATGCCTGAGGCCGGGGGCGTGGGCGAGGCCCTGGTGGGGAGGGGTCTGCTGGGCCCTGGAGAGGAGGAGGCCGGTCTCAGCCTGAGAGGGTCTTCGCCAGCAGAGCCGCGGTTACGTCAGGCTCCTGCGGCTGGGACAGCTGGGGCCTCGGGGTGGGAGCCTGGGGTCCTGGCACAGCCAAGTGCCCCCGTGTCCGGCTCCCTCCGCTCCGCCGCAGCCCCTGAGCTTCTTCATGGGAGAAGCTGCCTGGCTAGATACGCCTAGTGGGGGGCTGAAGAGCCGCCGGCGTGCATCCCCTCACCCCGTGGCTCCTGGCTCCTCCGACCGACAGCGCTGGCAGGCAAAGCAGGCTGCAGCAGCGCTCCCCTCCCCCCCCCCCAGCCGAGGTCAGGCAGGGCCGCCAGCAGAAGCTCCCTGCTCACTGATGCTCCACGCACGGCCCCCGCCCCAGGAAACCTGGGCGGCTCGAGGGGTGCTGCTTGCTTGCACGCACGCTAAGAGGCTGGCAGCGAATCAGACACACACAGAAACAAAGAAACAACAACGAGAATCACGTTTCCGCCAGGGCTTTCCCCTGACATCCCAGGGCCAGGCGTGGCCGCGTCTCTGGGCTGGACAGAGGCCCGGGTTTCCCAGGAAGGGAGACCTCTGTGGGGAAAGCAAGACCTGGGACAGTGGGAGACGGGGTCCCAGACACAGCAGCAAGGGCTTCATTCCATCTCATTCATCAGCATGAAGCACAGGGACGGGGGCAGCAGAGTGCAGGGGACACACCCGCCAGCGGGGCCCGACGCACTCTGCCTGAGAGCGAACCTCAGAAAACAAATAAGAGAATAAGGTAAATAAGCAAGGGAGACCAGGGATAACCTCCCGGCTGTCCTGCCTGTGACCATTCGGCCCCGTTTCCTTTGGCTTTGGGGGACACCCTCTCCGCGTGGTCACATGCTGCTGTGGTTTGGGGACGGCCACCCAAGTGAGCTCCGTCCGAGCCCCTCCACTGTCCGAGCCTCCAACACAGCCCCTTCCGGCCGACGCAAGCCCCGCCGGCCACGGGCGGCCGAGTCCCGCGTGCGCTGGGTAGGGGGCGGCCCTGGGCCCGGCTCTTACCCGCTTCTGAGAGGTCGCGCAGGGAGCTGCTAAGGGCACTGCGCTTGAGGCCCTCGCCGCTGGCGTAGCTGTCATCCAGGCAGGCCCGACTCAGTGTCCCGCCGCCCGGCTCCTTTTTGAGGCTGGAGCACTGGGACATGCTGGGCCGCACGACGCCCTTCTGCTTCTCGAGCTCCGCTGGAACAGAGCCCGAGGGGCCCAGTGAGGGGAGGATGGCCCCCAGCCAAGGGTGGCTTGGAGAGGGCAAGGGGCTGGGCCCCCCCGGAGGGCAACGCAGACGACTCGGGGGGCCCTCTGCTTAGGGTGGCACCGGGCTGAGCTGCCACCTCCTTCCAGGGGGCAAGTGAGGGGCAAGGTCGTCTGGGAAAGGGCAGGAGCGACGGCACCTGTGACCAAAGGGGCTGAAAGGAGACCCCGGAAAGGAGGCTGGAGAGGCCAGAGTGCCTGAGGTCTGCAGGAAGGTCAGTCACTTTCCTAGGAGGTGGATTTGCCCACGTCTGGAGAGGAGTTAACGTGGCCTGGCTGTGGATGGAAGCCATGGGTGGGGGCACCCATGTACCTCCAGGAATGAGGCTTAGAGCCAGGAGAAGCGGGGGTATCATCGGCTTTAATGAAAACCAGGGGATGGCCCTAGCCCTGACCCCTCCGGTGGTCGGGTGCAGAAGACACAAATACCAACCATGCTCAAGTGCAAAGGGCTCAGGTCCAGGGCTCTGGACACGGGGTGACCACAGCTCCGAGAGGCCCCCCCTCAGGGCACACAATGTAATTCCCCGGGCAGGACAGGCCTGGGCCTTGGAAGCCCGGCTCCCACCCAGAGACCCCTGCCCACCCCTCCTTCCTCTGTGCCGCCTCCCGTGACCTGGGCAGGTGGGCTGCCTGGTCACGTGGCCGTGGGAAGGCCAGAAGAGGCCGAGGGCGTCTCACCTCTGGGCTTACAGAGTCACTGCAGCCTGGCCTCTCACCACTGTCTTGGCCCCCAGATGGGAGGCCACGCCTGCACCCTGCAGGCCCCCGCCAGGCACCCGTGACTTACTCTCTATCCTGTGCTTTTCCATCTCCTGCACCTCCGCGATGGACTCCCGCAGGTCATCAGTGAATTTCTTCCGGTCTTGAGGATTGGGAGCGTTAAAGTTTATTAGCACTTTGATGTCTGCTCCGGGGACGGCGGATGTGAGCCGGATGCCGTTGGGGTAGTCTGCAGAGGGGGAGGAGAGCGCGGGCCTCAGGGCGGGCCCTGCCACCTCCCTTCTGGCTGGCAAAGGACCAGCGGGTCTCCATGCAGCCGGGGTGTGGGAGCACGCTGAGGCCAGGCTCCCAGGGGACGCATCCCTCCAGGGAGGAGAGGCTTCACGGTGCAGCCCGGAGGGACCACCAGGCAGTCTCTGCCTCCTGACCTGGGTCTGTGTTTGCTCCGTGTTCAAGTCGAGGGCAGATCCGACTGATCTGAGGCAAAGCCAGGGCCCTCGTTCTTCCCCACCGGAAGGGCGTGGAGCCTGGACTCTTTAGGTCAGGATCCTTGGTCACTCGGCCAGGCGCCAAGCCTGGGAGGAGGAGGAGGTGGTGTCCCCGCTGGGGGACAGTCTTATCCAGTCACTTCGGACACTTCTGTCCTCTCCCGACTGGTCTCCAGGCCACCAGCTCCCTTGGGGTACACTGTGGGCACCCCACACCCAACAGAGCCTTCTGCTCAGACCTGCCCGGTGCCTCCTCCGTGCTCTCGGGGTCTCTGGGGCTTTGGCATACCGGCAGCCTCTCGCCTCAGTGGGAATCGCGCATCCACCACTGAGTGTATGAAGGCTCTTGGCCCAAACACCAATCCTAACCACGGTTCAGACCTGGGTCAGGGAGGGGACCTCAAACGCCTCGAGGCCTGTGTGGGTTTCCTCAATGCAGGAAGCGGGCAGGGAAAGACTGTGGCTGCTGACTCTGTGGAGGGTGTGCAGCCTGCTACTGCCCGCCATCCACCCAAACCTAGCTTTACAAGACGGGCCACGGATACCTGAGCCTTATGGGGAGATGTTAGTACGAGCTCAACGAATTTAAAATAAAGTTCAAATATAACATAACTGAGCTGCGACCGACCAGGGGCTGCCAGCTTGAGACCCCGGGTGCGAGGCATGTCCTACAGAAGGTCGGGGTCGGCTCTCACTAGCACTGCCTCCAGGGCTGAGGGCTGAGCCCCGGGAACCTGAAAGCGGTCTGGGCGCGGCCTCTGCCTAAGGACTCAGTCTGCCCGGGCCGCTGCTGAGTGGTCACTACCACCGTACCCCTTCCAAGAGGGGCCTGCCGGTCAGGACAGTGCGCATGGCACCAGCCTCCCTGGTGCTGCCTGGGAGAAATCAAGGCAAGGCCGCCCTTCCGGCCTGGGGTGGAGTGATGGCGGGGTCTGCATCCTGAGCCCCTCATAGGCATGTGAGAAAAGAGGAGGAGCTGGCAGGCCCAGTCCCGTTTAGCACAGAGAAGCCCTCAGGCACTGTGTTCTGGGATGGCCCAGCCACGGGTCCCTGGCACGTTTCAACCTGCAGAGGCAAGGCGGACGGGACAGGACCGCAGGACCTTGCTGCTGGACACGCCCCGATGCTCCATTGTGGCGGCCCTTCCCTTGGCTCCTCCGGAACATGGGGGGCAGCAGGACGTCCCCCACCCCACCCCACCCCAGGAGCACTGGCTCAGCCTGCAGTTCGAGGTCCTCCGACAGGGAGGGGACAGAGAGGGAGAGAGGAAAAGGGAAGGGTGTGGGTGGCGGGAAGGAACAAGCCCGAAAGGACCCGTCAGCGGGGTTGCAGGGGCGGCCAGCTCCCCTCCAGGATCCCCAGGCCCAGGACCCACTCACACCCAAAGGCCTGAACAAGCACCGCCCCTGGGCCACGGGCTGTCCTGGCCTTTATGTGAACGGCCTCATCTCATCCTGAGGCAGGCACTACCATCACCCCATCGATGGACCAAGGGAACCAGGCCGGAGAGGTCCAACAGCCAGAACACATGGCGCTGAAACCTGAGCGGATGGACCAGGGCTCTGCTCGTGACCTCTGCCTGCAGTCTCTCCGGCACGACCCTCACCTGATTGTTTGGCCATATCTGTATATCACCTGTGCCATTCACTCGATGTTTTCCTATCAACATTTTATCGCTCTGCACTAAATTTAAAAATCTTATCACCTGCAAGAAGTAACGGTAAAGGTAAACCCGATAAGTCCTACATACGATACTGAATTCTCCCTGGTTACCCCCAGCCAGCAACCTGCCCTCTGTTAGGAAAGTGGGAATTAGAACACCGGAGAGGCCACCCTGGGGTCGTCCCTGATGGAGCCAGGAGGAAGAAGAGGGGACGGCGGAGGAGAGCTTCCTCGCTACACGGATGGACCAAGTGAGGCCGCCTCCTGCCACGGGGTGCAGACCATGTGCTGACGGGCCCAGGGACTCACTCACACTGGTTCTCGAAGAGTAGGACCTGCATGCCGTACAGGGAGAAGGACTGTCGGAAGCTGTACGTCACGGAGTTCTTCTTCTTCTGGAAGATCTTGGTGACCTGGGGGCAGCCAGAGACAGAGGCTGAGCCACTGGGCCCGAGCGGCCGGGAGCAGCCCTGGGCGCTCAGGACTCTAAGTGGGCCCTCAGTTCGAGTTCTCCTGTGTGAGGACCCTCCTGCGGTTCCAAGGTCAGGAGGCCCGCGGGGCGGGGGAGGGCCGATACAGGGACGGACACTCACGCCCGACATCCCCATGCACGGCCCAAAGGCACCATGAAACCCTCTGAGAGATGAGTTCTACAGAGAAGGACACTGAGGCCAGAGGTCTGAAACGATCTGCTCAAGGTCAGGAACTCTGAAAGGACTTGAACCCACACATCTAGATTCCACCCTCAGGAACCCGAGAAGAGCAGCTGGTCCTCAATCAGGTGGGGAAAGGGAATAGGGTCTTGGGCAAGAAGGGGGCCTGCAGGAGGCAAGAGCTCCAAAGGGCAGGCCCCCTGCTCCCTGCGGGAACATCTACATCTGTGCGACCTGTTTTGGGGCAAGAGCTCAACTTCCCTTTGGGGAGCCCACCTCTGCCACGTTCAGCCCATTAGTCCTGGGGCTGAGACCCAGGCCAGCGAGACAGCACTGCCCCCGCCTGGCCCCAGGGACGGGTTTGGGCAGCAGCGAGACCTCTGCTCAGTCTCGGGAAGAGGATTCCCCCGGCGGCCGAGGGGACAGGATTAGGCCCGGACCTGCGGAGGCTGACTCTCCCTTCCTGGATGAGCCTGCCTGAGGTGGGAGCCCGGGCAGCCGACACTGGGCGCAGCCGGGGCCACTCTCCCAAGCCGTTCTGGGGTCTGCACACCCAGCCCCTCACCCGTGGGGACCACGTACCACCAGGAGGTCATTGAACAGGAAGATTTCTCGCTGGTGCAGCCCAAGCTTCTGGGGCTTATTTGGGTCTGGAACCTCGAAGAGCCGGCAGTAGCAGACCAGGCGCCGGTGCGGCAGCGAGAGCACCTGTGTGGAGGGGCGGCGTCAGCTCCATGCACCCGCGGGGACGAGGGACTCCCCTACCCTGCCCTCCTTCGGGCCTCCGGAGGCCCCTGCTCCAGGGAGACCGCCTTCCGACTCCTCTCAGCACTGAGCTCGTGGAGCCCCCGCCATGAACCACGCGTATCTTCTGAGCCCCCAAAGCACCTGTCATGTGCGCCCCGAGCCACACACATAGGAGGCTGCAGAGCCCGGGCTTCCCCGCCCCCAGGCCCTCCCTCCTGAAGGCTCTCAGCCCCCACAGCTGGGTCTGGAGGAGCCCTGCAGGGTCCCGAGCCGGCAGTCACCACCTCGAGGGGCTGCTCCCTGCCCTATGCACACGCGGCCGTGGGCACACATGGCCCTACGTGGGGCTGCTCTCCAGGCCCGAGCTCAGCGACCCACAGATGAGAGGGAGGGACGCGGGCCCAGCCTGGTGCCCTCAGGGGGCAGCGCTGTCCGTAGCAGAGTGTGAGAAAGGAGGGCAGGACGCAGGGCTGGGGAGGTGGGCGAGGGCAGGTCACGGGCGTGCCGGGGGTCTCAGGCCTTCTGCAGGGACAGCTGACCCGGCTGCCAGGGTGGGGTAAGGAGCAGACGACATGACGGCCAGCAGGCACAATACTGCCAGCCCTGGCGGCGAAAGGGACCCGAGAGGCACAGCGTGGGCTGGGTGGGGAGGGGGAGGCCTCAACGCCACACCAAGGTCATCTGTTCAGGTACAGGGTCTCGGGGCCGAGGGACAAGTGGGATCTCTGAGCTCAACCGGGCCCAGACAAGACGGGAGGGGACCACCTGCTCTGGGCCTGACAGCACAACCCTCCCGCGTGCTCTCAGAGATCTGAAGTGGAGATAACTGTGAAAATCAAATTTCTTATGGCTCTGGAAATTAACTCATGCAGCCAGAACTGTGGGTCTGGGAGCTGCGGGGGAGTGGGGATCACGGAAGGCGGAAGCCGAGGGGAACTCACACAGCCGAGCCCGTGGTGCAGGGATCCAATCTACAGGGGGAAGCAGTGAACAAACAAGAAGAGATGTTAATGTTCCAAATACACATCTGGGCCCTGACAGAGACTCCGGGGTGACACCCCACCCACAGCGCCTCCCAGGGCGCCCCCAGGGGGCTCTGACGGAGAGCCCAGGCCGCCAGGGAGCCACTGCCCAGCCCTGGCCATTGGTTTATTAAGAGCCTCAGATTCTCGTCAAAGGGGACCCAGAGAGAAGGGTTGTGACTCCCTTAAAAAGCCCCAAACCTGACATAATCCACCAACCCCACCTGGAAGGGAACAGGTTCCAAAGGCACTGCGGCTACTGGCCAAAGCCGAGCCAGCAGGGCAGCCTGGGGTCGCGGGGCGGGTGGGTCTTGGGCACCCCGGGCCTCGCGCGGCACCCCCCATGGGGACGGAGACCACCTACCGGCTTCTTCCCCACGATGAGCTTCTCCACCTTCTGCACCTGCGACACATGGTCCTCGTTGGTCTCCAGCTCCCGCTTCCGGATCCGCTCGTAGATCCCGATCAGCATCTCCCGGGGGATGTCCTCCCCGTCATCCACGCCTGGTAGGGGACAGCGGCAGGGCTCACCCCAAGGCACCGGCTTCTAAACCAAATCCGGACAGCGGTCCCCCTGCCAGTCCCCAGCTGAACCAAAGGCCTCCAGACCCACCGCAGCCGGCCCTGCCCCATCCACCACACGTGTGCTCGGAGCCCCCGCACCGGGGACCAGGCTGGCACTGCCCCCGGATGAGTGTGGAGGGGCCTGTGCCACCTTGCAGCCACGCCCAGGGGGCTCAGCACACACAGCCCCGCTCAATCCTGGCCGCCGCCCCGTGGGGCGGGCACCACAGTCCCCATTGCACCGACGGGCTGGCAGGGGCCTGGGGATGGGGCTGGGGTGCAGGGAGGCTGTGCGGATGGGGCTGCCCGGCCCGCATCCTCACTTTGCCCCTTGTCCGCCTGACTCATGGTCTCTCTGAGCTACGAGTCCTCTCCTCAGTGACACAGGCCACCAAGGTGACTTTACAGGGACCAGGGCAGCTCACGGGGCCACCCTCACACCCCCGACACGAGAGCTCAGGGGGTCTGAGTGGCTGCTGTCCCAGTTCTGGGACTTGAAGCCGGGTCGCTCTGACAACAAGCTTGCGCCCTTTCTGCTGCACGGCCCCAAAAGTGCTGTCAGGAAGTCCCAGCCCCGCTCACGCCAGAGACGCGAAGCCCCCCCCACCCCACCCTCAGTGTGCAGGCTGCTGGCGGTACCGTGAGGCAGTGGGACGGCTCAAGCCCTCTGGTGGGCTGTCCGGCACCACCTGCCAGTCAGAAATTCAAACACCCTTGGGCCCACTGAGTGGATCTGGGGGATTTGTCCTGTGGGGCGTGACATTCAACGCAGCGCTGCTTCCAAATCGCAGAAAACGGGAGCTAACCCATTTGCACACTCACAGGGGACTGGCTAAGCGGTCCGCATACGAGGACTCCTGCGACAGGGATTACTGTACGCCCGCAGGAACGAGGAAGGCCACGGCAAGCCTTGGCAACAGCCCTTAGATTTACCGAACCAAAGAGTGAGGTGCCGAGCGGAAGAGGGTCAAACCAGCCGTGCACATTTGTACCGGCTCCCACGAGAAGCTCTGTGTGGCACAGCAGGGACTCAAAGCCGATGACCTCCAGGGATGGGAAGGGCCCTGCTGTGCACCTTTTATGCTTTCCGGCTTTTTTCTAATTGGCTATTTTTTCAGAGCAGTTTTAAGGTCATAGCAAAATTCAGGGGAAAGCACAGAGAGCTCCCATATACCCCCAGCTCCCCGACAATCAGCACCCCGACCAGAACGCTGCCTTCGTTACAACTGAAGAACCTACCCAGTCACCAGAGTCCACGGTTCACACGAGGGTTCACTCTTGGTGTTGTCCACCCTATGGGTCTGGACATATGGACGAGGCCATGTGTCTGCCATTATAATACCGTACAGAATTTTCACTGCCCTAAAACCCCCTCTGTGCTTCTCCTTTTCATCCCTCCCCCACGACCACCGGCAACCACTGGTCTCTTGACTGTCTCCACAGCTTCGCCTCCTGTAGAATGTGGCGCAGCTGGAATCAGGGTGCAGGCTTTCAGATAGGTTGCTTTCACTTAGCGATGTTCCTTTAAGGTTCCCCCGTGTCTTTTCATGACTTGGTAGCTCATTTCTTTCCAGTGCTGAATAATATCCCACTGTCTGTATGGACCAAGGCTTACCCATTCAGCTACGGAAGGACAGCTTGGTTGCGTCCTAGTTTTGCTGAATACGAATAAAGCTGCTATAAACATCCGTGTGCAGGTTTCTGTGTGGACGTAAGTTTTCAGCTCATTTGGGTAAATTCCAACGAGGGCAACTGCTGGGTCATGTTACTTCCTGGTTTTTGAACTATGTGAGGATAGGACCCATTCAAAATATACATTTAAAAAATCTGAAGGCAAATAGCAATAAAAGCAAAATACCGCTTGCCTGGCTTCCAGGTTCCTCCCCTGCCTATCCCTGAACTCCCGGAGGCCCCCCCTGCTGCTGGACCCGCCCGACACACTGAGCGATTCCAGAGAAAATGTGTGTCCGGTGCATGTTGGGGCAGGGGGGCACTCTCTAAAAAGAACAAGCTGGGACGTGTGCTCAGCGCAGAGTGCCGACCTGGCTTTGGGAGGCCAGCGTCCTGCCTCCTCTGACACACACTTGCTGTGTGACCTTGGGCAAGTCCCCTCCCTCTCTGAACCTTCTGAAGCTCAAGGAAGATGGGGCAGAGAACGCTAGAGTCCCTGGCTTGAAGAAAACAGGTGATTGGTGGCAACAGCCCAGGCTCGCAAGAAAGAATCAGTGGCTTCCTCTCCTGGTTCTGGGGTGCTCAGCCCCTGCCCTGGGAACTGGGGTGACAAAGCCCCCCCTCCCCCAGACTGCCGGGATGGCGGATGCAAGATGCGCACGAACCATGAAGCCGCAGACATGAGGGCGGCCGACCGGCAGGTATCTGACCCAGCAGCCCTGTCTTCCCCCGAGCCTCTGTCCACAGGCCTCATTTCTGTCTCATTTCTCACACAGGAGAGGCCCCAGTTACATGGCTGAGCTGCTAAACCAGAGAAAAAAATCAGAGTCCCTTAAGCTCCCCAAGGTCGCCAACAGCACGCAGCTCACGGCCAGCTTTCCCGGCAGCTACACAGCAACCGCCTGCATCCAGGGCCACGGAGACGCCGTGGAGACCAGACCAGACTAGGCCCAGCGAGGAGAGGGGCTTGAGGTGGCAGAGAGGAGGGGAGGGGGTGCAGCCCCCCGGACCATCAGTGTCCACTGACCGCCCTGCTCCCTCACCTGTTCTGGCGACTGGATCTCTTATCAACGAGGTTCCTAGGGACCACAGCTAAGACCTGCCCCTCCCCGGGGCCTGCGGAAGGCCGCACGGGGAGGGCCCTGAGCCCAGCTCCCTGTGGGACCGCCTGTCAGGGTGGGGCCCACCCCCAGGGAGCGCCAGCACAGACCCTCCGCTCTGGGGGACGCGACGACGTGCTGAGCAGTTTTACAGAAATGAAGGACAAAATGAGAAATTTAAACAGCTCGAAAAGTTGGACTTGATTCAGATCAGTTGTTTCCCTTTTATAAAATTATGATGCCATTTCTAAAGGGACTTCAGTCCCTTACAGCTGTTTCCCAAGGACAGGGACAGTCCCCCAGCCCGGGACTCCACGGACAGGAGGGACCTGCCAGCAGCAAACACGGAGACAGCCGTTCCCTTTTCCATCCCTCTCCTGCCTGGCGACACAGGAGGAAGCCTCTGTCTGGCTGCCCAGCCCCTGGTCACCTGCCCTACATGGGCCCACCTGCCAGGGAGGAGAGGGCAGCCTCGGGCCCTGGGCCCAGCCAGGAACAGCTTGGCTGGAACCCACAGTGGTTTTGCCTTTTCACGGCACTCGTTTTCGTAAATGATGCCCATGTGTGACAAATGCTACCCGTTTCCCGCTTACACTGATGACATAAAATTCCTTTTAAAAATATATACGTTTCAATAAGAAGACAAAACCAAAAAGACAAGTCTGTTCCAAGAGGACAACTGAGGGAGGGGTATGGTGGGCGATGCTGTGTGGGCAGCAGCGATGGGGGCAGGACAGTGCCAGCCCCCGCCCGGCCCCCATCCCGTCCCCACCCCCCGTGCTCGGAGGCCCCGGGGCGCCCAGCACCCAGCTTGTGGTCCATCCTCCCTCTGCCCCTGCAACCAGGCCTGGATCCACCGTGTGCGGCCCGGCCCCGGGCGTTGAGCCCAGCTGCGCTCTCAGGCCTCTGCCCTCTGGCACCCTGGGCCTGCGGAGCCCTGCAGTCCTCTGAGACAACACGCCGCCTCCCCCTCGGAGTGCCCCCGCCACAGCATTCAGCACCCTCTACGGGAACTTGCACTGCGTGGGCTCCTTTGGGAAGGAGCCCCACCCCTCCCCACGTGAGGCCGCGCTGCGCGCACCTCTGTCAGGTGCGTGCTGGCGGGGAGGGGGTGGGCGTCCCGCCGCAGCCAGGGCAGCTCACCTCGGAGGTTCTTGACGAAGTCCTCTAGCTTCATCTTGCGCTCGGGCTTGACATTGGGGCTGTACATGTCGGTGTTGAGCAGAATGATGGCAAAAGCCAGGATGAAGATGGTGTCTGGGTTCCGGAACTGCCGCACCACCCCGGGGTTGCAGATGCAGTACCGCTGGCTGGGGGAGGACGGGGTGGTGCTTCAGCCAGGGCAGGAGGCCA
The DNA here is from genome assembly GCF_005190385.1 of Monodon monoceros. Taxonomy (NCBI): domain Eukaryota; kingdom Metazoa; phylum Chordata; class Mammalia; order Artiodactyla; family Monodontidae; genus Monodon; species Monodon monoceros. Next base: position 100,294,913 of record NW_021703780.1, on the reverse strand, counting down.
GTCCGCCCCTCACCCAGGGCAGGAGGCCAGTCCGCCCCTCACCCATGAGCGGCCCTAAACAGCTGAAGCTGGTCACTGACCTCGGAGCCTCCGTCTCTGGTACACGGGGATGTCGCCTGTCTGGCAGAGCCGGCCCTGACCGTCCACTCACCACCCCCCCACCATGTGAGTTAAGTCCCACCCGCCCGTAGTTCGGCCGGCATGTGGCTGCTCAGGGCCGAGGACCACGTCCCTCGGCCCCCGCGCAGCCACGTGCTAAGTTCCGGCCAATGCGATGTGGGCACCTTTGAGGCTGTGCCTTAAAGGCAGGGGGTGCCCTGCGTGCTCTCTGCCTGCCTGGAACGTGAATGTGATGGGTGTTGAATCTGCTCCCGGGGACCTCAGATGACAGGAGCCCAGGCCTCCTCCACGCCAGCTCAGAGGGCGGCCCACTTCCGGGGCGTTTCAGCCACGGCAGCTGTGGCGGACGTCTTTGCTGCGGCAGCCGAACTAACAGCCTCGCTACAAACTGCCTCACAGAGTCATCTGCTCACGTCCTCACTGCCTTGAATACGCCCCACACCCCACAGTTCCCTCCACTGGCGACCTTGTGCAGGGGTAGGTGGGTGGGGCAGGGATGGAGAAGAGGAACTGGGTGGGGCACCGTGACCGTGACCGAGGTCCACAACCCGCAGGCAGCAGCCATGGGCGCTTAGACGATGTGGGCTTCAATTTCGTCTTCCCTGTTAAGTGCCGCCCCCTCCAGGAAGCCCTCCTGAATGGAAGTGTCTGAACGCTCCCCTCCCAGGGCCCGGGGTTCCTCCTCCTGCGACCTTGCTCCTCTGTGAACCCACCACCCCTGCTGAGCCCAGAGGGCTGGGTCTCCCACACCCAGGGCAGGGCACGGACTCCCTACACGGCCAGTGTGCACACCATCCCAGCATGGAAGGTGGCACAAGGACAGCCTGCCTTGACTGCAGGCTCTCTGGGGGGCCAGGCGCTGGGCAGAGTGCACCCACATGGCCTGAGTGGTTTAATCCTTCCATCCCCTCCAGGGTAGGTGCGTTCATCAACCCTTCTCTACTGGCAAGGACGTGAGGCACAGAGAGGTTAAGTAACCAGAGCAAGGTCACACAGTGGTGCAGGTGTCCGAACCACGCCCTCTGCGTCACTGAGGGAGCATCTGCCCCTGTGAATGAGCAGACGAGTGATGACACAGATGGACTCACGAACCAGTGGGGACGAGAGGACCACGAAGACGTTCGAGGCCCTGGCTCCAGCACTGAGCCGCACAGCATGTGTTAGAGGAGGGGCTGCCGCCCCCCGCACCCCCGTCCCCTGATGGCTCATGGCCACCTGACCCTGAAGGGGGGGTCTGCCCTTGAGCCTCGGTCTTTGAGCGGGGACGCTTTTTCTACCTGACACCTGCCCCGCCCCCACCTGAAGGCCTCGATCAGCCGCTCCACCTTCTGGGCCTCCCCCTGGACCCGGATGTGCGCCTGGAACTTCCGGAGAGCCTCGTCCAGCTCCATGGCGGAGAAGTCCATCTCGTCCACCACACAGCTGAAACGAGAGGAGAAGGCCCCGTCAGTGTCCCCTGCCCACCTTCCCGCCGGGTGCAGAGGCAAGCAAGGCCCGCAGAGGGCGGAGGGAGCACAAGGGGTCAGCGCAGGGAGGCCCGAGAGGGAGGGCGGCCGGAGTGGGCTCCCTCCTCCACAGGAGGAGATGGAGGTCTGGGCACCCACTGGCCCTGCAGCCACCGCGCCCTGGGCCTGCCCCTCACGTCAACGCTTTCCCGGGCATTTCTGCGGGGCCTCTGGAGGGGCTGTGCTGCCCTCACCTGCCGATCCCACAAGGAGGGCAGAGCTGGGGAGGCTGCAGGTCACAGGTACCTCTTATCACAGCCCCGCCCCCAGCACAGCCTGCTCCTGCCTCTGACCATGACCCCGAACAGTAGATGGGTCTGCAACAGGGACCCTCGCCTGACCACCCCCGGTGGGGCTGCAGAGACCCCGTCCATGGGCCCCCCTCCCCTGGGGCGACGCTCTGAGCACTCAAGGCTGTTGGGGCAGGGTGAGGGAAGGGGCCCACAGGACAATTCGTTGACCAGCATCCGAGTAGGGATGCCTGGGGGGGCGGGTCTCTCTGCTTCCTGAGGCCGCTGCTATTTTCTGATCCGAGGAGAACAATGTGCGGATTTCCTACGGACTCACAAGCAGCTCGGAGGGGGTGTGGGGGGAGAGCACGGGTGGCTGCAGGGGAGGGGGCCAGACCACATGGTCTTGGGCCCCATTCACGGAGCAGCTAGCATGCTCTCCTGGGACGGTTCCTCCCGGATTTCAAAGGGGGAGGGGCACCAGCCACACTATGAGGGCGGGGCCAGAACAGAAAGGCGGGGCTGGGAGAGAGCAGCCCAGGCGGGACAGACGCCACAGCCGGCCACAGGCCAGGCACCGCCAGCGGCTCGCTGCCTCTCCGGTGTGTGTGTCTGTGTGACTGAGTGAACACTAGTGTACATATATGTGTGTGCACGTGGGTGTGTCTGTATGGGGGGGCACCCAGGCCAGACCCCCCGCCCCTCCCCGAGCCTGGGTCTGCTCACCTGTGAAACAGAGAGGCCGCAGCCCACGCCCCACTCCTCCCAGGGGCGCCCGGAGGCGGCAGGTGTGTGTGGCCAGGCCACCCTGCCGTTTTTGCTGAGGGTCAGTCTTTACCCTGCTCTGATCCCGTTCCTGGCCCACCGGCTGGGTCACCCATCCGCGTGCAGTGTCTGGGTCGGCAGTGTGCCCACGGCAGGCCTGGAGCTGCACCCCCAGGTCCCGACAAAGGGGAGCAGGGCACCTGTTCCAAGCCGGCCTCCTGCTGGCCCTGGCTCCTTGTCTGCGGAAGGGGTTATGGACCCCTGACACCCCCGCGGACGAGGTGAGGACACAGCCCGCACGTAGCACCTGCCCAGTGACCACAGGACCCAGGTGTGGTGGCTTTCTACTCGGGACAGTCTGGAGGAGGACCGGGGGTGCAGGGTACGTGCGGGCAGAACTTCTCAAAGCTGTCAGCAGTTCCCAGGGGGCTGGAAACCTGTTCTTCTGCAGGGTTCCAAGTAGCTGAGAGTCTATGGCCGCCAGCCTGGTGGGACGCTCACCCCATCTCCCGCCAGGAGAGGGAGGAGGAGGGGGGCTGAGCCCCCCGGTTCCCCTCCTGCTGCCCCTGCGGGAGGTTGGCCCAGGGGTCGCTGGGCCAGGGGAAGGGGCTGGCCCTGCTGGATGGGGCCAGAGGTGCTGGCAGGGCATCTCCCTGTGTCTGGGAGTCAGAAAGACAAAGGGGAGCGGGGCACCCGCAGCGCCACTCACTCGAGCACGTCGCGGTTGAACTGCTTCTGCCGGTTGCCCAGGAACTCCCCGATCATCTGCCGGCTCAGGCCCTTGCGCTGCAGCAGGAAGTGGGCCACCCCCACCGGCGTGTCAGGCACGAAGCCGCGCTCGATGAGGTACTGGACGCCCTTCTCGGGCTTCCTGGGGGACAAGAGATGGGCTCAGCCGGGCGCTCCCACCCCTCCAGCTCCCCCAGCCCTCATTCCCTCCTCCTCCACGGCACCCTGTCCTGCCCCACCCTCAGCCCACAACGCAGGGGAACCGGGATGGCTTGGGCCCTGCAGGAGGGCTGGGCCGGCGCAGGAACACGGAGGGTGCCGGGGGCTGGGGGGGGCACAGAAGGGCCCCACCCCTCCCCGCTCCGTGGTCCCCTCTGTGCCGAGCTTCCAGGCAGGCTGGAGGGCCCCGCCCAGCACACGCTGGCCGCCTGTGGCACGTGCTCCGTGCCGTCACCGTCTGAGGACCCTGCACGCCAACTCAGTCCCCACACGACTCCCTGGGGTTGGCACGCTTGTCACCTGTGCTGCCCGACAGCCACGTGACCTTGCTGGGGACTCGAGTGCCCGTGTCGTGAGACTTGTGTGTTAACACAGTCGGGCGCCTGGAACGCTGCACGCAGTAGGTGAGCAACGCCCGGAACGCTGCACGCAGTAGGTGAGCACCGGGAAGGTTTAGGATAAACCTCAACGGACGGCAGAGGACATGGAGGCGCAGTGCCGGCCCCACCTGCAGTCAGAGGCCTGAGGCGGGGCTGTGCCGGCCCCACGGGGCTGAGCATCCACCCAGACCAGGAGCCCGGGGGCCGGGGCGCCCTCAGGGGCTGAGCAGTGAGCCAGCAGGTCCCTTCTTCCCGTCGGCCTCGGGGCCTGGTACCGGCTCAGCTGACCTCACAGGGAGGCGGTGGTCGAAAGAGACAGGGCAGGGGGAGGCGCCACTGACCCCTCCCTCTGCACCTGTGACCCTCGGAGGGCGGTGTCCTCCTCTGACGAACCCGGAGCTGCGGAGCCCTTGGGTATACCCGGCACCCCACGCCTTGCCCCAGTGGTAGAACTCAGTGTCCTGCTGACCCCTGGGGGCATGGAGGTGAGGGCCAGGATCCACCTGCCACCACCAGACGTGCGCTGACAGCGGGTCCCGCAGATGCCGTATTTCCACACGCAGGCCGACCTCCAGCCTCAAGATGACCCTGCTATTTTTATCCCAGGTGGCCACACACCCCAACCTTGCGCCCAAGAGCTGGGCAGGGAGCGACTGCCGGCCGCCTGGGTCCTGGCACAGGAGTGGTCACCGAGTGGCCCCGTTCCCCCCACATCCCTGTCCCTCCCGGCAACCCTGGGGTCTCCACCCAAGAACCGCCCCAGCCCCAGGCTCTCCAGGCACTGGGCTACTGGTGCTGATACAGCACCGGGGGTGGGGTTGGGGGTGGGGTGGGGCGGGTCGCGCTTCCTCACCGCCAGCTCCACAGCGGCCCCCGCAGGACCCCAGCCCATACCTGACCGCCCCCCACTTCCACAGTAGCCCACAGATGTGTTTTCTTCGGCCCACACGACGTTAACAGAATTCCAGTTGGTCGCCAATGTTTAGAAACCGGGAGCTTGGATTTCCGGCTTCTCTTGAGAAGACAGCGTGGCAGCCCCTGGCCTGGCTCCCATGTGAAAGTGACTGGAGAGCCCCCTCTCGGGCGCCCTTGTCACCCACCCGGGCCAGCCTGGCCCACCGAGGCCCTGACACCATGCCTGGTCCAGCCCAGCCTCGTCCTGCCGCCCTGGGGTGGCTGCTCCCCTCTCCGCCCCAGCTGCTCCTGCCTGTGTTCACAGGCCAATGGCATGCAGCCTCACAGCTGCCAGGCCCACCCTCAGGGCCCACAGCCTTGTGGGAGGGGCAGGCTGCGCAGGGGCCGTAGGATGAGGACTCCCCACGGCCTAAGTGCCGCATGCCGACTCTGTGCCGGGCGGCACTCTGGATGACAGCGGCGAGCATGACTGGCCTCGAACGCCCGGCACGACAGCTGCCACCGCCCAGTCTGAAGGGCAAAGTGGCCGAGCGAGGGTGGGAGGGGTTCTGGCAGGGGAGGCAGAGGCCTTCTCTGAGCAGGTGACACAGTGACAAGAGCGCTCAAGGAGCTTTTTGGTGGAGGCAATGGCGAATGCAAAGGCCCTGAGGTGGGAGTGGGTTTTGTAGGATCGAGGCCATGAGGCTGCTCCAGGGCTCAGAGTAGGGCCCTGGGGGCGGGGCAGCGGGGTGGACAGGCCGCAGGGGCATCTGGCTCTCCTCTGAGTGGGATGGGAAGCCTGGCATGCTCTGAACAGGGCAGTGGAGGGACCTGGGTGCCCGTTTAAGAAGCCGCCTCTGGCTGTTCTACGGGAGCCCAGGTAGGAGACCCTCGCAGGCACCCCAGCATTGGTGCAGGAGTGGGGGAGGAGTGGCGGGCTCAGGACACCGTCTGGGGGCAGCGATCACAATATATGCTAGTGAACCCGCGTGTGAGCCCGAGGGCTCCAGCTCTCAGCCCGAGGCCAACGGGGCAGGAGCCGCATCCACCTGGCACCCTTCACAAGATGCTGCAGGAGAGGAATGTGGACTGACCAGGCCACGACCAGAGACCAGGGGCTCCCAGCAAACTGAGAGGAAAGGTGCTGCGGCCGGAGGTACAGGCGGGGGTTCGGGCGGGGGCTCCAGGCTCGGGATGCGCGCGGCTGGCAAGGGGAGTGATCTCCCTGACCGTGGAGAGCCAGCACTGATGTGAGTCCCTGGCCCGCAGGATCTTGCTGGCCCCCAGCTGCCCCACGTGTACTCCGTGGGCCCTGCTGGGCAGGGGTCCTGGGTCCACTGGCCCCTCACAGGGCTCTGTGCTGACCGGAGCAGCCCAGATGTCCTGCGTGGGTAAGTCACACACTCGGTCTGCTGCTCACCCACAGCCCTGCCCACCGCCCTGGGGCAGTGAGGGGCACTGGATGGGCTCGGGCCGAGGCAGGAGGGTAGAAGGCACGTCCTGTGGGGCTCCGAGATCCCCCAGAGCACCCAGGGGACCCCATGGAAAGGAGCCTCTGCCTGCCTTGTCCCTGAGACACTTGATGAGCGCAGCAGGCCTGGCCAACACGCAGCGGACGCGGCGAGTGAACAGAGAAGTGCACTTCGCTGTGACAGAGCCCACCCGACCTGGCAGACGGGCTCGCCGCCACCCCCAGCAGTGGCTCCCCCTTCCCTGCCTGCGAGCTTGAACGCGGCTCCAGGCCCTCGGGACTGAAGAGGCGCAGCCTGGGGCCCTGCTGACTGTGCACCCTCAGGGGCCAGCGGGGGCCCGGCCCACACAGCGCATGTCCGACCAGAGAAACAGAACGTGCTGTGTCTGGGGCTGGGGTCCACGTGGCTCTGGGAGGGGCTGCTTTGGCCCGTGTTCCCAGGACTCTGCCCTAGAACCTTCAGGGCCTCCCAAGCCTGCAGGACAAGTTCTGGCCCCTCGCCCCTCATCCACTTCTCCATTCACCCCAGGCATCCATCCAGCGCCTGCTCTGGGTGGGTGTGGCACCAGCACACCTGTGGTCTAGACAAAGTCCCTGTCCTTGAACACACATCCTCACTGGAGCGCGATGAACTCCCAGGAGAGACACTCACAGGCATGGCTCAGATCCCAGCTCCGCTCTCTGGCTGGGTGACCTAGGGCAAGTTACTTAACCTCCCTGTGCCTCAGCCTCCCCACCTGGGTAGTGGGGACAGTGACAGTGCACGCAGCAGAGTCACTGTGCAGATTAAATGAGTTAATGCCTCTAAGTCCTTGGAAAACACGCTGGTTTTATGGCTGTTTAAGAAAAGGGTCAGCACTAGGGCAGAGCTAAACCAAGGGGAAGCCGTAGTGACCACAGAAGGCCTGGACTTCAGATGGATGGGGTGAGAAGGCGCGGTCCAGAAAGGCCTCCTCGGGAAGGTGGCGTTGAACCTGGAGCCAGGAAGGAGGTCCCTGGGGGCGGGAACGACCAATGCGAAAGCCTTACTGGACACGTAACAAAACGGGGCACACCAAGGGGGGAAAGTGGTGCGGGGGTGGTGGTGGGATGAACTGGGAGAGTGGGATTGACATGTATACACTAATATGTATAAAATGGATAACTAACAAGAACCTGCTGTATAAAAAAATAAAATTCAAACAAAAAAACGGGGCACAGAAAGGCGGAGTAGCTGTGCACCAGGCTGTCCAGCGAGGGAGAGCCAGGTTCTTACCCCTTTGCTCGTAGAAGCCCGTAAAGTTCCACTCTATGCTCCCAGCCCAGGGCTGCAAATCTGCTCTGCCCACCTCTGCGCAGCCAGCTCTCCCCATCTCTCCGGGTTCCCCTGACGACTCCTTCTCTAGCTTTCTGACCTCCACCCTCCAGGACCAGCATCAACGAGGTGCAGAGGCGACATTTTCACCATCTACACCTGACGCGCTTCTGCATCCCGGGCCCCCGGGCCTCTGCCCCTCACCCCCACTGCCCGTCCGCTGGGCCTGCGAGCAGCCTCTGCTGTCCCCAGGTCCAGCTTTTCTCGTCGACTGTGCCAGGTGAGCACGTGCAGACCACAGTGGTGCTACCCTCCTCGCACCTCTGTCCTCGAGCCTGAGCCCGGGGCTCTCGGGAGGCGGTTACTACGAGGCCGGGCTCTGCACCTACCTAAGGACCACCCACCTGCCGGAACCCCTCTCCTCCCAGCAGGGTCTGCAGGGGCCACAACGGCTCCTCCTGTCGCTTTCACTTGCTATAGCAGCTGAAGAGACATGGACGTGGGCGTCTGCCCGGCACCCTGTTGGCCTCTGGATTTCCCACACCCGCCTCGAGCTCCGCCCCCTGATCCCACGGGCTGCCCGTACTCCCAGCCTGGACGGTCAGAGTGCTGCACCCCGCTGACCACGGCGAGCGGTTCAGAGGGTGCCGGCGGGAGCCTCTCTTCCTGCAGGGCTGCCATGAGGTTGGACCACGAGCCCGGACTACTGGCTGCCCTCCTGCCCTGAGGGCGCGATGGTGGGGCACGGTCAAGAGATGCCCAGTGGCTTTTCAGGTACACGAACCAGTAAGGCCCCTCTGCTTGAACCAGTTTGATCAGATGCCCATCACTTCCAATGAAGGGCCTGATGCACACTGAGACCAGCACGGGGTCTGCACAGACACCGGCAGCGCCCGAGGATGCCCCGAGGTCGGAGGCCGAGCCGTCCCCGTGCTGTTCTCCCTGGCCGCAGGGGCGAGGGAAGGACTCACCAAGTTCAGCACCCAGAGGCCCTGCGCCCGGACGTGCCCTTCAACTCCGGAATCTAGGCTCGAACCCCTCCGATATCCTGCAGAGAAGCGGCCACCTCCCGTCGGCTCGCGCACCTGCACGGCCAGCAAGCCCATCGCCTCCCCACACTGCCTATTTTATCCAGCTCTGATTTTCACAAAGTTCTTTCTGATATTAGGAACCCAAGCTGAACGTGGCTGCCGGGGTCTTTTTCGCACTCACCCCAGAGACAAGGTGGAAGAATTACCCTCTGGCCCTCATGCACTATTGGTGTGAACGTAAACTGGTACAGCCACTGTGGAAAACAGTATGTAAATTCCTTAAAAAACGAAAAATAGAGCTACTGTATGATCCAGCAATCCCACTCCTGGGCATATCCAGACAAAACTGTAATTCGAAAAGATACACGCACCCCTATGTTTGTAGCAGCACTGTTTACGATAGCCAGCACGTGGAAACAACCTAAATGTCCATGGACGGAGGAGTGGATAAAGAAGATGTGGTACAGATATATACAACGGGATGTCGGCCGTAAAAAAGAATGAAACGTTGCCATTTGCAGACCTAGAGCTGATCATACTTCGTGAAGTCAGTCAGACAGAGAAAGAAAAGTAGTACATGATATCACTTGTACGAGGAACCTAGGGAGTTCCCCGCTGGTCCAGTGGTTAGGACTCCGTGGTTCCACTGCAGGGGGGCCCGTGTTCGATCTCTGGTCGGGGAACTTAAGATCCTGCAAGCCGTGCAGCGTGGCCAAAAATAAATAAATAAGTGGAACCTAAAAAATCATACAAATGAATCTATATACAGAACAGAAACAAACTCACAGACATACCGTAGAAAACAAACTCATGGTTACTAGGGGGAGGAGAGGGGGGAGGGAGGGACAAATTAGGAGTATAGGATTAGTGGATACTGGGAGTTCCCTGGCAGTCTAGTGGTTAGGACTCAGCGTTCTCACTGCCATGGCCCCAGGTTCAATCCCTGGTCGGGGGACTAAGATCCTTCAAGCCGTGCAATGAGGCAAAAAAAAAAAGAAAAAGAAAAAAGAAAAGGATTAATGGATACAAACTGCTATCCATAAAATAGATAAGCAACAAGGATTTACTGTAAAGCCCAGGGAATTATATTCAATATCTTGTAACAGCCTATAATGGAATATAATCTGAAAAAAAAAACCCAACTAAATCACTTTGCTGTATACCAGCACAATATTATAAATCATCTACACTTCAGTTTAGAAAAAAGAGAAGGAACTGGCATGGCTGGAACACCCGTGGGGCCTGCCCCGCACTGCCTCCCTCCCTGAGGCCCTAGGCAACAGCCAGCCCAGACCCGCGACAGCACTCTGAGGGTGGCGTGGGCCGGAGGAGTGGCTCACGTCAAGGGGAATAGGACCCTGATCTGCAAAGACCCAACTCAGAGTGCTCGTCAGAGAGCCACAGTCACTTAAACCGCCAGCACGTCCCGTACCAGCGGACGGCCCGGCACAGCCAGCACTTCTGGTTCTGCAGCCTCGAGCCAGCGCCTGGCGTCCCGCGGCCGGGCTCCCAGCAGCCACGCCTCCCAGGCCACCGTGAGAATTTGGCAAGATGCTGCACACGAACTGCTCGGCACCAGCTGGCAACTTAACACGCATCTACGCAGGCTGGCTGTCACCACTGTCCTCTTCACTGGTCACAACAAACGTAACGCCCAAGGCGCACGGAATCAGGAGCCCAACCCGGGCTTTGCCGCTTACTGGGAGGCTGGCCGATCCCCGAGCCCCGTGGATGTTGGAAGGATGGAACCTCGGAGCACCCCAGCCTCACGGCAGGGCTCTCTGCAGCAGCTCCAGCGGGCAGTGGCCGGAGGAGCAGGCAGGTGGCGGCCCGGTGCTGGGCGGAGAAGACCCGCCTCCAAACCAAACGCAGGCCCTGGGCGGGGAGGGACCTCGGAGGCCAGGTGAGCAGCTCCCTGCCCGTCAGGAGTCCCGGCACACCAAGTAGTCTCCAAGGCCCGACTTACATGCTCCTCAGACAAGAGGCCCTCAGTCCCTTCCGACGGCACCATTCCATCAGGGGCGGCTCTGGGGATGAGGACACTCGTCCAGAGTGGGGAGAGGGCTGGCCTGGCCCATGGTCACCTGGGCCCGCACCCGAGGGCAAGAGGGAGGGGCGTGAAGGAGCGGAGGAGGATGAGGTGAGGGGCACAGGAGCAGGGCCCTCCGTGGGCAAGCAGGTGACAGGCCCGGTGAGGTCCCGCTGGGTGCCCCTCCGGGCTGTGGGGTGCGGACCCCAGCTCCCACCGCTGTGGCGGACACCGCAAATATGAGGCTCCGCCCCCTGGACTCTCAGTGCACACGCGAGGCCCAGTGAGCGGGCGGGGCCACGGAGGCCATGCTCCAGGCCGCAGTCCCTGCACTGGGCTTTACGAGGGTGTGTTCAGGGGCCAGGCGGCGGTGGCGTGAATCCCAGTCTGGCCATCCACCGACCGTGGGACCTCGGGCAAGCTACCTCTGGGCACCTCACCTCACCCAAACTGTAAAGCGGACTAGTGACGGTCCCCTCCCTACGGTCTCCCGTGAGCACAGCGGGCTCGTACAACAGCACCGGGCACGTGTCAGTGCACGCGGGCATCAGCCACTCCCGTGCTCCATGCTGCTCTGTCCGCTAAGCCACCTCCTGGGTCCTCTAAGGCCCGAGCCCCAGGCCCCCTGCACTGGCTCCGGACGCAGGAGCCCCGCGGACCACAACAGCTGCCATCCGCTGCACCCTGGACAGCGGCTCCTGGTTTCACGGTCTCTAACCCTCATTACGCCCTGTGGGGGCAGGAACCTCATGGCCAGTTTCTGGGCGCAGCCAGCAAGGCTCAGGGTGCACGGAGGTGCCGAGTCCCTGCAGCGGATACGCTGAACTGGGGCTGAAACCCTCCTGCCTCGGCTCCCGGCTCCCGGCCCCGGCCCGGTGCCCAGCGCTGTGAGCCGGACGTGCAGTCCTGGAGCCTGGGAGGCGCATCTGGATGCCAGGCAGACTGCAGCAGCCTCCTCTGTGGCCCCGGGGACAGCCCCTCCCCACCACCCTATTTCATTTCTCGGGTTTCATTTGTTTTCCCTCTCTCCTCCCCAGCCGGCTACTCACCCACTTTGGATCCAGCGCTCAGGCCCTCCACATACCCCCTGGAGGGGGCGGGTGTCTGTGCTGGAAAGCTCCCTCCCGGGAGTGGGTGGGACCTGAGAACTGTTTGAAAGGCAGCCTGGGTGTGGGCCTGGGTAGGGGCTGGGGAGGGAGGGAAATGGTGGGGGGAGGGGAGACCCACAGGGAGAGCGTGCAGAACAGAGGTGGGCAGTGGACAGGTGGAGGTGAGAGAAGGGTGCCAGGAAGGGAAAGGACAGAGGCGCTAAGGTCCGGCCTCCGAGGGAGGGGCCCCGGCCTCGGGCAGCAGGCTGCTCAGTGTGCATCCTCGCCCAGCGGCTCCAGGGCCTGCTCAGGGGCATCCGGCTCCCAGCTTCGCTAGCCCCGCACAGGGCCTGGCCCTCTATCTACTCGGGTCGGACCGCCAGCCCTTTCTGGGCATGGTGAGACTCGGGAGATGGCCGGTGGCCACAGCGCTGTGGTTGCGCCTTCAATCCTCCAAACAACCCCCTAGGTGGACAACCAAGGCCGAGGAGGAGAAGACTGAGGACGGCCGGAGCTTGTAGCCGCACGACCTCCCAACACCTGCCCCGCACGCCACTCGGAGGAGCCAGCCTGCCACCCGCCCCTCTCTGCATGCGAGACCCGCGTCATCCAACGGCGGGCTCTGCAGCTGGGGGACCATCCTGGACCCGCACTGCCAGGGACGCAGCCGCCAAGCACGTGTGGCCGGTGACCGCCTGCACTGCGGCTTGCCACCGGGGGAGCTGGACGGACTGTGGTTACCTTCAATCTGAACTTAAACACCATCTGTGGCTGGACCTCACCTCTGTCCCTCGACTTGTAAAGGGGCGAGGTCCCCCAAGCTCAAGGGGCTCCAGTGCAAAGTCCACCAGGAGTTTTCATGGTCTTAACGAGCTGACTCTGCAATCCATGTGGAAGAGTAACTACCAACAAGGGCCAAGACCACTTTTTAAAAGAACAAAAGAGTGGTTTCTGTTCTAATACAAAAACATATAAAACTGAAAGTCTGATGTTGGCAAAGGAACACACAGAGCCTCTACCCACTAGCGTGGAGCATCGCAAGGGTCTTTCTTCTGTTCAGGGCTGAGTCCAGGCCCTCTACACAGGGCCTGGCATGCAGCAGGTGTTCAATAAATATGCGCCAAGTGAACGAAAGGATCCAAGCACAGGCCCTGTTCACGTAGGAATTAGATGGGACTTCAAGTCAACAGAGAAAGGACAGACTACTCAGGACACCGTCTGCGGACAACCAGCTAATTTACAAAGAACTATAAAAACGGCACCCCTCACCTTGTACCGTTCTCCAAACCAAACGCCAGGTTGAAGTCCTAAAGGATATAAAACAAAACTAAGAAAGTCCTGAAGAAAATATTTTAAAACTATATTATGACCTGGGGCGGAGCCTTTTAAAATAAAACATAAAAAAACAAAGTAATAAACAAAGAGAACACTGATGAATTGACTACATATCTATAAATATTGAATCATTACGTTGTATGCCTGAAACTATGTTACATGTCAATTCCACCTCGATAAAAAAAACGCAAAAAAAATTAGTAACTTCTGACCAACAAAGCATACACAAAGTTAAAAGATATATAATTAAAACCCACTGAACTGTACACTTTATAAAGGTGAATTTTATGGTCTGTGAATCCTATTTCAGAAGTTTAAAAAAAAAAAAAAGGCCAGTGACAGGAAAAAAATATTTGTAATTACAAAGGATTAGTATCCACAATATATAAAGAACCACTTATAAATCAAAATGAGAAATAACAGAAAAATGGGCAAAAAATAGAAACAGGCATTTTGTAGGACAAAAAACCCAAATGGCCGAAAGACACACATACGGATGCTGCATCTTAGAAGCAGGCAGAGAAATCCAAATTGAAACAATAGAGACACTATTTCTACGCTTTGATTGGGGTGGGAGACAAGGCTGAGTGCTGTCCACCGTGTGAGGAAATGGGCCCTCCAGGTCCAGCTTCAGGCTCTACGTCAATGGACAACACGCCCACGTGAGACCCAAACACTGCCTCCTCCAGCTATCCCCTTCCCCAGAGACTCGGGAGCGTGTGGGAGGGGCAGGTCCACGGTCACTGTCATGTGGTTGGTGACTGTGAAAACATGGGAGCGAGTGGCCAGACCACCCTGGACAGCCGCACGTGGACCCCACGTAGCAGCACACAGACCAGGTGGCCCGCGGCACCAGTGGGAATGGCCTCCAACAGCAAACCGCGTGGCAGCATCACAGGGGGGCAGTGTGTGTGGCCTGGGCCCAGGTAACGTCAACAGGGGCCACGGGGACAGCAGAGAGGCTCGGGCCCAGCTCGCCACACGTCTGGCGCTGCTGAGCATCCTATACGCCCGCTCATCTCCAACTCACACTCCATGAGGTGGACACTGTTGGGCTCAGCGCCACCATGCAGACGAAGCTGCCGTGGTAGAGACCGAGCTGCCCAGGGACACAGACAGGAAGTGCAAGGACCGGGGTCTGCACCCAGGCGGCCTGGCCTGGAGCTGCGCTCTGGACCACACATGCACAGAAACCCTAGCTTGAAGGCTTTCAACTTCTACGCAGAGCGGAGAGCGTATTCATGCGTTACAGGTGTAATTAAAAACTAACAGAGCCAGAAAGAACCTACAGAGACCAAGGCTGCTCGGGTGAGGGATGCAACTTTTTCTGGCCTCCACCCGTCCACCCAGCTGGGACTCCCACGTCAGGACACAACGTCTGCCAGGGACGAGGGAACCTTGGGCACTGGGGGAGCCCCCAGGTCATCCCAGCCTCCCCCATGAGGGTCCGAGATGATCAGGGAACTGGCTGTGCCTGGAAGCAGGTGGGGGCAGGCTTTCGGGACCGACCTCAGGATGGGCTTGGCAGCTCACGACCTCCCCGTTCAGCGTGCTGTTCTGGCCACGGACTGCGTGGCAGTGGGACTGGTCCTCACATGCAGATGGAGTCTCAGGAGAGCACCCCTGGCAGGTGTGACGGGTCCAAGACTCTTAGTCCTTAGCTGATCGAGGACCAGTGACGCCCAGCCCCTAGTGGCTCCTGTGGGACTGCACAGTTCCCCCATGCCCGCCCTTCAGGACAGGTCGCTCTGAGTCCCCCAGCCGGCGCTGGCAGTTGCACCAGGGATGGCTCAGAAGTGCCCCCCAAGACTCTCCACCCCCATCTAGCAGAGGAAGCGGGGAGCAGGGAAGCACAGTGGACAGGTGTCAGTAGCCACCAAGCAGGCTGGCCACATCCCCTCCACGTCCCCCTCCCCGGAGGAGCCAGTGCCAGGCCGGCGTCTGGTGACCCCAAATCCAGAGGCCCTGTGGATGGAAGTGAGGAGAAATCCGAGGTTTAACAACCAGAGCCGCCAGTGTCCTCTCCGAGGGACTGCTCAGCCCGCCTGCCCTTCCACTTGCTATTTTCAGCTGTGCTAAGAATAGTGAGCTTTAAATACCAGCCTCCTGCCCCAGACCTGCTCTAAAGGCTGCCCCGACGGCGCCTCGCCAGAATGTGGCGTGGCGGCCATGCCACGGACCCAACGTACAATCTCCCAGAGGGCGTAGGGCCTACCAGTGCCCTGCTCCCGGGTGCGGGCCCGAGTCCAGGCTGCACGGGCACGGGCACGGACCTGCACCCGGCCCGCCCCTGCTCAAAGACCCCCGTGCCCGCACCACCCAGGGCCAGACGCGGGCGCCAGTGCGGTACAGCAGGCGCCACACCATGCGCCCCCCACCCCGGCCCCACCCCGGAGCCGCCCCTCATCCCGCCCGGGCCGCCAGCGGCCGGGGACTCACTTGTTGAAGAGGTTGAGGCCGATGCGGTAGTGCCGCCGGCGGATGACGTCGTTGCTGAAGGTGGGCGAGTCCCAGCTGTTGCGGGTCTCCTTGTGGTAGGTCTGCTTGCTGAGTGTCTGCTCGCGCAGGCTGTCGCGGGACGAAGACTCGGAACTGCAGTTGATGGTGTCGTTGGAGTTGGACGTGCTGTTCAGGCTGTCGTTGTCCCCATCCGAGTAGTCCGACTCGGACTTGCTCTGCCTGTTGGCCGAGCCATTGATGGCCAGGTGGCCATCCAGGGGCCTGGGCGCCCGGGCCCGCGGCTCCGGCTCCTCCCGGGGGAGGCCCCTGGGGGGCCCATGGGGGCCGTGCTTGGGGCTGCCCTGCGGCCCGCCCAGGCCGCGCTCGTAGGCGCTCTGCCTCTTAAGCGAGCTGCGGTCCGAGCGGTCGCTGAGGTCCACGGAGCTGTCGCTGGGCGGCTCGATGGTGAGCAGCGGGAGGTGCTCCCCGCGCAGCCGCGGCTCCTGTGGCCCCAGCGAGGGCGTGCTCCGGCAGCTGGTGTCTGTGTCTCCCTTGTCGTCCTTGTGGGCCAGGGCCCAGTAGTCCTGGGCAGCACCCCCGGGCCGCAGCCGCAGGTCCGACTCGGCGCTGGACGGCCGGCGGCCCGCCTGCATCGGGGGCAGGGGTGGTGACAGCTCCTCCTCGTCGATGTACAGGGTGACGTCGCTGTACGAGGCGGTCATCTCGTCCAGCTGGCGGTGCTCGGCGCCATGCAGGGCCGGCGAGGGCTCGGCGTCCCGGGTCCGCCCCACGTCGGGCACGGGGGCCCCCTCGGTGTGCAGGCTGCGGCAGTTGAGCGCGTCGTCAATGGACTCGGCCAGCGACTTCACCTGCCGTGAGAAGGCGTCCTCCAGCTCCGTGATGGCATCTGCGAAGTCGCCGGCCGGGGCAGGGGCCTGGAGGGCAGGCGGCGGGCCCAGGTCTCTGCACTCGGCCGGCACCAGGGCCTCCAGCGGGGCACCCTTGTCGGTCACTGAGACCTGTTTGCCCTCGAAGTAGGAGCTGTGCACCTTCTCCGGCCCCTCGAAGGAGAACTGCATCCTCATGTTGGACAGCACGATGCGGCGCGACATGCGGTTCTCGGACATGGAGCTGCGCAGCCGCTCAAAGTTCTTGTTCATCTGGTACTGGCGGAAGGCTGTCTGGATGGTGCGGGCCGCATGGCGGGTCACGAGGCGGCCCCCATACTTCCGTTCTAGCATCTCCACCTGCGGGGGAAGGAGAGGAGCGTGAGGACGGCCCAGGAGGCCCAGCACATCCCAGGGGTCAGACCCAGTTAAAGCAAGTGTTCCCTGCAGGACTTCTCAGAACCTTTAAAGGGTGGTGGTTTCCCAAAGTTCTCTGGCCAGAGTAGCCTTTGGCCCTGGTGTACCTGGGGCATGCAGTTGAATGAGACTTGGAGGTGGTGGAAGAGGTGCAGGCAGCCCCTCCAGAGAGAGGAAGCTCGTGGCAGGTGCAGGTTAAGAGACCGGCCCGAGGGGCTTCGCTGGCGGTCCAGTGGTTAAGAATCCGCCTCCCAATGCAGGGGACGTGGGTTCGATTCCTGGTCAGGGAACTAAGATCCCACACGCCGCAGGGCAACGAAGCCCACGCGCTGCAACTACTGAGCCCGCACGCCACAACTAGAGAGAAGCCCGTGCGCTGCTACGAGGAGCCTGTGCGCTGCAGCAGAGGACCCCGCACACCGCAAGGAAGATCCCGCGTAATGCAACTAAGACCAGATGCAGCCCAAAAAAATAAATGAATGAAAGCGAGAGACGGGCCCGAGACCCGAGCAGGCCCTGGGTGCTGAGCACTGGCCGCAGGCCTCCAGCCCCGCTTCCGCCTGCGGCACTGCCCGAGGGCCTGGGTCTAGTCCTGGCCCTGCCCTTGGCAGTGGAGTGACTCTGAGAAGCCTTGGACCCTGCGGTTGCTCAGTCCCATCAGACGGACCTTGCAGGGCAGCGGTGGGCACAGGTGAGACAGGCCCTCGGCACGTGCCAGCTGGGGGCTGAGGAGGTGCAGGACCCTCAGCTGCACTCCTGGGAGGTGTAGACAGTTTGTGGGGGGCCCCGAGTCCCCTCTGTGACAGATGGGGAAACTGAGGCCCAGAAAAGAGGCCCAGCACACCCCTGGAGGCCTCCAGACGCAGAGCAGGCTCTGTGAGCCTGGTGATGGGGCCGGGCTGCATGCAGGCAGGGGCGCTGGGACTCCCGTGTGCCACGTGGGCCTGTGAAGTCCTAGACTCATGCTGGCCGAGGACTCCGGACAGCCCCCAAGGGCCGCTCCCCGTGCCTGCTTCCCGAGTGAGGCCAGAGCCCACTCTTCAGAACCCGGGAAAGCCCAGGATAGGGAGCTGGCTGGTCGGCCAAGCCGAGCCCTTGGGTGCTGGGCAGAGTGGCCCCTGATGTGGGCGGAAAGGCCTCGGGTCCCTGGGAGTGAGGTGTGCTCACATCCCGAGGGGGCAGAGCACCGCTGTCTGCTCCATGCAGGCGCCACGCCCACACCGGTGGCAGAGGGACAAGGTCCCCACCCTCAAGAGGCCAAGGCCGTCCAGAACAGAGGCACACGCGTCACTGAGGAAACCCCAGGCCATGGCTGAGTGGGGCAGACGGCTGCGCAGAGCCGCCTGAGGGTGGGCCGGAAGGGGGAGGGAGGCTCCGTGCCTCACTCAGGACTCAGGGTGGGTCCTGGTCTCCCTGAGGGATGCCAGCTCGCCCCCGCAGCCCCGCCCGCGACACAGACGTGCAGCTCTCCGGGGCCCACAGGAAGGGGAGCGGCAGGCAGGGCAGAGCGGCCCCTCGCACGAGAGGAGCTGGGGGGGCGGGGTGAGGGTCAAAATGACTTCAAAGCCGGGCCCTGCAGTCAGCCAGGGCGGGTCTGTTTGTCCTCTCGTCCTGAAGCCACTGAACGGCATCCAGAGAGGTGACCTCACTTCCGCATCTGTGAGCAGAGTCTGTTTTCTGGGTTTGGAGTGGAGCTCTGAAAGCCCACGGCGCCGGCAGAGGGCCCACGGCTGAGCTCTGGGAAGCCCTCTCCTCTCCGCCCTCCAAGGCCTGGGCTCCGGGCCCCTCGTGTGGGGAGGAGGAGGGGCACCGCACAGGTCAGAGTGCGCTCCACGGCTCCTTGTCGCCTTCTGACTCTGGATCTCGCGACCCCAGGGGCGACACTCCTGGCCTGAGACCGTTCCCCAAGTCTGGGTGGGGACAGGAGGGACTTTGGGAAGGCAGACGTGGGCTCTGTGCTGCGTCGGCAACGCCCCCTCAGCCCCTCCTCCCGGCCTCCCCCCAGGGGACACACAGACCCAGGCCCGCTCCTACTCAGCTCCCGGGCCCACCGTGGCCACTCATTCTTCCTTCTGGGCCAGAACCAACCCAAGGCCCAGTCTGAACGCTAACTGGGGGTGCAGGGCAGGGACCCCAACCTGTCTGTGCTCACCTGCTGGGCATCACCCTCACCTGACACAGCGTCTGGTCTGCAGAGGGACCCCAGGAAGTCCCCCGCCCCCTGCAGAGGGGGGCAGAGGCTCTGACAAGTGAGGGGACGAGGAGCTGAGAGGCTCACCCTCCCACAAAGCTGAAGTGCCACCCTTGCCAACTCAGGCCTCCTGCTCAGACAGGAAACTGCCAGGAGGTGCGGAGGCTGAGGGCCAGCAGGCACTGCACGACCTTGCACTGGGCTCCTTCCACTAAAATGGGGCTCTGCGTCACCCAGACTCTACCCCCTCGTGGAACCGGGCACCCTACCTTCAGCTGGAAACTCCTGGGTCATCTGTCCTGTTCCTATTTTCACCTTGACTGCCAGGAGGCTCAGCAGAGAGTCGAATGCTCGGTGGCCCTCAGCATCACCTCCCCACCCCTCCCCTCTTCCCGGCCATCCTTTCCGCCAAGTGGTTCTGCCTCTGGCCTTCGTGCCTGCTGTTACCTCTTCCTGGAAGAGCCCGTCCTCAAACACCCAGTTCTGATACCACCTTGGAGAGGTCCCCCGCACCTCATCCAAGCTGTCTCCTCCCACAGGTGCTCAGCTTCTCTCCCCTCTTTCTTCATCCCCGGAGTTTGTATCACGCTCTGGAATTAACCTGTGTCTTTACTGTTAACCTGTCTCTGGACCACAGCGTCTGCTTGAGGGCTGGGGCTGCACTCTGTTCCCTGGTGACTCCCCGGCGCCCAGCACGGGGTCTGGCACACGGTGGGCATCGGGCTAATGTGCGAGGGATGAAAATGAACAGCTGTGGCCACATCAAGGCCGCAGGAAGCATGATTACCTCCACAGGCCTCTCTGAAGTTTTAACCTTTCCCACTTCTATTTTAATGGTCCTGCTGCAGACGTTTGTTACTATAAACTGTTTTTGATCCACTTTGGCTCTGGGCGAAACTGATAAATGGAACAGAGGCCCCTGCCGTGGGCCTGGCCACGAGGCCAAGCGCCACGAGGCCAGGGGTCTGTTTGCTCCCCAATATTTGCCTGACGGGGATCGTCTGCTTCAGGCTTTGGCCACTTGTGGGCCCCACCCCCCGTCAGCCCCAACTCACGGGCGGACAGACGAAGACCAGGGCAGGTAGGCAGGGCTGTCCACGGCCACAGGGCAGCACCAAGAACAGGGAGAGGGGGCCGGTACGGACCGTGTCGGGGGAAGACCCGCCCTGGGCAGTACCCACACACCGCACCGCTCCCCGCAGAAGTCTGGGGCTACACCAGGCCCGGACCTCTGCTCTGTAAGAGACAAACAGTTAGACTGGGGAGCAAACAGAGGGTCCAGGCCAGGGTAGGTGTGGGAGGTGAGAGGGCAGGGCGACTTCTGCAGCCTGGTGTTTGAGGGGCTGCCGGGCAGGTCCTGCAGCCAGGCCGGGGCAGAGGCAGCCGCCCGGGCTCACAAGGAGACGGTGCACAGCTCAGGGCACAGGAGCTGGGGACGGCGACAGGCAGGCCGGCCCCGCACGCCGGCAGCCTGGGGGTGCTCCTGAAGCCTGGAGCTTTCTGTCAGAGCTTCACACAAGAATTCTCGGTGCAGTGCCTGCTACGCGCCTGCACTCTGAGGGGCTGGGAGCGAGGAGCCTCTGGCCCCTCATGAGCTCTCACTCCCTCTGCCCCCCACCTGCCACCCAACCGGGACCCCTCCCCTCTCTCCCATCAACCTAAGAGGCCAAGCGGGCAGGTCATGCATGCCCGTCGCTCTGTACACACGTGCCAGCCCCACAGTGGGTCTGGGCCAAGGTTCCGGGGAGGAAGGGCAACCTGCAAGGAGGCGATTTCCCCCAGGACACGGGGCTGTACACTGAGGGGTGGAATGAACAGCCTGGCCTCACTGGCTGGGGACGGGCTCGCTGTTCGGTTCAGAGCACGTGCTCTTTCCGTGAACTGACCGTCCCCTCCCCGAGGGCCCCTCCTGCAGACCTCCCAAGGTTCAGCTCTCTCCTGGATCCCAGGACCTCAACGGCCGCCACGGAACCCACGCGCACTGGCGGCACCAGGTCCTGACACCCAGCGTGGGCCCCGGAGCCCAGCGAGGAGGGCTGTGAACCGGGCAGAGGCCGAGGCCGGACAGGAACGTCCCACATCGGCTCCTTCCCTCGGAACCCTCCGCGTTTCGGGAGGAGCCAGCCCGGGCTGAGGCAGAGGCCACGTCCGCGGGGAACAGCCCCTGCCTGGTTGCGGCTGTGGAGCACACGGGGTCCCCCGCGGCCCTGGGCGGCCCCAGCAAAGGGCCGCGTCGTCCGAGGCCGCGCAGGCACCGCAGCCTCCCCCAACCCCCAACGCCTCTCCCCCGTGGCCCGCGTGGCCGGCCGCCTACCTGCTTGTCCTGCAGGTCGGAGGAGAGCTCATAGCTCTCGGAGAGGGACCGTGAGCGCTTGATAGCCTCCTCCTCGGCCTGCTTGCGCAGGATGGAGGTCGAGTGCTGCAGCTTGGGCCTCCGCGTGCGCTGCTGCCCGGGCGGCCCCGCATACAGCCCATAGGCGCCCCCTGGCGTGTGCTCGGAGTGGTCCGGGCCCAGGCCGGAGCCCGGCGCCGAGGGGCCCTGGTGGTAGGCGGAGGGGCTGTCCAGCGACGTGCCAGTCTCGCTGCTGGGGGCCTCGCCCTCGACACTGCAGAGAGAGGACGGGCCTCCGGTGAGTGGGAAACCAGAGCCCGGGGCCCCGCAGGCGTCCCCCCACCCTTCTACAGGTGGTCCCCAGGGGCGGCGGAGGCCGAGGGCCGTGACCCTCGCCTCCCCTTGCGGTGATTCCACTTTCTCTGTACAGCTCGCCCCTCCTCACAGCCAACACCCCTCCCTGAAGGACTCTGTTCACTGTGCGTCTCCCACGGGAAGGTCGGCCCCATGGGTCCACTGACGAGCCCAGGACCTCGAGCGGGCCCGGCCCAGAGCAGGTGCCTAGTGACATTCACTGACGGACAGCGGGCCCCGTCCCCTCCACTCCCTCACTCCCACTGCCTGGTTTAAGTAAACCACTCTTTTTTATAAAAAAAAAAAAAAAAAAAAACAATAATTAACAAAATGAGTCTTCACTGCATACCTACGGGAGAGTCAGGCATTGTGCTGGTGTTTGTTATGGGCTGAACTGGTCCCTCCCCACCAACATTTGCATACTTCAAGCCCTAACAGCCAGCACCTCAGAATGTGTCTGCATTTGGAGATTGTCTTTAAGGAGGTAATTGAGTTAAAATGAGGTCATGAGGGTCCTAATCAAACTGACTGGTGTCCCTGAAGGCAAGATTAGCCCTCCGGAGGACAGATTATTAACCCCTTTTCCAGGTGAGGAGACTGAGGCCCACACAGCACAGGCCTTGTCCGAGGTTGCACAGGTAGAACTAGGTGAGTTGGGATTAAAGCCCAACACCGGGGGCTCCCCTCCACCCCACCGCCCTCGTCCCAGGCCTGTGCAGATCCCTCAACCTTCCAAGTGCCTGGTGGGGGGACAGAGGGGTGGCTTACTCATCCCGAACTCATGACCTTAGAAGACCTGGGACACAGAGAGCAGGGAGAAACATGCAACCGAGTTTCTGGCAGCTTCTGGAGGCCTCTCCCGAGGCGCCCTGCCACTCCCCGGTCCATCGGATCCCTGGGGCCAGGGCGGGGTCCCTCTGGAAGTGGCCCAGAGGAGGGAAGGGCTCACAGACCCCGTGAGCTACAGTCCGTCCTCCAGAGTCCTGCCTTCAGAACAGTGGGAATGCCCTGCATTCAGCAGCCTCTGTGACCGGCCCACCTGCCCAGCTCCTCTCCCACTGTCCCCACGGATCCCAGGGCCTGCAGAGCCAACTGCCCAGCATGTAACATGCCTCCTGGGGAGGGGGCATGGGCACGGAGGCCCTGGAGCCAGCACACCCCAGCCGGCCTGGCTGTAAAGCCCAGCACGTGCTGCCCGGCAGGCCGTCTAAGAAGAGTGCAGGCCTTCCGCTCTGGCCCGCGGGGACACACAGCGGGTCTCCTGCAGCAGAGGACGTCCCAGCCGGTGCCCAGGAGCTGGAGTGTGATGAGGGTCCTTCCGCGGGGAAGAGTCCTGGGTGCCTGGCCTCAATGCGGCTGTGAGTCAAGGGCTCACGCTCATTGCAAGGCCTGGCCCCTGTCCGTGACCCAGGTGGGCCGCTCTCGGTGCCCCAGGCCCACCACCACTCGAGACCCTCCTTGGCCGCTCGTGGTCACCCGGCAGCAGCTTCCTCGGGGCCTCGTGGGCCTGTGTGGGGTGGCGGACGGGGACAGGGACGGGCAGCACTGCAGACTCTCCCGTTCTCCTGATAAGGCCCACCACCCGGGACGGACAGCTGCAGGGGAGAGTGAAGGAGCCCACGGGCCCCAGAGGTGATGGACGCCCCGGAGGTGCCCGCGGCCGACCGGAGCCCCGGCCTGCGCCACGCCTCCCCTGGAAGCACTTCTTGTCAGAGCCTCTTCTGTCTTTCCCAGCAAGAGGGTGACAGCAAACAGAACCGTGTCCTTGAGGAGAAGCAGCCGGGGCTCAGCTCGCCAGGATTTTAAATCATCTCTGAGCCCTGAGTCTGCAGAGGCCACGGAGACAGGGCGGGTTCTGTGCAGGTCCGAGCGGGAAGTCCCTCCGTGCCTCACGGGCCCCTCCTGCTGGGGGCCTGGACTCTCCCCCAGCGCCCGACACCCCCCGACAAAGGGGGTGTCCACCCTCACAGGGAAGGGGCTTGGCCCCTTACCCCTACCCCGCCCGCGCTCACCTGATCTCGGAGCGACGTGAACAGGTGTCAACAGGTGAAAGGCCGTCCCCCTATCCCCCCGCAGTGGGCCGGGCCGGGCTGGTCTGGGGCAGAGGGAGCTGAGGAGGGACAGGCAGGGGACTGCCCCCGACCCACGGCCATGCTCTGCCCCGCGGAGGGGCCAGGCCTGGCCGCCCGCCTGAGCTCATGGACAGGACATCTGTGCGGAGTCCCTCCGTGTGGAGGCTGGGCCCCAGCAGGAGGGGCGCACTCGGGATCGGATGGGGATGGAGGTGCTTGGGGGGATGCCAGGGCTTTCTGGGGCTGTGCCAGCCCGGGGTTCCTGCTCTGCCCATGACCTGGCTCCCGACCGTCTCAAGCCAGCAGGTTTCAGAAGGTGCCTGGTGGAGAGGACCAGGCCTCCTTCCAGGCCAAGAGAAGGGGCTGACAGTCACCTGCAGCCTCCTCTCCCCTGTGAGCCCGACCTTCGAAACACCCCTACCTGCCCACTTGTCAGCAGGTGTTCCAGGCCACCGCCACCACGGCTCCCCGGATTATCACTCATGCCCCCGCCTCTCTTCTCCCCACGGCAGTCAGAGCAATCCTGACCAAACGGGAGCCACATCGAGGGCCTCCCTGCTCCCCGTCACACTGGGAAGACACCATCCTTCTTGCAATGCCCTTCAGGCCTGACCTCGGCTGACTGCACGCCGGCCCCTCTTCCGCCTGCTCATTCTATTCCAGCCTCACTGGCTTCCTTCCTCCCTCCTCCAAGGGGCCAGGCAGGCCTCAGGGCCTTTGCCCTGGCTGTTCCGTCTGCCTGGGACGCCGTTCTCCGGATCTCAGCACGCACCACACCTTCACCTCCCTTGGGTCTTTACTCAGTGCCACCTTCCAATGAGGCCCCCACTACTCGCCCAAGTTAAAACCACACAGCCCTCTCCCCAGCATCCCTAGTCCCACACTCAGTGGTCTGCCCACCAGCACGCTGTAGAGTGTGATGTATTCTTCCTGTCTTTCCTTTGCCGTCTGGCCCCCCACATCAGTATCGGAGCCCTGTGAGGACATGGGTCATTTTTCTGCGTTGCTGGCTGACGTTCCCCAAATGCTGACACATGTGCCAGACTAACGGGGCCCAGTGACACCTGCCGAGTGAGTGCAGGCACTTCCCAGGCCAGCCACCTGCCGGTCCCGGAATGTGGCTTCTTACATCACCCCCTCCGGTACATCCCACCTGCCCCAAACCTAACCGGTGACGGTCGCCCATCACCATGCAGTGACGGAGCCAGAGTCCTGAGCTGAGTCACCAAGTTAGTCCCTCCCCGACGGCCAAACCCCCCTTGGGGACAGATGGAATGGGGCCTCACCCCATTCCATCTGTCACCAAGTCCTGCCGAATCTACGTGAATGGGGTCCCTTGAGCTGTGCAATGTGGCAGCCCTTGCACGCCCCAAATCCAAACCTCAAACCATCCCGATTAAGAAATGGCCAGGCCATCCTACTGCAACCAGCATGACTCACTGTCCTCCAAGAAATGAGTGGACAAAAGCGAGCAGAGCACGTAGTGTAAGAACCCGTCTTGAGCCAGAGAACATCACTCCTTCATGGTCCCAAACACAAGCGACACGGTATTAGACACCGAGAGAGTCTCCTTAACCACAGCCAAACCCCTGGTGAACACAAGGACAACGTCTGACGTGAAACGCCTGCTGATGACAAGCGCGGGCAGCAACAGATGCTCTCAGGACACGCTGCTCTAAATATTTCAGGGCAGCAGCTAGACCTGGTCATTGGCCTTCAGTCCTGCAGGTGCTTGACCGGAACCCATGGAGACGTTTACCCACATCCTGGAGCTCAGGGCTCGAAGCCCCTCTGTCCTGGTTAGCACTCGCCTCTGCCCCCAGCTCCTTCCTGGGGGAGAAGGGTCTGTCCCCTGAGCAGAAGAGGCACCCCACAGCAGGATGCCCACTGCAGGCTGCCCCAGGGACACAGATCTCTGGCCTGGCGCCCAGCCTGCCCTGCACGCCTCTTCCTCACCACCGCGCTCGACGGACGGGAGCTCCACCTCTCGCCACCCAGGTCCTCTTTCTCTCTTGGGGAAGCTTCTCCCAAAGCCTTTGTCCATCAGCCAGGACCGGACACCCCCGAGTCGGTCCTCAGCTGCACACTGGAATTCGTGATCATGCACAGACTCCCGGGCCATGTGCAAATCTAGGAATGGGCAGGCGCCTTCCCAAGTCCCTGCCATTCCCTGACAGTTTAGAGTTTCTGGGACGTTCCATGACAGTTAAGGCTGGTGCCAGCACTCTGAGAAAACGCTCCTGATCCAGCAATCCCTTTTCTGGAGATCCACGCGAAGGAAATAAGACCAATACGCAAAGAGGCGAGTACAAGGAATTCCACCGCAGTGTTGTTTCTAATTATAAAAACTTGGAAATAATCTAAATGCCTGTCAACAAGGGATTGATTTAAATTAATTATATATCAATATACTGGAAACAACGTCAAGATGGGGGAAGGTTTAGCTTGATGGCTGTTCTTATGAAAAAGACTGGGGGACCTTTTTGGCTGACCTGAGTTTAATACAAGCCGAGAAGTCAGCCACTAACAAGAACGAGTAAAAAGCCAGAAGCAGACCCAGCCCTACCGTCCATTGCAGGTATCGGATCATAGCAGAAGACCGTCTGAGCCCCAGATGGGTTCTCAAGCCTGGGCGCTTTTGCTCCCACCTTCTCCCGCCAGCCCAGGACAGACATCGCTAATCCATCACAGACTCCCTTCTGCACGTCTGCCAGCACGGCGCACCACACGACCACGATGGACGCCAGCTGGGGGCGAGAGAGGCCCCGTCTGCCAACCCCAATTACAGCACAAGGCGACCTCCCACCAAGGGCTGAGACCGTGTAGCCAGGAGAGCAGCAGCCAGAGGGGATATGAGGCCTGCGGTCAAGCCTCTGACGGGCTGACAGGCAGAGGACAGAGCAGATCCTGCTGCAGACAGAACTGCGACCTGCATCGCCCTGCTCGAGAAAAAATGCTCTCATGTGGTCAGGGCTGCTCTGGAGGTGATGAGCTCCCCATCACTGGAGGTGTGCAAGCTGCGGCAGGTCAGACACCTGTCAGAGGTGTGGCTGAAGGACTCCTGCACTGGCTAGAAGCCGCCATCCATCTGCACCCCGCTGCCCTTCACTTGCATTTCTTGGCCTCTGAGGCCACACCCAGGTATCAGCTCAACTCCCACTTCCTCTACAAGGCCACCCCCGCCTGCTGCGGCCCCCGCTCCCGCACTCCCGGTCACCGTGGAGATCACCTGGGCGAGTGTGTGTGGGGTCCATCCACCCCACTGGGAGCTCTGCTCTGTGAGGGCTCAGTCCCTGAAAGCCTCAGCCTCCGGCAAAGACCGCGACCCAAGACTGGCTCCTTCCCGAGAGGCCAAGCTCCGCACATGCACAACGGGGCCCCGAGGCTACAGAGCAGGAGGGGGCTGTATGTGTAGGGGAGCTGCACACAGAGGCGGCCACAGTGGCCCGGCCCTACCCACACCAGCCTGGGGACGCCGAGCTCTGCGTCGCCGAGTTACCCCGGGCTCCTCCTCCCCTTCTCCAGTTTTCCAAACATGTCTTCTTGCACTAGAGGCTGGTCTGTGTTATGTTTACGTGGGGAAATGGCTGGATCACAGCGCCCGGAGCTTCCGACAGCCCTGGGATGATGGAAACCACATAAGAACAGAGGACACATTTGAAGCCTCTCCGCCTCCTCTCTGCCAAGCGAGGGGCTGGACGGGCTCCTGGCCGCCGCCTCCTAGCCAGACGTCTGGGCTGGAATTCTGGCTCCACTGCTCACCAGCTGTGTGACCACAGGCAGGAATCCTTCCGTGCCTCAGTTTCCTTTCCTGTAAAATGGGGGCGATTAGAGAGCCAACTTCACATGCCTGCTGTGAGGCTTTACAGCGTCGGTACAGGAAAAGTCCTTAAAAGTTGCTCGGCTCATAAAAGCGCTTTCTGATTGCTGTCTCCAGTTATTCTCTGCCTGACAGGGCCTTGCCTGCATGTGCCAGCAGTTAGAAGTGGGTCACCTACCCTGCCTGCTATAGGGCCCCTCCTTCTGCGGACACCCCCTGCAGCACTGAGCCACGGATGCGGGTGAGGGGCTCCCAGGGGAAGGCAGGAGGGCCCTAGAAAGGGGCCCAGGCCCCACAGCCGAGACGCCACATCCTGACTCTAGCTGGGGAGAGTCAGGGCAGGGGGCCCTCGGCCTCTTGAGCCACGGATGTCTAATTATGGCCTGTGAGGTCATGAATGACTTTTCTTAAGAAAGATGTTAGAGGCGGCTCGGGGCAGAAGCAGGAACCCGCTGCTCACCCCCAACACTGATGGTGCTGAAGACAGAGACACTACTAATGTCTGCATAGTCAGTGCTGTTCTGAGCTGTACGTGGAGCTCATTCAGTCCTCTTGGCCGCCCAACACACCCCATAGGCACAGAGAGGTGGGGCCCATCCTGAGGTCACACAGCTCACGAGTGAAATCAGAACCCAGGTAGCCTGGCCTCAGAGACGACAGACGTACGCCCTGTGCTTCTATGACTTCTGAGTGAAACACACACACACACACACACACACACACACACACACACACACACGGGTTTGGTTATACAGCAGCAACTCTCCTCTGTAAACCTGCTGGGTACAGGAGCTGTGTTGGGTGTTTAACCTACGTGGCCTGTAACCCAACCACCATCCCTGGGGACCGAGGCGGTGAGGGTGGGTGGGTGCTAGGCCACTGTCCCTTCTGTAGATGAGGAACGTGGGTCTGGTGGAGCTGAGTCACTGGGCCAAGGTCACCCATGCAGGGGACCTGACCCCAGGCGGGTGCACCTGCCAGTTGGCGGCCCAGAGAAAGCGGGTGCGGTTGACATGCCGGGGGCAGAGCTGGGGTTCAGGGCCTGGGGCTCTCGGAGTCGTGCATGGTCATGAGATAAGCCAGCCCGGGCTGCGTGGTGCCAGCTGTGGTCACGTGACATGGAAAAGCCACCCTCTTCCGCGTGGGCCGGCCCCACACAGAGGAAGAGCGATCTGCAGGCCTGCCCGTGGTTAGACGTCCAGGGCTCTGTTCAGGGTTTCTGATTTCCAGAAAGGGAGTCCAGGCCAGAGACAACTGACGCGCGGCCTCGCAAGCTCCCCCTGGGCTCCTGTGACTCTGCTGCCTAGGCCACGTTAACAGGTGTGTCGCCCAGAACGGGGAGGGCACGGTCTTGCTCTGCGCTAGCTTCTGGGGGAGGAACGCAGGCAGACCAGGGCACGGTCTGGAGGGGAGGGGAAGGGGGCAAGGAACTGGTGGCCGTGTCCTCCATCCTGGGGCAACAAGAGCAGGCAGGTCTGAGGGGCCACAGGCAGTGTGAAGGCAGCCCAGAGGCTTCGGGAGGTGAGGCGTTTAGCAGTTCAGCTACTGGGAAGGGCTGCCTCGGGGCAGTGCAGGCGTTCCATCAGGGTCTGGAAAACCAGTCTTCAGGGACTGCTGTGGCTTGGGGTGGGTCGTCACCCACATACACCCACCCAGCGTGCCACGTGGGAGCCCTGGCACAAGCTAAGTGCATGTATTTAATCCCTGCCGTGGCCCCGCTGACGGGAAAATGGAGACTCAGGGTTCAGGGCTCGCCCAAGGACGCAGAGCTTGAAGCAGAGTCAGGATGCAAGTGCAGGTCATCCTCCCAGTCCTTCCCACTGACACATGCCTGGCCCCGAGGAACAGCATACAAGGACACGGGGTGGATGTGAAGGGAGAAGTGAGTGTGTAAAGGGACAAAGAGCTGGTGTGCCAGCAAGACGGGGGCAGAGGGCTTCCCCAGGGGACCGGGGAGGCCGCACCTACGCTGCTCACCCACCCTCCTCCCTGGTCTGGGTGGAGGCAGCATCTCCAGGGAGGACTAAAGCCTCGCAGCCTGGACCACAGTTGATAAGTGGTCCTCAGTGAAGACGGATGCCTAGCTGGCAACCGAAGGGACTTATGGATCCCGGCGGACACCCCTAAGCCCTTCCCTCCCAGGGAGGAGAAGCTGGGCACCCCCTAGACTGAGGCCGGGTAATGCTAGGCACCTCCCCTGGTGGGCAGGTTGGGTCAGTGTGACCTAGAAGGACCTCAGGAGGGCTGCAGGGCTGGTGGAAATCTGGGGAGGGTGGATGGAGGGCCGGGCGGGCAAGTCCACGGGGAGCACGCAGGGCCTCCAGACCCCGCCGAGGCCTCAGACAGAGGGGCTGGGGGAGGCGGGAGCCACATCCACCTCAACGCCCACCTAAACATCCAAGGTCCCTTTTGGCTGCTTAACGAGGAGCCCCATATCCAAAACGAGGAAGGTGACGAGCTTTCTGGACAATCTGGAGGCGGCCCTAGGGCTTGGCAGGCTCAGGAGAATCAGGAGAGTTCCTGCTTTTACCCAGTTCCTACACTTGCTTTAATGAGGCTCTACAGTGATCACAAAGGAACTGAATAAACGCATGTCCAGCCCCAGGCGCACCCTCTTTGCTGCCCAGCAGACCCCTGGAACACAGGCCCCGCTGAGCTCCTGCGTGGCCCCCACCCGCCCCTGCAGTCGCCCCATCTCAGCCGATAGCAACTCCATCCTTCCAGCTGCTCAGGCCAAAAATCTGACGGCCGCTGTTGGCAATTCTCTTTTTCTCACACCCAACTCCCCGTCTGTCAGCAAATTGGGCCGCTCCACCTTCAAAACAGAGCCAGCACCTGACTGCTTGGCCTACCCCCCACTAGCCTCACCTCTTCCCTGCCTTATGGCCACAGCCTCTCCAGCAGGCTCATCCGGCCCCTCTCACCCCTCCATTCAGCAGCTGGGATCTGTTAAAACACAACTCGGACCAGGTCCCTCCTCTGCTGTCCCTCATGGGGCTTAGAGCCAAGGCCTCACAGTGACCCAGAAGGCTCTGCAGGACCGGCTGTCCCCCTGCTTACCCTTCCTCCATGCCCCCTTGGCCATCCCACCCCCACCCTGCTGGCCTGCTGGCTGTTCCTCCACATTCCTGACACTCCAA
The DNA here is from genome assembly GCF_005190385.1 of Monodon monoceros. Lineage (NCBI taxonomy): Eukaryota > Metazoa > Chordata > Mammalia > Artiodactyla > Monodontidae > Monodon > Monodon monoceros. The sequence continues at coordinate 100,264,171 of NW_021703780.1, read as the reverse complement.
CCGCAGGGCCTTTGCACGTGCTTTCCCTCTGCTGGTGTCTTTTCCCAGACGTCCACCTGGCTCACTCCCTCACCTCCTTCAGGTCTCTGCTCAAAGGCTGCCCGAGTCTCAGCGAGGACCCCAGCCCTCCCCCAATCTTCCCCTGCTGCACCTCTCTACAGTGGTATGCCACCGCCTTGCCGCCATCTGTGGGAATGTCTGTCCCGTGACATCTAGGCCCCAGAACAGCACCTGGCACACAGGAGATGCACACACTCTGAACTACCCCTACCAAGCCAGGGAAGCCTTTTTAAAGAAACCCAGACTCCTGGGGGCTGCTCTGTCTGCCACGTGGACCGCAAGGTCTGTGGGAGCGGGACCTGAGCCCGGGTGGGCACCAACTTACAACAAACTGTCTCAGCCGGGTTGGCTGGACCCAACCCTCAGATAAGGTTTCAGATCCCGGTTGGGGATGGCGGGATACGGAGCCACTGAGACCCAAAACACATCCAAAGTGCCAATTTCAATGCAGAAAATCCACGCAAACATGACTCAGAACTGTCTAGAAATAGGTTTTTAAAGGAAAGCTGGAAGCTTTTCTACCTCCCCGCCCCTAACTTTTGGGCTCAAAAGGGACAAGGACCCTCTGGCCGGACACTGACACCCCTCCCTCACGAGGTGGTGCCCAGGTGACAGACACGAGATAACTGCAGAGGGCCTGGGGCACGTGGCCCCCAAACCGGGCTGGTCCCTAGATTCCCTTCAGAGAGTCGGCAGCCGATTCCCACCCAAGTCTGGAGATCCCGAGAATTCAAAGGGTCAGCCAGCAGTGCGGCCCCTGAAACGGGACTTCAAAAAGAGCCCCGGCTGGTTGTGACCTGTGGCCTGTTTGGAATCCTGACTACCAAGGCAAGCCCCCCGTCAGACACAGAGGAAACGGGGGCTCAGCAGGAGAGACCCGGCCACACCCCTCCCCTCCCGCCGCCCCACAGTCCTGGCTCTGGAAGCCCACCCACGGGCAAGGTGCACACCTGAGGCGGAGGGCCTGAGTCCGGCTCACGTGGCTCTGTTTGGTCTACACAGAGCAGTGGCCACCATCTTCTTTTTCTTTCTCAAGTGAGAACTAGGTACCAGGAGTGTTCACTCACCCGAATTTCTGGCTTTTCTTAGATAAAATCAGAAGAGATCGCATTCCTGCGTGGCCTCCATCGCTGAGCTCAGAGGCAGCCACCTGCAGTGCCCTGGGCCCCCGCCGGCCGCCTGCCTCGTGGTGGACGCCTGCCTGCCTGCCCCGCAGGTGCCGAGGGCACAGAGCCGCAGCCACGGGCCCAAGTCCCCCAGAGGGGTGACTTCCCCTGGCCTGACCTCAGGTTCCCACCAGTAAAACAGTCCAGCCAGGGCCCTGCAGCAGCGGCCTGACGGCTCAGTCCCCTCCAGGGCCCCCAAGGGACATGGCGTCTGCAGGCCGAAGCCTAAGGATTTGGCCTGACCAGCTCCCTTACTGAGGCTTTAAATATAGCCACATAGCTAATAAGATAACTTACTACAGAGTTTTGTTTTTTTTAAAAAAGAATGGTGATTTTAAAACCTCACCGGTTTTAATCTCTCTCAAGATTTTCTCTGGACCTGAAAAGTCTTATTCACCAAACCATGGATGGGGCAGCTGGGCTGCATGGGGACCGCAATGTAGACCCCAAAGCAGCCGCCCATGGGAAGGTCTGTCCTCCCTCAGAAGCCCCCGTGCAACCCCCTCCCCCAGGCTGGTCACTTCATTCCGTGAACTGAAGCCAACTATATGACACACCCAGGTCAGGGCCAGGGACGCGGGGGGACACAGACGATGACGACGGATGGCGTTAGGAACAGTCATGGGGGTGCATCAGGCGCCCGAGGCGGGAAGCTTCCTGGAAGGCACAAACCCCCTGCCAGGACCCCAGGCGGAGCAGCGGGTGGCGGGGGAGGGCTCTTCCCGGCTCAGGACACTGTGTGTGTGGAGGCTAAGCAGCGGAGCTCGGGGTCCACTGTGTGCACAAGGGATGGGAAAGCTCAGTCTGGCGGGACACACACGGGGCAGCAGGAGCCAGAGTGTTCAGGGCCTTGCAAGGCTTGTCAGGGAGGGTGCAGTGGACCGCAGGGTCGGGGCAAGGCCAAGGGAGGGTCTAGGGTTTACCTGGGGTGGGACGGATGGCAGTGGCACCCTAGAAAGGGAACGCTAACTGTGGAGCACAGGCCCCTCAGCCCCTGAGTCACTGCCTCCGCCTCCCCCCATCCTTCCCCTGCGGTGACCCTTGGGAGCACAAGCAGGCCTTGACGACGGGATGGGGGAAAGGGCTGGTCCCAGGGACAGTGATGAGCCAGAGGTCACCGAGAAGCTGGGGAGGCTAAGGATGGGGCTGAGAGGGCCCGGAGGGGGAGGGAGGGAGGGAGCTGGGGCAGAAGGAGGACGGGTGGGTGAGAGGAGGGGATGGGCGGTGGCTGAAGGGGCTGGCGCTCCAGGGAAGGCCTGTGGTGTGCGAGCTGGCAGGGACCTGGGCACACCTGAACAGTACAGGAAAGGGCCCTGGAGGAGCACCAGAGGAGAGGGCCCGGCAGCCCGGTAGGACCTCTCCCCTGCCTTGCTTCTCCGAGGGGCCGGGGCGGGGTGGTCCGTGGGCTGCCCCCGACCCCCAGCTAGCTGGGACTCGGGCAGGGCCAGTTTCGGGAGCCCGAGGTCTGAATTAGACCAAAGCAAGAGAAATGGGGTTCACTCCGACCCTGTGTCCAGCTGCAGGGAGGGCTCGCAGCCCTGACACTGGCCCTGGGTCTCCACCCCCGCGCCTCTTGGCCTCTGTGACCCGCAGACCCCTCGGATGGCCCCTGAGCCTGGAACAGCCCCTCCCAAGCCGCCCAGCCACCGTCCTCCCTGACGAGGGCGGACAGGTCGCTGGCCCGACTGCCCCATCACCTCCGGGGAGAGGGCCGTGGCCGCAAAGCATCCGCTCCCCTGCCCCGAGGCGTGCGCTGCCAGGGATGAGGTCCAGCTCAGCTCCGCCTCCCGCCTCCCGCCTCCCGGGCTGCAGACTGGCTCTACTGGCACCAAGGCCTCCAGAAGTGGTTTTTATATACGTATAAAAATATAGGGCTCAGAACAATGAACTTCTCAGAGTGGGAGGCTATTTTTAGAGCCCTGCTAACTGCGCCAACGTTCAGCATCTCCCCGTCAGATGCTGCTGGCGAGATGGGCCTCGGGCAGGAGCGGGGTCTCCTCAGGACGCGAGCGCATCAGGAGAGGGGCGGTGTTGGGATACCCGAGCTGTGGGGCATGGGGGCCACCGCACGGCACTCCCCACCCCAGGTCCTGAGTGCCCACACGGCCCTGCAGGGCACTCACCACTCTACGGTGTCCCGATGGGAGTCGGCAAGAGTATGGGCGGGTGGCCCACACCCCCGGGTCCAGCCACCCTCCCCAAGCCTCAGTTTCCCACTTGCAGAGCAGGAGCGAGGCCGCCCCCTTGGGGGTATGGAGTCGGGGACCCGTTGCCGAGCAAGGAGCCCTACAGACAGCCAATGCCGAGCCTAACTGGACAGGAACCCCTCCAGGGCGCGGGGCAGCGCCCTTCCTCAGACAGGCCTGTTGTCACCAGCGCACGGCCAGAGGGAAGGAACAGAAGTCCGCTACGCAGCCAGGCCCTCGCCCTGTGAACATATTTCCAAGTCGCTCTTCCGGCCCTGGGGAGGTGGCGGCTCCAACATCCCTGGCGCAGGCCTGACTCCTAAACATAAAGAACGGCTGTCTACCCGCCTGCCTGCCGGAGCCCGGGCTGGACCTCCCGGCAGCTCATCGTGAGTCACTCCCATTAAAATAGCCGGGGGGGACGGAGGGTCAGAGGTCAGCACCAACAGCCTGCAGTCAGATCCAGCGAAGGCCATCCCATGGGGCTCCGGGCACGGCAAACGCAGGGCATAAAGGCCACCCTGGCAACAGGGAAGGGAAAGGCGTTCTGCAGCTACCAGCCCCACCTTCCCCCACCTCCACTGTCTCCACTGCATCGAGCAGGCTGGTTATCTGACTGCCTTTTCTCCTGCATCCTGTGTCTCTGCCTTGGAAAGCTGCATGGGGGCTGCATGCTGCTGGCCCCTTGCTCAGGCCCCCAGGGCTGACAACAGGGCTCGGGGAGCTCAGTGAGCATTTGCTGAATGAGTGAATGAGCGATGCTACACGAGCGATGCCACCAGTGGCTAAGGGGCCCCAGTGAATCTGGGAAGTAGCATCCCTCGTTTGTTCGCTTATTCACTCAACAAACACAGAGATGAGAAGGATGAGGCCCACTGGATGATCAGGATCCAGAGCTGGGCATCAGGCGAACCTCCCAGCCTCCCCTCCCACACCTGCGCCCTCTCTTAGCTACTCCTGGACCAGGGGCCGCGTGCCCCTAACTTTCCCTGTAAGACCTTTGGGCGCCGCCCTCAGCCCCTTGGCCAGGCATTTCACTGGGGCCGCCTCAGTCAGGCCCAGCAAGCCCGCAGCCGGGCTCACTCCTCCCTCACTTACAAGCGGGGGCACCGATGCCTGGGGCGGGGGGCAGACTCATCCGACTCCCCCGACACACCCACAGCCGTGACAGGGCCTGGGACTCTGGATCTGTGCCCACGCCTGCTCCCTGGCCCTGCCGCCCGGCCTCGGCAGCACCAAACGGCCGCAGACTCGGGCGAGTTTCTCTGAGGCAGAGACGTGTGTTCTGCACCCAGAATGCCGCTCCCCAAGCCTCGAGGCTCAAAGGAACAGGGGCCGCGTGCAGGCCACCTCTGCCCGCGCCCACCTCCCCAGCCCTGGGAGGCCTGCTGGCCGGCCCCGACGGGGCCTCAGGTGGGAGGCAGGCACAGGGACCCCTCCACAGGCGGCAAATGTGCGCTTTTACCTGGGCTGGAATCCAGCTGGCGGGGAAGCCACAGGCTCGGGTGGAGGCAGGGTCGTGGGGAAGGGGTGAGGGCCGACACAGGGCAACCCCCAATCCAGCCCAGCCAGGGCCTCCGCTTGGCGAGGGGCTGCTCACGTGGCATCACCAGCCGTCCCAGGGGACCCCAACCTGCCTGAGGATCTCAACCCACATCTCAGGGACCAGAGCACCAAGCCAGGGGACAGGCCTAAACCAAGGGAAATGGGGCCTCTAATGACAGTCCTGCAGCCAAACTCAGGACGGGCAGCCTTTCCAGAGAAAGGCTGGAAAAAGCCTTTTATTCTCCCCAGCGCCATCTGGGCGAGGACCAAGGGAAGGGTGAGGCCCAGCCATCTGGGACCCTGCGCCTCACCCCCAGGACGGCTGGCTGGGAGGCCTGGCACCCACCCTGCCACTCCTCACATGGGCACCTGAGGGGCAGAGCTCTCTGGGAGACAAGGGTCTCTGCAAGGGGAGCTCACGAGGTCTCAACACAGAGCTCCAGATGGGCAGCTAAGGATCAGGCCACATGGGCCCATATTCCAGCTTGGTAACAATCAGACGGAGCTGGGCGGCAGCCACACCCATCAGAGGGCAGGCGTCCTCCCACCGCCACAGTCCTCACCACTCCCTATAGCCTGCCCACACCTGGCCTGCTCCTCTCCCTCACACCGCCTTCCTTTCAGAGCATCTGCATTTGCTTGCCATGCTTGCAAAGGACCAACATTCACAACTCAAAGAGCAGGAAAGTCAGATCTGCAGCTCCGGGATCTGCTGTTCCCAAGGAACCTGATTTAGAACACCAAGTCCCGAGGGGCAGGATTCCAGAATTCCCACAGCTCTGCACAGCGGTGGGAACGCCCAGGCCTGCCACTCTGTCGCACCCTCTGAGCGTTTGATTTTTGCAAGACCCACCGAAGTGGGTCCTCATGGCTGACGATCCACAATCACATAGCCGTCATGGCCACCAAACTTCGACTCACCAGACGTCCTCCTTCCTCAATGTCATGCGGCTAGGATATAACTTAAAAAGCGTTCACCCAAACCTGGATGCCCAGGTGACGTCCTGGGGTTTGCCCACCCTCAGCAGCCCCCTTCACCCGTCTGTGAAAGGAACGGTGCCCTGCAGCTCGGGAAGCGCCCACAGGGAGTGTAGGGCGGCTCTGGGAGGAGGTCAGACCAGGTCGAGCTCCAGCTGCCCCACTGCCGGGCTGAGTGACCCCGGGCAGGTGACCTCACCTCTCCAGGCTTCCGCTGGCTCATCTTAGCAATGGGTATCACTCCTGCCTGCTACCCAGCAGGCAAAGGGGAATCAAGTGAGCACAGGTTTTGCCAACTGCAAGCCCCCGTGTGAGCACGGGGGGTATTTCTGCTCTGCACACGGACGGACAAGGGCTTGGCCAAGAGCCTTTGCCGGGTTTGTTGAGGCCGGAGAGAGATGTGGGAAACGTGGTCTCCAGTCCAGCGCCAACCTAAGCACTACCTGCTCGGGAACCAGGAACACCTTGGTGCAACGCACAGAGTTTCATCCTTTCACTCCACCCACAGGTTATCTGAAAGTTTACGACCGCTCCCCTCACCTGGATCTCATGTGCACACAGCATCACCTCTTCCCCGTGTGTATTTTCTTCTTGGCCACTTCCTACAGCCTGCCCTCTGCCAGACACTCATCCCGGGCTGAGCCAGGGCGGTCCTGGTTGGTTTTGACCGTTTGACTGCATGAGGATGACTGGGGCTTCCAGTCCCTGGGCGCACTCGGAAAGATTTTTCCAAACAAACACACACACACACACACACACACACACAGACACACACACACACACACACACACACACACGCATGCACACAGCCAAAAATCTTCCCAGCTGAGCCAAATTAAATACAGAGGCCTCTAGTTATTTCCATACGCGCAACATGGACTTAAATAAAGCAGTTCTCTGTGGCAGGCTCCAGCAGACTGGGCTGGGCCGGGCCCCAGGGACCCTACCCACCCCCCTCCTGGCAGGGCAGGCAGGAGGCACCAGCTGGGGAGGTGGCTCGGGGGAGCGACCGGGCAGAGAGGGGACATCCGGCATGCAGGCCTCCCGTCTGCAGTCCACCCTGTCGGCCAGGGCCCGGTGCAGGGCCCTCTCGGAGCCCGGGACGCTCTCGGTCCAGCTGTCCAGTCCCATCCTAGACAGTGGGCCACCAAGCTGTTCTCGCTCCCTCCGCTGCGAGAAAGCACTTTCCAAATTGCAAATCATCCAAGTCCTTGCCGACCTAAAATCTTTGTCACGGTCCGACTCCCTGGGGCAGTGCCCATGCCCGCTCCCACGGGGCCCTGCCCACCCCTCCCCTTGTGCTCCAGGCTGTGGCACTGTCCATGCCCTTCCCGGGGCACTGGGCGCCCATGACGGAGGGGGCACAGCCCATAAGAGGCCCCCGGACGCCCTGCCCGATAGTGAGCTGACCCTGGGACGGGCACACACGTTGTGCGTCTGTGTCCTCAGGGCCAGCACATCCTAGGATGAGTGAAGGAAGGAAGGAACTGACAGTGACAAGAATCACTGCACAGCAGCAGGTGACAGCCACGCCCCCAGCGTGCTGAGCATCTCACAGGGAACTGACTAACCATCCAACAACTTTTTCCTTAATAGATGTTTACTCTTTAGAGTAGTTTTAGGTTCTCAGCAAAACGAAGCGTCGAGTACAGGGTTCCCATACACCCGCCCCGACATGTGCACAGTCGTACCCCCATCAACACCTCCACCAGAGCGGCACCTCTGTCACAGTCGGGAACGCGTGGACACCGCGCCGTCACCCAGGGGCCGCAGGTCACTGAGGGCTCACGCTCGGAGCTAAAGGTAGAGGCAAGTGCTCTATCACCTATCCATTTAGTCGACAGAGAAACTGAGACACAGAGGTAATGTAACTGAGTGAGTGGGGGAGGGGAGAAGGGGGGAGGCCAACCAAGGCACCGGGCCGCCGGCCGATGGGCCACTGTGTTTCACACCCGCACCTCTGCAATCTCTTCCTCGGGAGGGGGAGCCCACCCCCCTTGCCTGCCCCCCGACCCCCTCCTGCCTCTCAGGACCTGGACGTGCAGCATCGCCGACAGGCCCCCACCCACATGCGGCAGCCGGAGCCGGAACAGCAAGGGCCTAGGGAAGGATGCTGCCCCTCAACCTCCTGTAACAGCGGCACACAGCTCTCCCCTGTCTGGCACCTGGCAAGCAGGAGCTGCGCGACCTCGGGCAAGTGACTAGGCCTCTCTGTGCCTCAGTTTCTTAGCCATAAGATGGGGGTGTTGTCCAGCTCACAGGGCTGCTGTGAGGGCCACATGGTAACGCACCCAAGTCCTCACCTGGGGCCTGAGAATCAGGACGTGCTGGGGGCTGCGTCCCACGGTGCCACGGGGACCGGGTGGCTGGAAGGCGGTGGGTGGGTGGCAGTGGGAAGAGACCTTAAGGGGAGGCCTTTGCTCAGAACCAGGCGTCAGACCATGTGACCCAAGACCAGCCCCCGCCTGAGCAGAGTGCAGGGTGCGCTGACTGGGTGGGCACCGGTTCAGAGCAGGAGTGGGGTGGGACTCGGGCATACTGTGGCTTTTTAACTGAATCTGGTTGCGGGCCCTCTGTGTGCCCAGCACTGTGTCAGACGCCGGGGCGGTGACAGTGATACGTTAACATGTTCCTAAGGACCAGACCAACTCATATTTCCTGAGCACCCACCGTGTGCCAGGCTGAGACACAATGCAGGGCGGTGAGGGGGGGTGGGTGTCAGGATGACTCCAGCCTTCTATCCGGAGCCCTAGCCAGGGTCGGGCGGGGAGATCTGGGGAGGGGAGGCCGTAAGGAGCCGGGGTAGAAGCCGCAGGACACAGAGGAGGGACGAGGGCCTGGTAGAGGCCCGGGTGGGAGAGGGGCTGGCCACGAGGGCTTGGAAGGAGCTGCAGTGGTACATGTGGATGTCTCTTAAGCCAGAGGAAAGAGCACTTGGGGGCCACGTGTCAGGCCATCCAGAGGCCAGGCAAGATGAGAGGCCACTGTGTGGGGGGACAGGGGCGCAGAGGCCACTGCTACCCCACCACCGGGCGAGGGCAGCCCCGGGGCAGCAGGCAGGGCCCCGTGGGGACACTGGGCACGGAGCCCAGTCCTGCCTGGGGGCCTGCGGGGTGAAGGCCAGTGCCTTGGGCATCCCACCCGACGACCTGACGGAGGGGCCTCGCAGGCCTGGCCTCCCCCGGGGGCTGGCGCCACTCGGGTCTCAAGGCCGGGAAACCGGGCCAGGCTCTGGGTTCCCAGGCTGGGCCACCACAGCCAAGGGCCATTGGAGGAACGCGGATGTGCCCCAGGGACCCACCCCAGCCACACGACATCTCCACTGCCAGACGTGAGGCTGACCGCACGACAGGTCCTTGATTTAAAATCAACAAAATGTCTGGGATTTGCCTCAGAATAATCCAGAGGCAAGGAAGTAAAACTGCCCATGGGAGCCATTCTGCCATTCTCTCTACTTTGGATATGTTTGGAGTTTTCCATAAGAATGAGTTTAAAATAGTGCCAAGAATCTGCTGTCCACATCAAGGCCTAGCATCTTCCTGGGCCATTCTGCCATTTTTACTGCATGGGGGAAAAAGCCCAAACCCTGCACATTTGATTTATGGCTTTGAGAAAGTCAAGGCCGGAGGGAACAGAGAAGCCGCATCTGCGGGGCCGCACCTCGCCCTTCTCGCGGCAGAGGCAAGAGCCGTTTCCCAATCACTTCCTCTCCGGCCCCAGCACGGCACTGAGCTACCCTGGGGCCTGTCCAGGGTCTACACGGGGAAATGAGACCGATTCATAAGAACCCGGGAGCAGCCAGCAGTTCCTGAACAACTGCCACCAGCCCCTCCGCGGGGGAGCCGTCCTGACACTGTCAGGGGACCCGGAGGGCCCTTCTCACGCCGGGTGGCCTCCCGGGCCAGCAAACATGTTTATGAGATGCCAGGTCACTAGCCAGAGCTGCAAGGGTGCCGCACCCACTGCGACGTGGACTCTGTGCTCTCCACACGTGGCTGCTGGGAGAACCCAGTGCTGCTGTTTGGCCTGGGGTGGGGGGGGGGTCCCACACATTCCTGTCTGCCCCCCGCCCCTTCCTGCCTCTGCCTCATCCTCCATTCTTGAAAGCCCAAGCCCTCGCCACAAGAAGGTCAGGGAGGGGGAAAGATATACTTTAACCTGAAGACCAAATCTACATTGTACAAAACTTGAATATGTTATTTTCATTTTCTCGCCTCAGTTTCCTTGTCCGTAAAGTGGGAATAATACTTCACAAGGCTCTTGGGAGGTTCAAATAGGTTAAGTGTGTGTGTAAGATTCAAAGGCCACCCGAATGTCAGATATTACCATTTTTATTCTGTGGCCCATTCCAGTCTGGATCAGACCTGTGCCAACTCCAGACCCACCAAACCCAGCCAAGCCCTTCCCCTTCCTTGCAGGTGCCCAGCTGCACGTTTCCCAGTCTCTGGGCAAAACACTCCACTGTCCATCCTCCGTGGGAGGTTTCAATCCTCAGCTGTAAGCAGAGGCTAGGAGCACACACACCAGCCCACGGGGCGTGTCGCCCTTCACCAAGGCTGCGATCTGGGTCCTCCAGTCACTGCCGCCGTGCACCACGAGCAGCCTTGGCCCTGCCTGCAGTCAAAAAGAGGGGCCATCCACTCCTGTCGAGGAACAGCGCCGTGGAACCCCTCAACTCTGAAAGAGTGAGACGCTACCGTCTACCAGGTGTTTACGTTACACGTTTAAGCACTTTACGTGGATCAACTCATGTAATGAGCTCTTACTGTCACTCACCTTTTGCAAATGGGGAAACCAAGGCACAGAAAGTCTAAAGAACATTCCCAGGATCACAGAGAGTGTGAGGCCCAGGGCAGGGTCACAGGCTACGGTATCTGCCCCCCAACCGCTGGACCAAACATCCTCCCTCAGCAAATGACCACAGGGGTCCCGCGGTCTTCACAGAGGTGGAAACCGAGGCCTAGAAAGGGGACGTGACGTGATGCCTGACGCCAGGGCTCCCAGGGATGCCTCCTCTCTCTGGAATAATCAGGATAATAATCAGGATAAATAATAACACTGACAATGACCATAACTGATACTTACTGAGCTCCTTCTATAACACAGTAAGGCACCGTGTTTCACTCGGACGACTGCATCCAGTTCTCACACCACCGAGCCTCCCGGCCAGAGACAGAAAAGCAAACACCGTTTGCTTCCATCTTCCATCTTCAGGCATCGGGAAGAAAGTGCACACAGTGGCAGACAGACATGGACCCTGCCTGGACCACAGCCGTTTCAGGAAACCCAGACGAGGAGGCTGCCTCCCAGCTGGGACTCTTTCAAATTTTCCAGTTTTTTTAATGGTCCTTCTCTCCTCCCATGGGATGGAATTCAACAGCCCACATGCATGTGTGTCCCCTCATGACGTCAAAGGCCATGCCCTTGGGCTTCCTCACCACGCACAGGCCAGCTATGTTCGCACGGGTCCCTCAGCAAGGCAGGGGAAGTTGGCTATTGTCCCTGAGACCCCGTGCCACACTGAGACTGGCCTGGGAGTAAGCGTGCTACCCTCAAAATGCGTCAAGTACTTGGGACCAAGGGCATCCTCCAGCATCCTGCTGGAGTGTCTGGGGAAGTAGCTCTGGGGTCTGTCAAGACATTAGGAGAATGGAGAGAGATGTCATCAACCTGCCTATAGCTGGCACGTTTGGGGACACGCTGGGAATCCTCACAGCAGGGGATACTAGACTCCTGTTCTGTGGTTTGGGAAAGATGCAAAAGGTTCTACTTGCGATGTGACATATTTTGCTGAAGATTATTTAGTCCGAGAGGGAGCAGAGCCTGGCTGTGAGGAGTGCAGACCTCAGAGCCAGGCAGACGGAGTTCAAAGCTCAGCTCTCGGGATTACTGGCTGGTGACCCTGGGCAAGGCATGTAACCTTCCCCCAACTGAAAGATGGGCCCAGCAGAAGCTCTTTCTCATAAACTGCTTCGAGAACTAAGTACTTCGTACAGAGTTCACCAAATGGCAACCGCTGCTATCGTTATTATTATACCAACCTTTGAACAAAAAGGAAAAAACAATGTCGTCATAGTTTCCCCATCTATACAAAGAGGGAGGGGACTCTGGCCACGGTTCTACACCTGGGCCTTAAGTTCACATGAGACTGTCTTCGTGTTAGGAAACTGCAAACCAAGGAAATGAAATGGAAAGAATGGTCCTTTCCATCAAGGAGCAGAGAAGCTACAGCCATGTACGAACAAGGCATTAAAAGCTGTTAAAGTCAGAGCAACTAGGACCAGGCCCAGCGCCCCACGCAGACTCCAGAACCCAGCAAGAAGGAAAGCACTGAGGATATGCCATGATGGGCCGAGGGCTGCCGTTCCTTGCTGGGCATGTACCGGGGTCCTCAGTCACCAGGCAAAGCTGCACAGGCCCCACTTCACAGGTGAGAAAATCCAGGCTCAGACAGGGGAGGCAATATATCTGAAGCCACGCAGCTGGGGAGAGTCAGGGTTCTGTGCAACCCCGAGGTCCAGGCCCCGGGGCTCACGGCTTCACACGAGTAGTCTGGTTCCCCTACATCGAGCCCAGGGCCTGGCAGAGCAGGTGCTTGGCGACTGTCTGGTGAGTGAATAAAGGAACACAGGAAGTGTGACGTGGCTGCCCCTGGGGCTGCACACGTCTCTCCAGAGAACACAGTGCCCTCCGGGCCGGAGAGCGTGTACATCCACGGGTGCACTGCTCGCCGTGATGGCCGAGCACAAAGCACAGCCGGGGGCTCGGGGGCACACGCCCAACCCAAGTGCAGGCCCAGCAGGCAGACAAGCAGCAGTTACCACGCCACGTCCTCCACCACGACTGCCACCACTTTCCCCTCAGTAGCCACTCACGCAGCAGGAACAGCCAGATTCTCTAAGGCCACACCGACGACTTCTTCAAGAGCTGTAATGGCCTTTAAACTCGTTACGATTTGCTTTTTGAGAACAAATGATAAATCACACTCAACAGCCTTTGCACACCCTCCCCTCGCCCCCCAGGAACACACAGTTCCAGGGCACCCGGGCTATCTCCACAGGACTCTCTCCTGGCTGGGTCCAAACCCATCAGCCCTGTGCCGTCGCCTTGCCTCCGTGCTTACTGGGCGGATATTCCACACGTCACCATAATGCAGAGGAAATTTACAAAAGAGGAAGGAAGAAAATCCAATGGGTCCCTGGTGGTGGGAAGCACCTAGAGCTGACCTGGGCCAACTGTGCGTCTGACCGAGGACGGGGCAGCCAGCGCAGCGAGGGCTTCTAGCCGCCCGCTGGGAGGGCCTCGGGCCCCTCCATGAGCCAGCAGCACCACTCCCTGTCACAGATGGGGAAACAGAGGTTCGCAGGGTGTGGAAACTTGCATAAACTCACAGAGCTGAGCTGGGGTTTGGAATAACGGCTGTCTGCCTCCCCAAGTCCTTCTTCCCTGACGCCCTGAGCCGCCCTGGACCCACGGATTCTCCCAGCAAACCACGATGGCACATTCCAGAGCCCAGCCAGATAACACCCGCACACGCGCACGCGTGTATACTGAGCGCCTGGAGCCCTGTCCATACTCTTCCAGAAGGACCTATTTGTCCAGTCATCACGCTGTTTGACTGTGCAGCCGGCAGTCCCGTCCGTGTTTCGGAACCAAAGCTGTGTAAATATTAGCACAACCAGCTCAGAGTCCGACTTCCTTGAGCGAAAGCCCAAGGATGGCGGCAGGGCTGGCAGGGACCCTCCGCAGGCCTCCATCAGATCGTGTGGGTTCTACTCTGGGCTCACCTTGTAATGCTCTGGTCATGCCCCTGGATTCCCTGCCTCTATGTGCCCATGTGGAAAGGTAGGGTGGGAGAGGCTCGAAGAGCAGAGCACCCAGGACAGGTGCCAGGCATGCTGTTGGCCGGGGGGCGCGGCCGTGCCGGGACAGGTTGCCTTGGACCTGTTACACGCTGAGGGTGTCCCGAGGCCTCTGGAGCCTGCTGGGTCCTCTCTGTGTTTAGAGACGGGGAGAGGGCCCTCCTGGAAGGACTCTGGGCTGGGGGCAAGCTGGCCAGCCCAAGGAGCACCCTGCTAAGCCACCACAGGCCAGGGCTGCGCCGATCCTCTCCCGCCCTCCCCCAGGCACTCCGCAGCAAATGGGCCCCACCTGCTCGGAGGCCCGAGGGTGAGCTGCGGGCTGGGCCTGAGTAGGGCTTAATCTCCAGGGCACCTGGCCCGGCAGAGACCAAGAAGGAGCAGCTGCTCATCACCAGCTCTGACCACAAAAGGGCCCAAGCAGGCTTCTCTGTATCTGGAAGATTTAGACTGGCTACACGGAGGGACTTCCAATGAGAAGAGATGCAGGACGTAGGAACATGCAGAAGAGGTGGCCACGGACATCCCAACGGGAAGGGTGGCACTGGACCAGTCCTAACGGACGGAGAGACTCCTCAGGCTCTCTCTGCTGGCGATGGAGGAGGCCCAGCCAGCAGAGCATGCCGACTACCGTGTCCCCGCCAGCCTGTGGCCCCAGGAGTACAAAGACTGTGAGTTTTGCTCACTGCTGTGTTCCCAGTGCCTAGAGCAGGGACTGTATACAGCAGGCACTCACACCACAGAGCCCTGGTGCGGACAACAGAAGGCTCAACCTCAGTTTGCTCCCCTGCAACATGGGGATGCGGTACCGCAAGGACAATGCAAAGGAATACGGGGTGGACAGCTGCGCACGGCAGCGGCACCGGCACGTGTGGGATGCGAATATCATGACCTCCCCCCCCCCCCCCCCCCCCCCCCCCCCCCCGGCCGATGCCCTTGACCCCACACAGCTGGTCCTGCAGCTGCAGCCTGCCTGGCCTCCGCCCCAGACGCAAGTAGCCATGGTCCCTGGGAACCACACCCCACAACCCCACGTGGAGCCTCAGTCCCAGGGCCCCGGCCCCTGAGATGAGGTTGGGGGGCGCGGAGAGGAACATACATGCGTTCTCAGCGCAGCTGCCAGACACACACTGCAGAATTTCTGAACTCAGAGATCAAACGGCTGAAGGTGGGCTCCCGCCGCAAGGGGCCTGACACAAGCCAAGACCGTTTGTCAACAAATCCCCTCCGCCCCACAGCCCTGCTCCTCCGGGGGGCCTGCAGACAGCTCAGGGGGCACCTGTGCTGGCGGGAAGAGCGAGAAAATCGATATTCCCAGCACATACACACTCTCTCCCTCTCTCTCCATAAACACAGGCCCTTGGACGCTCAGCCAGCCACCCGCAGGCCCCGAAGAAGAAGAGGGATGATCTCTAGGGCACACACTCATGCCCGCCAGACTCCATCCCGGGCCGCACCAGACACACGTCAACAGACGCCCCCAACCCGACCAGCGGCCCCCTCGCAGCCCTGCTCAGACACAGCAGCAGCCACATAGAGCTCGACCTTCCTGCTCCAGGTGCACCGGTGCACTCCCAGGCGTCCCCGCCAGAGCACACCCGGGCACCTGCGCACAGCCCCGCACACTCTCCCCGGGGGCCTCCCGACAGAGCGGACACAGGCCCAGGGTCCAGCATCAACAGGCCTGACACCTCCGCCGGCCTGCCACCAGACACAGCACAGACGCCCGCTTACCACGCTCCCTCCCACAAACTCCCGGCCCCCTGCGGGCCGCCTGCGCCGGATACCAACTCCCAGTGGTCTCCCCACGAGACTCGCCCACACGGGCTCCCATCCGACAGTCGCTGACGAGCGCGAACGCACACTCTCCCCCGTTCTCGGGCCGCTCCTGGCCCGCACGCACACTAACGGGGAGCGCTGCCCCCGGAGCCCCCCAACCCCTCGCTCACACTCACTTGGACCCGCGTTGCACGACCGCACAAGCCCACCCCGCTCAGCCGGCCGCCCCGCCCCGGCCCTTACCCGCTGTCAAGCTCCAGCTCCAGCAGGGACTGCGTCCGCTCCGAGTTGCAGTGCAGGCACCACATGGCGGCCGCGGAGGGAGCTGGCGGGGCCGGGCGCCCGGGACCCAGGCCGGGCCAGCGGCGGCCGGACCCGGGCCGACACCCGACCGCCCGCGCCCTGCCCGCCCGCCACGCGACCACCTCGGGTCGCCCGGCCCAGCGCCCGCAGGTCCCCGCCGCTCCCGACCCCCAAGTCCGAGCCCCAGGCCAGCCGAGTCCGCCCCGCCGCCGCCCGCCGCCCGCCTGGCGCAGCGCAAGGCCAGGCCAGAGGAATGTGGCCCCGGCGGGGGCGGGGCCGGGCCGTGGGCGCGGGCGCGGGAGGAAGGCGCGAGGGGCGGGACCGCGGGCGGAGGGGCGAAGGGCGGGGCCGTGGGCGGGACCGTGCCGCGGGCGGGAGGGAGCGAGGGGCGGGGCCGCGAGCTGGAGCGGGATTCTCCCAAGGCGGCATCATACCCTGTCCCAGACATAGGCCTTCTCCTGGGAGCACTGCGCCCTCCCTCCAAGACGGAGCCCCCAGTAGCCATATGTCCCTCCCAAGCGTGTAAGCACAACAAATACAAAACCCCAAACCAGCCAACTGCAGCCTACTCTGCCAACGGCGCCAAGCTCTGCCACTCCTGACTTTGGCCTCAGTTTATAAAACGGGGCTTTTGCTTTCCCAGACAGGGCGGGTCTGGGCTCTGACACCCCTGCCCTGGAGATGGGGAGTGGGTCCCAGCCTGAGGCTGGGGATACCCTTTAGGGGACTTTTTGGGGAGGATCTGATGGAAGCAGCTTCTTTCTCCCTTAGCCCACCCAACCCTTTGCTCTCCCCTCACCCAGAGACAACTTCCAGACCCCCACGGCAAGCTTAAAGTAATACTAATTAGCATTTTAGAGCTTTTTACTGACATTTGGTCCTCAAGACAACATTGTGATGCAGGTGGAGTTATTACTGACCCCACTTTCCAGAAGAGGAAACTGAGGCTCAGTTTACCGGGGTTAACTCTGAGAGGCTCCCAGGCCGCACAGCTCTCCCTCCTAGAAGCAATCACGCCTCGCTGTTCTCAGTTTGCACATTTTTTGTATCGTCTGTCCTCCGGCTCCTTGAAGGCAGGCACAGTGCCCAGCACCCACGCTTGTGGAATGCCCAAATGTAGTTGGGAGACCTCAAGCAGAAAGACACGATCAAAACCCCACCTGTCCTGGGCCGCCCCACCCGCAGGTACATCTCCTGGAGGGCCAGGCAGCTGGCAGGTCTGCAGGGGTCAGGAAGCTGTGGGAAGCCACACATGCAGGGGCATCCGTTTGTGCCCTTCTGACTCTTTCATTTGGAGGGGGTGGTGCGACGGGCCCGTTGAGGAGCATTATTCCCAGATGGGGAACTGGGGCGGGTGGAGAACAGTGGAGGGAGAGGGCTGGGCTGGCCCTGCTTACGGCCGGGAAAGGGCAAGCCCTAGAGCCAGTTTAGTGCTCCAGGGTTCCCAGGCGGGAGGCTGAGCAGGAATCCACAGCCCATCTCCACATGCCTCCTCTTCACTTTTGATGTTTTCTTTGCTACATTAGAAATAAATGAAGACCTGCGAAGGAAGTCCCGTGCGCCACCTGAGCGGGCAGGGGTCCCCAAGTGGGTCTCGGAGACGGCGGAGGCCTTCTGGTGTTGTTTGACCCCGTGACCGCCGGGGCCTTGACCTGCGAGGTTGGAAAAATTACAGGGTGCACAGGCGGCCTCGGCTCTACAAACAACCAGCTGGGTGTTTAAAGCCCTAAGTAAAGGCGAAATCAGACGCGTGGGAGCATTTTTCTTTTAAACAATAAAGGTCATCATTCGGAAAAAAATAAAATAAAAATAAATGAAGACACAGGATGAGAGAAAATATTTTCAAATTATGCATCAAATAAGGGTCTAGTATCCATACTAGATAAAGGACTCTTACAACTCAATAATAAAATGGCATATAACCCAATTAAAAAATGGGCAAAGGACCTGAGCAGACATTTCTCCAGAAAGGATATATGAATGGCCAATAAGCACGTGAAAATTTGCTCAACATCACTAGTCATTAGGGAAACGCGAATCAAAGCCACAGTGAGGTGTCACCTCACGGCTACTAGGATGGCTGGAATCAAGATGGACAAAAGCCCCGCCACATAGGGTTCTGGAAGGAGAAGACCTTCACATGCTGCATGCTGGCTGGGGGTGGGGAGATGGGAGGGGATATAGTTGATAGGGTTGAAACAGTCCAGTTGGGGAGCGGGGTGGAGAAGTCCCACCCCCACTTGAACTGCCCTCTAAAAATAGGCTGTAATAAATGGAGCCAAGAGCGTCGCCCCTCAGCTGCTGGAGCGCTCCAGACACGGGCTCTGACCGCCTCACGACCCGGATTCTCCAAGAATTCCAGGCACTTCTCCAGGCCCAGGGCCTCACCGCCCGCCAGGATAGTCTTGGCGACATAGTTCCGGCTGGGATTTAGAAAAAGGGCGTTGAGTCTCCCTGTAAGCACTTGGACTACCAGAGGATGGAGTCCCTGGAAACCAAATGCCTCTTCATTCTCTCCTTTTATCTTCCTGCAGAGTGTGACTTCTGCTTCTGGCTCTCAGTTAATTTCCTCACAGATTAATAATTTAAGGAATCGTGAGGCAAGTGAGAAAGCCAAGCCTGGAGAGGTAGAGAAAGCCAATTTTTCTGCTGAGCAGAAATGACTAGACTGGGTAGAAGTCTTACACGTGCCATTTGGGCAAATTGCTTAGGCTTCTGAGCCGTAGTTTCCTTAGCTGTAAAGCAAGGCTCATCAGCCGTCTCTCCGCTGGCTAATCCACCGTGCCCTTTCCTTCAATTTAGCAAACATGCACCAGCGCATATTCCAGGCTGCTGTTGGGAGGCACAGTGGGGAGACATTGCCGTGACAAGTGTCCCTGGGGATGATGTTATGACAGTCTGGAGGAAGTCGCCCGTAACTCTGCCCCACAAGAGGCTCCAGAGGTGCAGGGACATTTAGGCTGGGCCTTGAGAGATGAATAGGAGCCCACCTAAAAGGCTGGAAGATGCAAGAAGTGCATGAAAATGTTTACTTTCACTGTATCGTCCTGGGTTTCAGTCCTAAACTACTTGCCTTGGCCCATTTCACACGCCCCCAACCTGACTCCATCCCCATCTCCTGGGCCTCTGACAGCCTCCCGTCTTCCACTGCCTCCTTGCTCTCCTCTGACCAGACATGTGGCACGCATGCCCCCAAAGAACAACCTTTGCAGTCCGTCTCCCAGAGGCCTCCTCCTGTGAGGCCTGGTCTGGCTCCTCTTTCCAGCCCTTGCCGAACCTCAAGCAACACTCCCCACTGTGCTGGCTGGTAGCCAGGACTTGGGTTTCAGCTTTCAATGTGACTTTACCCAGAAAGCCACCCTGACTGGCCCCCCAATCCAAGTCAGAAACTCCCTTTAATGCTCCCCGGTTCCTTGCCTGGGGCAGAGGAACTGTGCTGTCCTTGCCAGGCAGAGCTGGCCTGCGTCCTTCTCTGCAGCATCCCCTGTGCCCACTATAGGGCTGGGACACCAAGGTGCCCAGGCAAATCAATCAAATGCAAACTAAGGCCTGGGGGCAAGTCCAGCTCCCTGCATGCTTTTTTAAATAAAGTTTTATTGGAACAAAGTCACACTCATTCCGTTACGTATTGTGTACGGATACTTTTGTGCCACAACAAAGTTGAAGAGAGACTAGGGCTCGCGAGCCTGAAATATTTCTGTCTAGTTCTCCACAGAAAAGGTTTGTCAGCCTGACATAATGAAGCTCCCCTGAGGGAGTTTTGCATTAGCTCCACGTGAATTCTCTGGCTGTTCAGCCACCCCCCAGTTCCCTGCATCAGGGCTGTGGACGAGATCTGGGAAAGAGAGTCCACGTGCCATGGGGGAAGATGGTGATCGAAACGATAGGGCCAGGCCAGGCAACCTTCAGACAGATGGCCACAAGATGGGACCATCCACTGTTCGGAACACATACTTACAGAGAGAGCTACCTGCCCAGGTGCACAAAGACGCAGGTCCAAGGGTATTAGTTGTTTGTAACAGCAGAACGCGGAGAAGGACACAGACAACATCTGTCAATTGGTTATGTAAACTGTGGTACAGAGGAGCCCTACGTTAAAAGAACGGCAGCAGCGCTGCACACACTTGTAGCAAACGGTCTGAGACACAACATCTTGACAAAAAGTGCAGACAAGTGTGAAATGTGCAGACAATAAAACATACAGAACACTAGTATGCTTACGTAGCACAATACGCTCACAGACTGTTTCTTCAAGGAGACCCAAGAAACGGGTACTGGTGGCTGCCTCTGGAAAGGGA
This sequence comes from Monodon monoceros, assembly GCF_005190385.1. Classification (NCBI taxonomy): domain Eukaryota; kingdom Metazoa; phylum Chordata; class Mammalia; order Artiodactyla; family Monodontidae; genus Monodon; species Monodon monoceros. The sequence continues at coordinate 100,243,997 of NW_021703780.1, read as the reverse complement.
AACGGGGGTTCCAGAGATTCCTGGGGACACGGCTCTGCCCTCTAAGCTTGGGACACAGGGTGGGAAGGAGGAAGGAGCACTTTAGAACTACAGTGTTTGCAAAATTTTAAATAATTTTTTTAAAAGTCAGGGAAACGAAGAAATCCATGATAGACGTAACAATCCAAGGGACTACATGTCTTCTAGCATCTTCTAGGAGTCTCTGAAGCCCACCAGAGCCAGTCCGCAGAGGCCCCAAAGGCCAGACTGTACTGAAGCCGCCTCTTGGGCCACTCTGCGAGAGGTCGTGTCCTATGACAGCCATAAAAACAGGTTATGGTCAAGCCCATCCGAGCTTCTCTCCTAGTGTCTGTTGATCACTAGTAAGTTACTCTTTGCATCACTGAAAGGATCCTCCCCATGTCACAGCCACAGCTCTGTGACCCTCCCTCCAGCCCAATCCTTCACTCCACAGACAGGGAAACTGAGGCCCAGAGAGACGAAGGGATGAGCGCAGGCGTGTGGCCAGGTCCTAGAAACAGTGACCCTGACCCAAGCGTCCTACCTGCCAGGCCACAAGCCCCCGCTGCTGGGATGGCATGGCAGGGATGGGGACTGTCCAGCATACAGCCTGCGTGTGGGTGAGTTGTGGGTTCCGTATGGAATGGAACTTATTTATCTGAGTGTCGGATGCCATGAAAAACCACAGACACTGCACAGAACAGAGGACTCTGTAGCGTGATCTCTCTGGGAGCCCAGTCAGCCCCCCAGAGGAGAAATTTCCCAGGTAAATAAAGCTGCTCTTATTAAGTGCCAAGTTATTTTTAAAATTTCAACCAGTTTTCATAGAAACCTCTGCAAATCACGGACTTCCCTAATCTTACTAAACAAAGTAAACAAAATGACCCTGGGATAACTTATCTTGGGAGCCTGCGGTCACCCGGAGGTAGTGTAGGGTTGTTTACCGTGAACCAGACTATTTACCTGCTCAGGTACTACCTTGGTGACATCTAGCCCCTGACTCTCTCCAGCCCCATTCCCAGCTACCATCCCTCCCATACAGTGACTCCCAGAATGCACCAAGCACTTTCCTGCCCCAGTGCCTTTGCTTATGCTGCTCCCACTTCCTGGGTTGCCCTCTTCATCTGCTTGGCAACCTCCGACTCAACCTTCAAGGCCCAGCCCAAATGCCACCTTCTCTTTGAAGCCTCCCCTAGTGCCCCCACCCCCCTAGGCTAAGCGAGAACCCCTCACCCAGGCTGTGGGCACCTTGAGGGCAGGGACAATGGCACTCCATCACTCTCCCGGTGGTGGGGCTCAGGTGCGACTACTGCTTCACATAACCGGCCTGGTTCCAGACACCTGTCCTGGCACCAGGGGAAATGGGTCCCAACCACAAAAAACTCACTGGTACTTGGGTTGGCCAAGACCTGACCCACGCTGGTGAGATGAAAGCGGCCTTAACGTTAGCGTACCCTAGAAGTTGAGAGCCGGAAGGAGTCACCCAGTGACCCAGTGCAGCCTGCTCTTATGCAGATGAGGAACCGGAGTCCTACAGTCCCCAGGCCAGCCTGGGGCACAGCCAAGAACAGGGCATCCTTTCCTCAGCTCCTTCTCACTGCTCTGGCAAAGGAAGCCACAGAGGTAGGGAACCATTGTGGTCGGCGGTGTACGGAGCTCTTTTCTTGTGGTCTTTAAATGAACACTAAGAATTCGATGCAGTTGTTATTAATGCCAACAGCTGACAAACGGGTGAACAGTCCTGCAAGGGTCTGGGAAAGCTCCTCCAGGAGGGTTACAATAATGGGACCACATGGTTGGGACACAGGGTCAGATGCAAGAAGAAAGAAAACCCCACATGGGATGGGGTGGCTCTGTGGAGCTCTGACAAACCTAGCACGACGATCCTCAGTGACTGACAAAGTCAACAGAACAGCCAAGAATGATCACCTCCTCTAAGAAGACCTCCTAGCTTGGATCCCCAGAGCACTTGTCACCCCTGCAGCACGGCAGATGCTGGTTTGTTATAAAAGTGAAGGAAGATGGGGGTGGCGGCCACAGGTGAGACCGTGCTCACCGCATCCCTCCCCAGTCTGGGCACTCGTGGGGAACACCCCCTCTGCCCTCATCCCTCTGCTGGGCCCAGCCAGATGAGCGGAACTGCTTGTCCTGAAGCCCCGGGGAAAGGGCCTGCAGAGAACAGACCTGCGTCTTCTAAGTGCGGCCACTTCAGTTATGAGCCTATTCAAGTGGATGGGAAATGGCCATTGGCCGGATTTCTTGCAGGATTCAAGGGGCCTGACAACATCAGGAAGAAATTCAGAAGCAAAAAGCTGAACTGCTTTCACCAGTGATGGTCTCCTCCCTGAGCCCCCTCAGCCCCGAAATTACCCTGTTCATCACACTCCCCGTCAGGGAGCCCTGCCAGCCCCAGGACACAATCAGAAGTGCCCCTCACACTCAACCCTCTTTTCCTGGCTGGTGGCACAAAGGAAGCCACCGCCAGATCTCAGGGAGGGAGGGGTATGCTTATGCCGAGTCCCTCCCTCGGGGAGAGCTCCAAGAAACTGGCTCCAGACTGTTCTAGGACCGCCCCGTGCCCACTCCCCGTGCCTGAGAACAGCCTAAGCCGCCCCCAGGTAAAGCACACCCCCGTTCTCTCCATCGTGTCTAATTCCCTTTAGCCCATCTCACCGCCTGTTTATCTGGCTCAATTACTTGTTCCCTTGTTTACTGTCTATCCTCTACCAGAATGAAGCGTCACCACGGTGTCCCCAGCACCCGGAAGGCGCCTGGTCTACAGCACGTGCTCAATAAACAATGAACAAACAAATCATGTAGAACCAGATTCATTCTGCTTCAGGGCCAGCCATGGGGCCAGCCCCCTCCATGCTACCCACTCACATCCTGGTCCTATTCAGTCTGAGCCAACGCCCCTCTTCTCATGAAACTGGTGTTCAGAGACACTGCTTCTCATAACCAGGGTGCCCAGTACTTAAGGAACCTGTCAGCTAAAGATTCTCTAAAGAGAGGTAGCCCTGGGGCAAAGCGAATGACCATTCTTGAGGCATTTGGGTTTCTTTCCCAGGAGCTGCGTTTCACCTGCAGGGCCCACCTGCACTAAAAGGGGCAGAGGTGGGGGGCTGCTAGGCCTTGCCCTGCCATGGACCACCCCACTGGCGGCACTGATTCTTAACTGTCATGCCCACACCGCTACCAAGGGCCAGCCCAGCCGAGCCTCAGTGGCCCTCTGCTTTAATGAATAGAACGTTCATTTATAACAAGTGCTTGGGACGCCTGTTTTGCAAACGGATGCCACTAAGTGCTCCGAAAACAACAGCTTCTCTTAAGTGGGTTAAACATTCCCCTCTGCAATCGTCTTTATGTTATTGATTTAAACAACCCCTTCTCTGGTCCCGGTGGGAGGAAGACTTCGACCAGCCTGACCCGGCTCCACAGATTTGGAATCAATGGGTGCGGGAGATGTGCAACATCTGATTCACTATTTGAATAAATAGATAACCGGCACATGTGCGTTCCTGAACGTGACCAGCAGCTGCCCCCCAGGCACAGCCTGGGTGTCTCAGAGCATCCGAGACACATCAGATGTGGGCCCTGCCCTCGGGAAGTTCGGTGGGGAGGGGGCGGGAGGCAACTCACATCGGTCGGTGCCAGCCCTGCTTCCAAACACGTTCACGCAATTCTCTACAAGGTGGGGTCACATCTCAGCTTCTCACAGAGGCCCTGAAGCCCACAGAGGGTAAGTAATTTGTCCAGAGACACACAGCCCATAAATGATGGAGCCGGGAGGAGAACCCAGGAGAACGCTGTGTCCTTGCCCCTCCACCAGCAGTTCTCAGAGTGTGGTCCCAGAACAGCAGTAACCGCAGTCCCAGCTGGGAATTCTGAGAAATGTACATTCTCACCCTCCAGGTGATTCTGACATCTGCAGAAGTTTGAGGATCTCGTACTGTGCCAGGGCACTACAGTGGGTGATCAATGCAACCATGGGATCAACCTGGCACAGAAGCAGGAACGACTGTGAGCTGATGGGGTGGCCATCAGGGAGGGCTTCCTGGAGGAGGTGAAGCCTGCATCGGGATTTGTGGCATGAATGGGAGTTCACTGAAGGGCACCCCACGTACAGGGAACAGCATATATGGGAGCGTGAAGTGTGGGGATGGGTGTGCTGTGAGGAATGAGGCCAGAGGATGGGGCTGGGGTTTCATCCTATGGGTGTGTGTCGCTGGGGAGGCAGCCGGCAGAACTGGCCTGGATTTATCCCCAGGTGAGTTTTCCCAACAACCACATAAACACCTGTATACCAATTACTTAATACTATTCTTCGTATCGGGCACACGTTATATCTGCTCCATCTGTGAAAAGCCAGTCTCGCTGAGCATAAATTGAATTTTCCCATAAAAAGAAATCACCCAAACCAATACACTGTTATAAAATCCTGCTCAGATCTTGTTATCAGAAGAAGGCCTATGCTTGAGGCTTGCTCTGTCTTTCTTTAAAACAGAGATTAGCAAGTATCGAGAATCCACGTTACAGAGGGCAGCCAGAAAACAGAAGAAGGAGGCTCTTTATGTTCTGGTAGGGAATGAGATACAAGATATATTATAAGTGAAAAGGCTAAATTTAGAATGCTGTATGTGCCTAACAAAAAAGGGAAGAAGAATACATACACACACACACACACACACACACACACACACACACACACACACACACACCACGCTGATAGACACGCAAAGTATCTCTGGATGGTGTTTACCTCTGGGGGGCTGGGGCTGGGAGAGGGCTCACTGTTTGTCTTGTAGCCTTTTATATCTTTCACTGTTTAACCATGTGACACATTACTTCCTATAAAATAAGGAAATAGAATTAAGCTTTTTTTGGAGTGATAAAGAGGCATTAAAGAGATATTAGCCCCGACCAACACTCCGGGCTCAGTGTAATCGGAGGGGCTAAAAGAACTCCAGGAGGGGAAGAGCTTTCTCCCGGGTTCGTATGATGGGCTCCGTGTCACCCAAGGCAGCATCTACGGCTCACCTGGAATCATTTCACGCCCACCTGTGGCCTGGGTCTTACAGTTCCAGAAACCCAGGAATCTGAGAGTACGCTCTCTGCAGCAAGAAATAACGCCCTGAAGCTCATGAGGAATTCACAGCACCCTGAGGCTGCGGAGGGCTGTCTGGTGCCACCGGGACTGAAGGCGGGGTTCCAGGGCCCTGGTCCCCTCCCTCCTCTTGGGAACAAAACCTGGCTGCTGCCTCACTGTGCACCTCCTGCATTGTGAGTGAGGAGAAAAGGTCCCCGGGGGCACCTCCTGCACGCAGGCGGGTGCCTGCAGCTGGACGGCCGCTATCTCTAGGAATCACTCATCAAGTCCCGTTATTTAGTCCATAAGGAAATTGAGACACAGAGAGGTTAGTGGCTGGAGGCCACTCAGCTGGCCGTGGCAGAGCTGGGATTCCGACCTGGGGGACCATGTGTGAAAAGTCTAGGGCTGGTGGGCTTCCCTTGTGGCGCAGTGGTTGAGAATCTGCCTGCCAATGCAGGGGATACGGGTTTGAGCCCTGGTCCGAGAAGATCCCACATGCCGCGGAGCAACTAAGCCCGTGCGCCACAACTACTGAGCCTGTGCTCTAGAGCCTGTGAGCCACAACTACTGAGCCCACGCGCCGCAACTACTGAGCCCGCGTGCCACAACTACTGAAGCCCGCGTGCCTAGAGCCCGTGCTCCACAACAAGAGAAGCCACAATGAGAAGCCCGTGCACCGCAACGAAGAGTAGCCCCAGCTCGCCACAACTAGAGAAAGCCCACGTGCAGCAGCGAAGACCCAACACAGCCAAAAGTAAATAAATTAAATTAATTAATTAAAAAAAAAAGTCTAGGGCTGGGAATAGAATCTGACCCCATGAAATAGTAACGCTCGAGGCCCACGCTGGGCCCCTCCAGGTTCCTGGAGCACATCCGCCAATGAGCATCTCTTACACAGCACAATCCACAGACAATTCTGGTCTCTCTGGTAATTTCCATAAATGACTGTAATTTATGTGTTAATAGCACAGATATCAAGGTTTGGAACCCCCTGGAGTGTTAGAAACGTAATTTGTAATTACAAGCACACAACAATTTGTTCAATGTCAGCGATGTGTCCAGTAATTATCACGCTGGTGAAGAGGAACCCATATCGAGTACAGCGGGGTGCACGGGGGCCAGGGACAGAGAGCCAGCGCTGGGGGTGCTGGGCTTGGGCCTGCGCGGTTTCCCTCAGGGCCATGTCCTATTCCAGGATCCCTCCTTTCCCTCCCGCAGTGCCCCGTCCTGGGGGCATTTGCACCCGGTGGGCCTCTCACGGGGCTCGGCCCTGCCTGCAGGCACCCAAGCACGGACAAGCAGGCACCCCTTCCAGGGGGCATCCCTAGAGGAAACTGCCCCCTGCCCTCAGGAGGGGCCCTGTGTACGGGCCTGCTTCCTGTCCTTCCTGGGCAGTCTGGGGACAACGCTACCTTCCAGTAAATTCCCTCTTGCTTTGGTCAGCCAGCTTGCTGTAGGCTGCTTGCAATCGCGGCTCCAGCTTCTGCCCTTGGTCTCCCTTAGTGACCACCCATGGTTCCGAGGCAGGGATGGCTGGTTGCACTCCCAGTGGCAGTGGGTGCCCTTCCCTGAGCACCAATTCGGTGCTGGGTGCTCCAAGGGACTCCCATCGGGTAAGCAATCCTTCCACCTACAGAGAGGGTACCGTCCACATCTTACAGAAGGAATAGGACTCAAAAGGACCAAACCACTTGCCCAAGATGCCAGATCACACACCAGCCTCGGGGAGCCGGGATGTGATACCAGCGACGGGCCAGGTGTGAGCGTTCCCACTCTGGAGCCCAGCCTCTGGTGGGCAGGGCACGTCTTCACTCAACACACGTCGGCTCCCTGTGCTTCCAGCCCCCATGCCAGTTGCGGGGGCCCCGGTGGAGCAGGGGAGGCACTGCCAGGCCCTGCAGGCCTCCTGGGTGCCCAGCCCTGGCTGGGCCAACATTCCTTGGGCACTCAGTGTGTGCTGACGCACGCCCACCCTGGGAGGGGCACCTCATTATCTGCATTTCACTGGTTGAGGCTGCAGAGCGGAGATCTGGGCCGCAGCACTCCCCTGCAGAGGGTGGTTTCACCCAGCTGTCCCCCTGTCAGGCTTGGTGGCAAATTTAGATCGGCTTAAAACGTCAGCTCAGGTCACAACTGATGGATGGTCCTCGGAGGGGATGAAAGACGGGGTGCTGGCAACTGCGGGCTGGAGCCACCGAACCAGCAGTCTGGGTGCCACTTGGGGTGCGGGTGAGGGCAGGGGGAAGCGTGGCTCCGCCCCGGCCTGACAAGAGCTAGACCCAACCCCACCTGACGTGCGCTGGTCCCTGCTGGGCCAGCCCACCGGTCACCTCTGAGGGGCTGGCGCCACCTGTCGCCCTGCTGGAGAACTGCAATCTGGCCTTCCCAGCCCCAAGCCTCCTGGACAGGGAGGTGCCCAGCCACGGGGCAGGTGCCCAGAGGGGCAGCTGAGGCAGCCTCTGGACCCCACGGTAAGCTTCCTCATTCAGATCTCCTCCTTCCGGCACAACCTAAGACACCCTCCACCCTGCCGCCCCCATCCCCATCATACAGCAGGAGGGCAGCTGGACTGCAGGAAGCAGAGCCAGGACTCAAACCCAATTTCACTGACATTTCTATCTAACAAGTCACTGACCTGCTTCGAACCTTGGCTCCTCGCTGCTTAAGAAATAAGCAGCAAACTCCTCACCACGCCCACAGCTCCCATGGATTCAGCCTCTGCCTGCCTCTGCCCTCCGTCTCGGCTCCAGCCTCATACCCGGCAAGTTGGCTCCTGCCCCTGGGCCTTTGCACGTGCTGTTCCCACTGCCGGGTGCATACGTCTCTCTCTTTTCACCTACTTATCCCTGACTCCACTTTCAAGGAAGCCTTGCCTGACCTCCTTACAGGCCCCACTGAGCAAGTCCTCCCAGCCCCTGGTCCATGCTGTTCGCGGGGGCATTTCCCTCTCCTTCACTGGACACCTCCGTGAGGATAAAAGTCACGTCTGTGGGACTCACCATTTATTGCCAGCCTGGCACACACTAGGTGCTGGAGAAATATATGTGCATGAGATGAGTTCATATGAGTTCCTGTCCCCAAATCAACACGCCTTCACAAATAAAGTGGCCCTGCTCAAGGGGCTGGGCACAGAGGTAAGGGTCCTTCATACTTGAGCTTTGTGGGGAGTATTAACAGATGCTAAAGTGGAGGGTCTCTGCTGAGGAGTCCTGACCAGGAGCAGCTAGAGCTGCAATGTGGATGCATGCACATGGTCTCTGAGCCATGGCCCCGTTCCCTCTGAGGATCCACTGGGCTGGGTTTACCCAAGCTGCTCCCACAGACAAAGGAGAGTGTTTGGAGTTGCCTTTCCCCTGGGTTTACCAGCAGCGTCCTGGAGGGAGATTCTAGAAAACCGAGCAGAGGGAGGCCGCGTAAGTGGAGAGCAGACACCTCACCAGGCACCTCTCCTTCACTAGTGAGCATGCAGGGCCTGCGTGTGAATTTGGGAAAAGCGCCCTCTTCTGGTGGACACAGCCTCTCAGGCCTGTGGCTTGCTAACAGTGCATTCTTCCTTTGCCAACTGCTCTTGTGCAGTGCACAACCTGAACATCTGCACACGGGCAGCGCCTGGACCTCTGCCCCACTGGGTAACTGGCCACCCTCCCGACACCAACGGTGGATCCTGCTCTTGCTTCAAGGGGGCAGGGAGCCTTTCTGATGAAGCCTCCTAGTCACGCACATAGGGTACGTTACCACATGTGGCCACCTGCTGCCTTCCTTTCTCAGAGGCTGGGAGAGATAAAGCCCTGCCCCCAGCCCTCTGGGAGCTTTCCCTGGCAGAGATAAGAAGCCGGCAGGTCCAGGAGTCACAAGGCCCACAGAGAACATATCAGTGAGACTTAGCGCTGATCTCGGCTGTTTCCCAGAGAGCACCATCAAAGCTCAAGAGGAAGCAGTGAGAACTCCAGCCTACATCACGCGCTTCTTCCCTGGGCGGGATGGGTGAGGCGTGGCTTGCTGGGTCCTCAAGAAGATAGACCCTTGGTCCACTCACTGGGGCCACCACGCGCCCTGGGTTTCTGCACTGAGTCGGGAGCCCAGAGGAGGCTCAAGGTCACCCGATGGACAGCTGGCAGCGGGCTGGGCCTCAGCCAGGTCCCCAGGCTCCACCCTTGCTCCAGACCCAGATCTGCTGCAGTGGGGAGGAGGGGGAGCCGGTCTCCAACTGGGCCTTCCCTGGGCACAGAGGGACCGTTCTTTGCAGCTCAACAATCCCCCTGTTTGCCCCGTGCCAGGCTGCAGCCCCCCTCAAGTCCTGCTGACGAGGAAGATCTGGTGCCAGCATCCACAAATATGCGTGCCTTCTGCAGGGAAGCAGCCATCAGGCTCTCTAACCGGGTGGGTGGATTTAAAGGCCCAGAGGGAAGTCACAGGATAGGGGCAGAGCAAGTTGCTGGGTGCTCTCTTTAAAATATGGCAGAGGAACAAATATATACATAGGAACATTTCTGACCAGATACCCCCAAAATGCTCATCCTGTTTGCTCTGGGGAGGGGGCGAGGGGCATACATCGTTTGCACTGTATACTCTTATAATGTTGAACATTTTACCACGTGCCTGTATTTCCTAAGCAAGTATTAAACTCATAGGAGTAAGTGCATGCATAAAGCCCAGGAAGAAAAGAAATGCACAGGAGCTCAGAAATTCAGAGGACGCAGTGAACTCAGGTATTGACCTTCCCTGTAAAAACAAAAGCTAAGTGCCCGAGTGCCTGCTGGGAGTGGACGTGTTTGGAAGCCCTTTCATGCACGGTGGCATTTCAGAGCAGCCTGGAGAGGTGGGGCCTACTATTGTCACCCCACCATGGCACGAACGTGGAGACAGAGCCCAAGTCTTACCCGCTAGCCTAGGCTGAGCTGGGCCCAGAGCCGCCGGCTCTTGCTCCCGCCCTGATGCCCCCCCCCCCCCCCCCAGCCCTCGCAAGGACCTAGAGTTCTCAAAGAGCCCCAGGGAGCAGCAGCTCTGCGCCAGAGGGACTGTGCCTTTGGGCAGGGGGTGAGCAGAGCCTGCGACTTCCGGGGTCACGTAGGCAGCCTGCTGATATGCTGGGGACCGTCCTCCCAGCCCGGGCCCCAGCTGGGCCATAGCCCATCTCCGAGCCTCAGTTTCCTCATCTATTAAATGGGCGAATCTTCCCTCCCTTGCAGGGTTGGAATAAAGATCACCCGAGGGGAAGTTCCCGGCACATAGACGGTGCTCAGCGCACACCCACTTCCTCTCCCTCTTCCCTGCCCCGAAGACTCCAGGAGCACGAAGGTACCGGCCATTGCGGGGGGGGGGGGGGGGGAGGCACCAGGATCTGGAAGGCAGACTGGAGGTTGGCAGTGCCACCACCGCCCGCCCCCCCCCCAGCGGGCAGGCCCGACGACGCGGAGTCCCTCGGGAACCGGTGGGCAGGTGCGTGTACGTGTGTGTATGAGCCCGGGTGAGTGTGCACAGGGCCCTAAGACTGGCAGGTCCTTGCTCTCGGCCGCCGCCCTCCACCTCCTGGCTCTCGGCTTCCCCCAATAGACCCAGATGGAAAGAGCTTGCGGGGGAGTGAGGCGGGGACATTTCATTTTCCAGACAGAAGTTCCCAGAGCTGGGCAGGGAAGACACAGCCAGGGCCCCCCGGGCCCTCTCTTACCTTGCTCCAGTGCCCCGGCTGCGGGTGTCCTGAGGCAAACAGTGCAGCCTCGCTGGCCTCTGGGGGTCTCCTCCGCAGCCCACAGAGCTGAGCTCCCTCGGCCCCCACGGGGGTCTGTGCAGTGGACGGTGCGGGTCATAAGCCCTGAGCCCCTGCTTAATCCGCCAGAGCCCGAGTCAGCGCCAGCTGGACACGTGACGGGCCCCACAGACCTGTTTGTCAGGAGTGGCAGCTGGTCCAGTGGGGGAGGGCTGGCCGCCCTGCCCTGCCCCCGGGTGCTGTCCCTGCCGGGGCTCCCAGGCCTGAGCCTGAGGTCCTGGGCTCCTGCCTGCCCGGGAAAGGTATGAATATGCGCGGGGTGGGGCGGGCAGGGCAGGTAGGGGAAAGGGACACACATGTCACCAAACGGCGCTGGGCAGGCTGGGAAATGGGGTGTGCGTGCGTGTGCGTGTGCGTGCATGCGTGCGTGTGGGAAATGGGACTCTTAACTCATGCCCTTTACTAACATCAATTCCTCGTAGATTAAAAATCTAATGCAAAAGGTGAATTCATGACCACAGGGTAGGAAAGGACTCTTAAAACACAAAACAAAAATAAAGTGAAAGTGGGCTTCCCTGGTGGCGCAGTGGTTGAGAGTCCGCCTGCCGATGCAGGGGACACGGGTTCGTGCCCCGGTCCGGGAAGATCCCACATGCCGCGGAGCGGCTGGGCCCGTGAGCCATGGCCGCTGAGCCTGCGAGTCCGGAGCCTGTGCTCCGCAACGGGAGAGGCCACGGCAGTGAGAGGCCCGCGTACCGCAAAAATAATAATAATAATAAAATTTTAAATAAATAAAGTGAAAGATTTGATAGAAATTAAGAACTCTTGAGATTAAGATGTTCATTCCAAGACCCCAGGAAAAGTGAAAAATGCAAGATATTTACAACATATACAAATGACAAAGGACTGGAATCCGGAATACCTAAAGAATCCTCCAAATCAACAAGAAAACAAAAAGACAGCCCAAGGTAGGCAAGAAGCTTGAACAGTCACCTCACCGAGGAGGAGATCCAAACGGCCAATAACCGTACGAAAATGCTCAACCCCATCAGCAGTCAGGGAAATGCGGATTAAAACCATTACACGCCCACCAGGAGAGTAAAGATGGCAGAGACTGACAACAGGTGGTGCCGCTGGGAGTGGGGGGCGACTGGACGGAAGGACCACAGTGCTGGTCTGCTCTATGACATTGAACATGTGTGTCCTGTGTGGCCCAGTTCCAGACAGGTGCCGGAAAGGAGGTCATACGTGCACTAGGACGTGGGCAGGTTCAAGAACACAGCCCCGAACTGAAGACACCCTGTGTGTCCATCACAGAGACTGGATAATAAACGGTGGCCTAGCGATGCAGTGGAATACGAACAACATGGCCGTGACGAGGACGAGCAACAGCTCCTCGTGACTTTAAGAAGAAGCCAGACCTGGAGAAATATCTACAGCTTAAGTCTACGTATAAACGAGTCAAAAATAACGGGCTTCCCTGGTGGCGCAGTGGTTGAGAGTCCACCTGCCGATGCAGGGGACGCGGGTTCGTGCCCCGGTCCGGGAAGATCCCACGTGCCGCAGAGCGGCTGGGCCCGTGAGCCATGGCCGCTGAGCCTGCGCGTCCGGAGCCTGTGCTCCGCAACGGGAGAGGCCACAACAGTGAGAGGCCCGCGTACCGCAAAAAATAAAAAAATAAAATAAAATAAAATACTTTGCCAAAAAAAAACAAAAACAAGGCCATGTGGTAAAGAGTTGTTCAGACAGGTGGTAAGACAGTGACAAGAAGAACAGTATTATCACAAATGTCAGGATGGTGAGCACCCCTGAGGGGCAACAGTTGAGGGGGAGCCCACGGGGCGGGGCAGGGGGCTTCTGGCAGCGCGTCGTCTCGGGGCCCGGGTGGTGGTCTCACAACGTGTGCGTTCCTCTTATTTCTGCTGAGGCTGCTGTATGCCTGTCTTTTCGCCTTTCTGTTTGACAGGTCACCTGTCACATCTAAAATAGAAAGGTACGTGTGGTGTGGCACGCAGAGGGGACAGGCAGGGACCCCAGCTATGACGGCAGTGCAGACGTCAGTGCAGCACCACATAGGGCACCGGAGCTGGAGGGGCATACCTGCTGTTTCATTTCACAAACGAGAACCGAGGATCAGAGACAGGAAGGAAACTGCCCAAGTTTGCACAGCAAGTGGGAAGCCAGCAGGGCCAGGACTGGAATCTAGGTCTCCCGGAGCCCAGACAGGGTGAGGGGGCTCCTTCTCATCCCCCTTTACAATGGAAGAGTTCTTCCATTGCAAAGCAGCTTTAACACCGACCAGGGCAGACTGTTTCTTTTTAGCACTCACTGAAATTCTGTTTGTTTACTTCTTTGTTGCAGGTCTCCTGCTGCTGAAATCAAAGCTCCTGGAGGGCAAGGCGTTTTGTCTGTGTGGCTCCTGTGCTATCATCACAGGCGCTCCATAAATATTTGCTGAATGAGAAAATCAACAGAGCTGGCATTTCTATTTGGACTTTGCGGCCTTAGGAATACTGAGTGGCTTCTCAATATCCCCAAAGGAGAAAATGGAAACTAGCTGTATGACATTGACACACTTTCCAGAATTACCTTCATAACTGCCTTAGGAGATTGGCCCTGTCATCACTCCCATTTTAAAGAGGAGGAGACTGAGGCTCACGGAGGTGCAGGAAGCTAGGGAGCTGAGAGCTGGGACTGGAACCCATCCCAGCGGCAGGCTGGCCCTCCGCTGGTCCATGCACCTGACACAATCAGGATCTGCGGCTTCAGCCCCTCCTCCCGGCCCCCAATCCTTACAATTTCCAAAGTGCTTTCCGGACTCTTTCAAACTTCTTCAGCTCAGGGAGGGGAAGGGACTTGTCTAAAGCAACAAGGAGTTCAGCTCTGACCTCAGGGCTTCCCAAGTTACTGTGGCCGACAGTGACCCCAGTGCTCCGGGATTGGCCATAAGACTCTCAATTTCCTTGCTGCTTCACGCCAAACCCTCAGGCCCCTTGGCCAAGTCCAAATCCTGGAGCAGCCAGATAATGGAGTGTTCCCATAATACCCCGAGGCAACTGGCTTTATTAAAACAGCCTGGCACTGAGCATTTTTCCAAACCTATATTACCATCCTGATAGCTTTCACTAAGTCCTCAGATTAAAAAAAAAAAAAAGTCATTGGCTCCGGGAGCCCTGGAGCTAAAATGGCCGGCCCTCCAGGGCATCGCGCGTAACCGAGGTACAGGAGTCTTCTCCACTGCCGCAGCTTGCATACCTCCAATGAGGACAACTCACTGCCTTTTTTCTTGTTTAGATCCACCTCAGCTGAGCACAGCAAAGCCTCACATTAGCCCCTGGCGCTGGGGACCCGCAGGTGCCTCAGCCGCTGTTCCGCCCTCAGGGGGTTCAGTCTGGTAGACGACGACGAGACTGTCATCCCGACAGGACTTCCTTCTAAAGAGGCAGCAGATGAGGCCCAAACGCATGTACCTGGTCACAGGACCCCTTTGCAAGCCTTCCTACCTCCGTCCAGACAGCCCGCGTGCATTCATGGGGTCAGTCCCCTCTGAGCACCCTAAGCCCCCGCGCCTCCCCAGGCCATCTGGGTGCGCAAACTGCCAAGCTGTCGGGACACTAGGGCCCAAGTCACGGAAAAGACTCCGGCCAGCGGCGGGTGGGGGTGTGCAGCATTCTCAGTGGGTCCCACTGGCCCGTGCGGCTGACATCATTGCTTTGATATTACGCTTCTAGAGCCTTCATACACATTAGCAGATGGGTTTGTGGTTTCGAAGATGAAATGGGCTGATACAAGTGAGACCCCGTGAGAAGGTCGCGCACGGAGTAGATGCTTAAAAGACGCTTGCTGGGTGTGAACTGTACTCACACCGGATCAGAAGGCCACATACACTCAGTTCTTTGAAGAGTCACCGAGAACTTGGCTGCCTGCACCGTGCCTTTCCAAGCCGGCACTTGTGTGTTAGGGCCACTGAAGAGCTCAGGCAGTGGCGGGCGGGTGTCCTGCATTCAGGCCTACCTATGTCCCAGGCCCCTGTCCCCCCCCCCCCAGTTCAGTGACAATGGGACCCCCAGGGGAGGCAGACACAGAGACTCTGGGCAGATTTTGCTGAAGAGGTGACACCAACGGGTGAAGGCTGAGCAAAGGTTTCTGGGTGGCGCAGGTGGGGTGGGCATACCTGCAGGAGCCAGGACGGGCAAGGCTGAAGGCTGGGCCCGGTGGGAAGGCAGCAGGCACTGGAAGATGCCGCCCCCAGAAGCGGGTCTGAGTCACACTTCACAGTGTGGACACCAGGTCTGAGCAATGGCAGTAGGTGGAACCCTGGGCCTCATACAGGGACCTGCCCCAGTGCCTTCACCCAGCCTCTTTCATGCAAGAAACATCATCTCCTGATAGGTGCAAGCAACCCCATTCCCTACCCCCTAATTATGAGGGACGGGGTGGGGTGGTGATGA
>NW_021703780.1:100136599-100228740 GCF_005190385.1 Monodon monoceros | reverse complement strand
CCTAATTATGAGGGACGGGGTGGGGTGGTGATGAGACGTCTGGTCAACCCTCCCACTACAGGCCATTCCCTACCCCCTAATTATGAGGGACGGGGTGGGGCGGTGATGAGACGCCTGGTCAACCCTCCCACTACAGGCCAAATTCATAGCCTCCCTAACCGATGAGTCTTCAGCTCCAGCTTGCACACCCCAGTGACGGGGAGCTTACCACGAGAACAAAGGATGGTTGTGCTCTTCTAGGGACGCCTAGGTGCTTAGCACCCCAGCAGTTAGAACACTGGCTGGAGGAAAGCTGAGGACACAGAGGGTCCCAGTGCTGGCTTGGCCTTGGCATCCCCTCTGCACAATGGGGCAGGGGCATGACTGAGCTCACGGCGGGTGTCGTTGTGGGGCTGGCAGCCACGGGGTGAGCAGAGAAGTGCTGAAAGGGCAGGCAGCCACGGGAGAGGGTGGCAACTCTACTCACGAGACTCAAGATTACTTAATGTCTGCAACCTGTGCGGGAGCCAGGGTTCCCCTTCCTTATCCCTCCACTGCAGGGACCTCTGGGGGGAACACCGAGTCCTCTGAGCCTTCCCCAGGCAGCAGCTCCCCAGGGATGGCTAGACTGCTGGAGAGCTGGGGACACTGTGTTGCTGTGTGACCTTGGATGTGTCCCTGCCTCTCTCTAGCCTCAGTTTCTCCATCTCTAATAGGAGACTGGCCCCCAGATGCCCCATCCAGGGCTGATGCTCAGTGGCTGGGCCGTGGCATTGTGGCCCCCTGAATACCTCTTAGCTTGTCCTTTCCTGTCTCTGGGGCGTCTGGGGCTGCTGCTTTTCTCTCCTTTCAAACCCAACTGCTGCACATGGGATCTCTGGCCACACATGGTTTCAGAGGCTTGGCCACCGTGCCAGCCCAAGGGAGGAGCCAGGCATAAAGCTGGGGGCAGGGAAGGGTGACCAGAGGTCACCTTCGTTCCAAGTTGCTCCCAGGGGCTGTGTAGGCTGGCACGCACGCTGTCTGGTGGTGCCTGACCACCGAGCGGAGCAGGGGCTCCCCAGTGCAGAGCAAGTGCCCCACACCCACCCCATGACGGAGCATGCCCAGAGTTAAACGCACAAAGCTGACCAGGCAGAGGGGACCGCTGGCCTGCAAGCCTCATCTCTCGGACAGGCCCGGGGGAGGGGACACCCACTGTCATCTTTCTGCTCCGTTTGCTCTGGAAACAGATCAGCTGTGACAGCCGAGAGCTTAGCAATTTAAAGGGGCAACTGCGTGGCAGAAACTTGGGAGGGGGGTGTCCCCGTGACTGTGGGGGGGGGGCAGGGGGACAGCCTGGCCACACCTCTCGCAACCGGCCCTGCCTCCTCACAGCCCAGGGGCAGCTAGTTTGGGCAGGGCAGGGCTTTCCCGCACTCAGAGCCCCCTGGTTCATGAGGGCTCTCCCGCAGGCTGGCAGGTGGAACAGGGTGTCCTGATACCTGCGACAGCCCCATCGTCACTTCTCAGACTCCTGCTGCCTCCTGCCCCATTTGGGACTGGGTCCGGAGATCGCAGTGGCTCTTCCAGCCCCCAGGCACAGTCCCTTAAACCGACTCCTCGCACACTGGGGGTCCGGCCCAGGGGATCCCCAAGACTACCAGCCAGCCTCTTGCCCACGTGGTAGTGGGAGGAGGGGCTGCCCAAGGTCACGCAAGGGGTCGGGGCAGGGCTGAATTCGGGGCCAGCCATCCAGCCCACCCCAAGAGCGTCTAACTGGCTCACAGCGAATTCCTGAGATGCCTCAACCTCCCGCCCGCAGGCTCCGGACCCTGGACCCGCGGCAGGATTTCTCCGCGGAGAGGCGGGAGCATGGCGGAGGGGGGAGAAAAGGGAGAGAGTGTGTGTCCTGGGGGGCGGTCAGCTTTCCCCTGCGACCCTCGCGACCTGGGTTCATGTTTCCCAGCCCAGGCAGCCAGCTGTATAGACGCGGAAACCCTCAGCCCCCCTCCCCCCAGATCGCGCCTTCCATGTCCGCAAGGTTTTGGAGAAGCGATCCGCAGAGCGGCGGAGGCTCCATCTCCTGCGACCCAGGGAGCGACACCGCAGAGCCCCGGTTCCGAAAGCCCGGCGCCGCCGCCGCCGCCGCCCCCGCCCCAACCCCCCGAGCCCGGCGCCGCGAGCGCCCGACCCTGCAACCCTGGGGCCCGCCGCGTCCCCGCGACTGCGGCCTCGGCCCTCGTCCCGGGCCCGGCTCCGCAAAGCCACCCGCCGCCCCCGCCCGGTTCCCGAAAGCCGCTCGCGCGTCGGTTTTGAAAAAGAGGAATAGAAGAAAACAAGGAATGGAAAAAGGAAAAGGAAGAAAGGAAGAAAAGAAAGATGCAGAGAGACGTAACAAGACGAAAGGAATACTAAATAGAGGGGAGAAACGAAGAAGCCGAGAGAGAGAGTAACAGACGTAAACAAGCGGCGGGAAGGAGAGGGGAAGACGGCGCGGGGGGGCGGGCGCGCGGGAGCCCCAGCCCGAGCCGGAGCCGGAGCCCGAGCTCGAGCCCGAGCGCCGCCGGCCGGCCGGCCTGCTTCCGCGCAGTGACCTTGGCGTGCGCGGCCTCTCCGCGCCCAGCCTCAGTTTCCCCGGACAGGGGTGTGGGCGCGGGGACGGGTGCCGCCCCGGCCGCCGACGTCACCCGAACCCCGGCCAGTTGAGGGCGCCCGGGTCGGTGGGGCCGCCCAGGGGATAGGCCGGGGAGCGGGGTCCGCACAGTCGAGCGCGACGGAGGGGCGCTGGGGCCCCGGCCTTTCGCTCAGACTCCCCGAGACCCCCTAGGTAAACACCTGGGAGCCGCAGCCCCAGGCCCCTCCCACGGAGAACTGCGGTCCCCGCCGGCCATGCCCAGCCCCCTCCCCGAAGCCTCCCCAGTTCTCAGATGAGAAGACCGAGGCCCAGAAAGCAGCGGCCAGAATCGCACAGCGCGGTGGTGGGGCTCTGTGTCCCCTCCAGGACGCGCGCTCCTGGCAGTTTGGGGAGGGGGGTCCGGGCCTGCCGGCGCCGCCCCTTATCCTACAGCAAACATGGACTCGGCACCCACTGAGTGCAAGGGACGGGCCTCGGTGGGGCGGCACGGCCTCGGAGAGGGGCCAGTTCGTGGGGAAGGAGTGGAGTAGGCAGGAAAGGCCTGGCCTGGAAGGGGCAGGAAGGGGGAGGGCACTCCGGGAAGGCTGTACCCAAGGTAGAAGCAAGCAGAGGAAGGCGCGCTGCCCGGTGTGTAGGGAGATTCTGACAGCCCTGAACACCAGATTAAGGAACGCTTCGTTTCGTGGGCAGCCGGGAGACCCCCACCAGGTGGGAGCAAATGCAGCCGCAGTCTGGGCTGGGTTGGGGCGCGCCCCCTGGTGGCCACAAGGGGCGAGACAGGAGGCCGGGGGACGGGCCGCAGTGGTCCAGCCTGGCGAGTGATGTAATGAGTCAGGAGACCGGAGTCTCTGCGGGCTCTGACCTTGGGCAAGGCACTTCCCCTCTCTGGGCTTCTGGAGGGGGGAGGGAGCCTGACTTTCCACTCTGAAATGTCATGACCCTGGATATTGGGGCCAGGTGGAAGTAGGCAGTGGACCCCCCAAGGAACAGGCAGATCAGAGGTGAGAGGTAGACATTCCGTTCAGCACTTTATGAGGTTAATTTCATTTACTTGAGGTGTAAACTATCATCCCAATTTCAGAGACAAGGACAGCGCAGCACAGAGAAGGTAAGTCAACTGCCCACACTCACATGGCTGGCTAAGTGGCTGAGCTGGGATTTGAACACAGGCCTGTGGGGCTGCAGAGTGTAAGCTAAGGTGGGTGCCTGACCACCTCAGTCTCGTCTCGCAGCATTTATGAGCACCCGAGCTGCTCCTGGAATATACAATGCACTGGTGATGGGCAGAGACGGATAAGGAACGGTCCAGCTCCCGGTGGGTCTTCCTCACCATTGGTGCTCACAGCAAACAAGACAGTGGTCCCCCTGGGGGATGGGCTTTCAGGGCGAGGCATGAGCCCCTGCCGCCCCCCCCGAAACCCTGTGTTACACTCTCCTGTATCACTGGACATTTTGTTTTTAAAAACTACGAACTAATTTTATAATTTCAAAAACTTAAAAAAAAAAAAGAGCTCTTGAAGGAAAGATTCTTGTAGTTTTAATAATTAAAAATGCTTTCCTAGAGAAACTCCATCCTTTTGTTGTCAGTGCCAGGAGTGAGTTACCTGGCTGGCAGGAAGGCAGGTGAGGGACCTGGGAAGAGCAAGGGTTTTAGAACCTGTTCAGCCTGGGCAGGTCCCACCACCTTTCTGAGCCTCATGTGAATTCATCTGTAAAACAGACCTGATGATAAAAATCGTCACCCTCCCTCCTTTCAAAGGCTGCTCTGAGGATCAACTGTGATAATGTGTGACAAGGTTGTGTAAAATGTACTGTATAAATATTTGTATTCCCAGGAGCTGTGGAGGAAAATATTGATAAATTTAACTATATAGAAATGAAAACTTCTAAATGGAATAAAACATACCACAAAGTCAAAAAAGACAAAGGGTAAACTTCAAAAGAATATCTGCAGCACATATGACAGAAGTTAATTGAGGAAAATGAGATGAAAGTTACTTTCCCGGATACGTAAAAAACTCTTTCAAAGCTATAGGAAAAAGATGACTAACCAATTAGAAAAAAGAGCAGAGGACGGAAACAAGCGGCTCAGGGAAAGATACTCAATCTCACTTGTAATTAAATGCATATTGAAGAAATACAAACTGAAACACAGCATGCTTGTCATTTTTTGTGTCTACCAAGTTGGCAGAAAAGAACAAGTGTGATGATGCTTTTGCTATTGAAGGTGGGAGGAGATGAATGCACCCAAAGTACTGGAGGGTGAGGTGCAAGATGGGGCGACCTGTTTTTGAAGGGTGATCTGCCAAAGCCATCCAGCATGCTGGCATAAAGACGCAAGGGCAGTGCACACAGCACTCTGTGTCAGTCAGCAAACTAAGAAGAGAGACACCTCTGGTGTCCAACACTGGGGGAGGGTGAGCTGGCACGAACACACCCACAGGCCGGGACTTCACGGGAGTATCTCCAGGAGGCATTTCTGCTGAAAAATGCAGGGGACAGGGCTTCCCTGGTGGCACAGTGGTTGACAGTCTGCCTGCCGATGCAGGGGACACGGGTTCGTGCCCCGGTCCGGGAAGATCCCACATGCCACAGAGCGGCTGGGCCCGTGAGCCATGGCCGCTGAGCCTGTGCGTCCGGAGCCTGTGCTCCGCAACGGGAGAGGCCACAACAGTGAGAGGCCCGCGTACCGCAAAAAAAAAAAAACAAAAAAAAAACGCAGGGGACAGAACACTGTGTATGTTGTGATCCCTCTTGTGCACATTGTAAAAGGTTATACACATATGCGTACTGTAATTTCCTACTTCTTCTCTCCGAGAGGATACCCACATACCCAAACAATACCTGCTATTGATGGCTGCCTTTTGGGAAGACGGTGGGGTGTGTGCAATGCGTGTGGGAGGAGCTCTTACTTTTCATTTGATACTTTTCTGAGGGTTAGTTGATTTGTAAAAAGTCGCCAGGGATTATCTGGACATAGGCACAGGCTCGCGGGCTGATTAAATCTTCTTTATGTGCCTTTAAAAAATTAAGCAACTGTCTTTAAAGTGAATAAAAATTATTGGAGTCTTCTTGTTACCTAAAGTGCGCCAAAGAGGGATTGCTCGACAGACGCCTGTTATGATACATCCGTCCGGTGGACACCTACGTGGTGGTCAAAAAGGATGCAGCTTCTGTACATGACGGACAAGGAACAATCTCCAAGGTATTTTTGTAAGTGGAAAAAGCAAGGTGCAGTACAGGGTATGGCGTGTTACCTTTTATGTAAAAAAAGAGCAGGGTATAGGGTACCTGCTTGTGTGTGGATGTGTTATCTCTGACAACGATGCTTAAGAAACTGGTACAGTGGTGCTCTGGGGAAGGGTGTGGAGAATTGGGGGCCAGGGTGGGTAGGAGAATGGCTTTTCACTGACATGTTCCATTTAAATAGTTTTTGCGCCCTCTGCGTGTACTACTGCTTAAAAAAATTGTATTTTAAAAAGAACCATTTCTGAGACTGCACGCGTAGCTGGGAGGCCTGCTCTGACTCGGGCTGGGGCTAACTCCCTGTGTGACCGCGGGAGGGTCGTCTTCCTCTGAGCCTCGAGGTCCCCTCAATCGAGCAGGCAGGAAGCCTGAGATAAGGCAAGTGCCAAGGCTCCGTGCAGCTCTGACGTCAGACCAGACCGAGAACCTTCTCACTGGAACAGCCAACCTGATGTGGAATGCTGCCGGGAGGTGGGGCTTCCCGGCCTTGCGCTGTGGGAGCGGAAGCCGAGGGTCAGCTTCCCTGGCCTATGGAATGCATGACTTCTGAGGCCCCTCCAGGCTGGCCACCATGCTCTTCCCTTTTCCTTCTCCCACCCGCCGCGCCCTGCCTGGAAACTCCTGGTTCATCTTTCCTCTCCAGATCAGCCCTGGCAACAGTCCCGTCTGTCTGGTTGGAGATCAGTTCCTCGGAGCAGGAAGAGACGACCCAGCACTGGGCACCCATGTGGGAAGGAGACGTCAGTGGGGGCAAAGCCTCCTGCAGGGAGACTGAACCACTTACCCCACCGGGGATCAGCCATGGCCTTGATCCTGCCCCTTTCCTCTCCCCACCCCCTGTCGTTACCCAGAACGTTCCCCATTGCCCAGCAAACCAAACTGACGCTCTTCAGCGGGACATTCACGGTTCTGCACTTTCTGGCCTCAATTTATCCTCCTAGCCCATCCCTCCACCCATCATTGTCCCTTATTTAAAGCAACTTTCAAAAATACAGCTTCAGGGCTTCCCTGGTGGCGCAGGGGTTAAGAACCGCCTGCCAATGCAGGGGACACGGGTTCGAGCCCTGGTCTGGGAAGATCCCACATGCCGTGGAGCAACTAAGCCCGGGCGCCACAACTACTGGGCCTGCGCTCTAGAGCCCGCGAGCCACAACTACTGAGCCCGTGTGCCACAACTACTGAGCCTTCGTGGCACACCTACCGAAGCCCGTGCGCCTAGAGCCCGTGCCCCGCAATGAGAAGCCACCACAATGAGAAGCCCGCACACTACAATGAAGAGTAGCCCCTGCTCGCCACAACTAGAGAGAGCCCGCGCACAGTAACGAAGACCCAACGAAGCCAAAGATAAATAAAATAAATAAATTTATATAAAAAAATACAGCTTCAATCACATCCCTTCCCTGTTCAAAACCCTTCTAAGGCTTCAAAACCCTTCTAACCCTTCTAAGGCTCCCCATGACCTGGAGGATAAAGTCTAAGCTCCCAGTTTAGCACCAGAACTAGTTTCTGCCTCCTGCCCACCCCCCCATCTTCAGCTGCTTCCCCCAAAGTCAAGCTACACTTAATGTCTTGTGAGTACGCCACGCTGTTTCACAACCCTGAGTATTTGCACATACTATGCCCTTTGGTTCATCAACATACAAAGAGTTCTAACAAATCAATAAGAAAACCATGAAGATAAAAGTGTCCAGCTGATTTAACTAGGTAGCTCAGAGAAGAAGAAATACAAAAGGCCTATAAACATACAAAAAGATACATAACCTTACTGATAAAGAATCGCATACCATAATAATGAGATACCATTTTCACCCACCAAATTAGTAAAAATTCCTGAAGAGTGCTTTTCGCCTGTTAGCTCAAGTCCAAATCCATCCTTAAGATCCAGCTGCAAAAATGTCACCTCCTCTAGACATCTTGGCTCGCACAGTGCCCTGTACAGCCTGACACGGTTCTTAGAACAGGACCAGGCACGTAGGAGAAATTCAGTAACTGTTAGGTATTGATTGTAAAAATAGCCACTGCCACGCCGTCCTGTAATCATCAACTAATGAGACTCCTCATTGCCCAAAGTCCCCGAGGGCGGGGGGCAGTAGGAATCATCTCTGTTTTGCCAGCATCAGTACAGCGCCTGTGACAGAGCCGTGCCCAGTAAGCGGCTAAGCACTGGGGACAGGCGAGGTGCGTGAGCGGGAGGGACCGCTGGAGCCGGGAGCCGGCCCTCGGGGCTGCTCTGCTGGGGAGAGGAGATGCTGCGGAGGAGGGGGCCGGGTGCAAGGCCGGGCGGTGGGCACACGTGGTGTCCACTCTGCATCAGGCAGGAGCTGAGCTGGGCTCTCTACCCACACTGTCTCTATTGCTCCTGCTTCTAGAGACGGGTGACGCCCCCTCCATTTTACAGGTGAGAAAACTGGGCGGGTGCTCAACGACCTCCTAAGTGGCTCTTATTTACTCCACGCGGCCTCCGTGCTGGCTTGCGGGAACTCACAGATGCACGGCTTTGGACTCATCGCTTTCTCTGTAAGGGCCTCTACTTTCCCGTCTGAGAGATGGCTCTATATTAAGGGTTTCTCAAACTTAAGAACTGGTGGACCCCTAAGAATACAGTTTGCAACGTTCATCAGACCCCACTTTAGGGAACAATGAATCCAGAGTTAAGTGAGACCACACTGGAGGGTCCCTTGAAGACCACGTGTTCAAAAACAGAATAGGAAAGGCAGCCGCAGAAACCAGACAGCAGAACTCAGTTTTTAGAGAGCCGTCCAGGTGGTCTGGAGAAACTGGAACCCTCATACAGTGCTGGTGGGAATGGAAAATGGCGCAGCCACTTTGGAAAACAGTTGTGTGTTTTTTAAAAAGTTAAACAAAGAGTTACTATCTGACCTGGCAATTCCACTCCTCGGTATCTACTCAAGAGAAATGAAAACATATGTCCACATAAAAACTTGTAAGTGAATATCCCTAGCAGTATATTCGTAATAGCTAAAAAGTAGAAACAGCCCAGATACCCATCAACCAGGGAAACAACCTAAATGTTCATCAACTGGGGAAACAACCCGAATGTCCATCAACTGAGGACAGTAGATAAACTACATGTGGTCTATCTATACAACGGAGTCTCAATCAGCAAAAAAAAGGAATGAAGTTCTAACACCTGCTACAGCATGCCTGAACCTTGAAAACGTTAGGCCAAGTGCAAGAAGCCAGTCACAAAAGGTCATTTACTAGATGATTCCATTTATATGAAATGCTCAGAAAGGCAAGTTTATTGACAGAAAGAAGATTAGTGTCTGTCGGGGGCTGGGGTGGGACAAAAGAGTGATAGAAAATAGACACAGATTTCTTTTCAAGATGATTTGAAATGGTTTAAAATCATGGTGACGATTACACAGCTCTGGAAGTATGCTAATCACCGTTAAATTGTACACTTAACACCAGTGAATTTCATGATACAGAGTAAACCTCGGTAAAGCTCCAAGAAAACCCATGATGACTAAGTGCAATGCAAGATTCTGGATTGGGGAAAAACTTGACATAAAGGACATCATTGGGATAATTGGTGAAATGGAACTCTAAATTGTATTTTATTTATTTAGTTTTTACTTTTTGGACACACCCTGTGGCATGTGGGATCTTAGTTCCCTGACCAGGGATTGAACCACCATCCCCCGCATTGGAAGCTCGGTGCCTTAACCACTGGACGGCCAGGGAAGTCCCTAAATTGTACTTTAGATCCTAGTACTGTGACCGTGTTAAGTTTCATGAATTTGGCTATTAGACCGCAGATATGTGAGAGAGTGTCCTTGCTCTTAGGAAACATGCTGAAGTATTATTTAGGAGTAAGAGTCATGAGCTTGCATGTTTTTCTGTTTTTGTTTTTTTTGTGGTCCGCGGGCCTCTGAGCGTTGTGGCCTCTCCCGTTGCGGAGCACAGGCTCCGGACGCGCAGGCTCAGCGGCCATGGCGCACGGGCCCAGCCGCTCCGCGGCATGTGGGATCTTCCCGGACCGCGGCACGAACCCGCGTCCCCTGCATCGGCAGGCGGACTCCCAACCACTGCGCCATCAGGGAAGCCCCAGGTTGCATGTTTGCGATGACCTCTCAAATAGTTCTGGGAGAAAAAAATGTTTTTGTGAGAGACTGAAATCTGGTGAAATGTTACTTATGAGGAAGTGGGTGAAGGGTACACGGGAGAATTCTTTTTTTTTAATTCTTGCAGGCCTTCTTCAAGATTGAAATTGTTACAAAGTAACTCGTAATGAATCCACGCGTAAAAATATTACTGAGTGGAACTTGAATACCCCTGAGAATAAATCCATGGCCCCCAAAGGAGAAAAGGCGCTGATGCAGTTCTGAACACACCTCCCACAGGGGGTGTCCCTGCTCATCCCATGTCTAGGTACCCCCCCACACCCCTCCACCGCCCGGGCGCTACCCATCCCATTCCTGGAGATTCCACCGATTCCCAGGCTGGGAGCCCCTGAATTACTTTAGGGGTTCTTGCATCCCATATACACTGCTGGTAGACCAAACAAATACTATGTTTCACACATTAACATCTTTCAAACCGAAACAGATGCTGTGCGATGAATAAAATTCAGACTTCACATTCATCTAAAATGGGTTCTCAGTGGCTCACTGTGATTTTTCAGCCACGGATACTAACCCTCATGTGCACTGGTCGGGGGGGTGGTACGTGTGGGATTTGGGGTGATGAAAAGGCACCCTCCCTTTACCAGAAAAGCCTGGCAAGTGCACATGGAGCCATCCCAACTCCCTATGCCGCTGCTTCGTGGCGGGGAGGGCAGGGTTGGAGCGGCGAGGGGGAGGCCCTAGGGCTCCCACCTCAGCAAGTCTCCGGGGGCCTGGCGGCCCAGTTCCCACTCTGGCACTGCGTTTCCCCAGCCCGCCTGCTCCCAGCGGGTCGGGAGCCTCTAGAGGGCAGTTACTGGGATGGGGCCGAGTCACTCTGAGTCTCAAGTGGCCAGCACCAGGCCTGGGTGACCATGAAGGTGAGGGCTGGGTGAAGGGGGCTGGCTGGGGCCAGTTGACTCCTGGCTCTCCACTTCTCAGCCATGTGGTCACTGAGCACTTGGAATGGGGCTAGCTGGGGAGCTGACTTCTTTAAAATTTGAATTATTTTCAGTAGTTGACATTTAAATAGCCATCTATGGCCAGCGGCCTCTGTCCCGGGCAATGCAGCTTCTAGAGGCTTAACGGAAACACAGAATGGAGCCGACGCAGAAGGTGAGCTGGCCGGTTGGGACCCCCTCCATTCCCAGCTGGGATCTGGGGTTCCCCCCGCCCCAGCAAAGCCTGGAATGCCTGGGCAAGCCTCACCCCCGCATCTGGCCTGCTTCTGGGACTCGCCCGCTCAGTGGGCACGGAGCTTCCTGCAGGGTGGGTGCCGAACCAGGGGCTCTGCATGCCGTGGCAACGTAAGGGGTCTTCAAGGGTAGTTCTACCGGGTAATTTTTGGCTCTGTATCCAATGATTTTAGAACTAGCTCCCCTGACCCCAACCCTTGTAAGATAAGAACCTGGCAAAATCCTCATGACGCATACTCTGTGACTGCAAAATATGGCCACAGATTCCCTGCATCCCGGTACCCAGGCCCCTCAGCTCTGGGACTCGACCCCTCCTCCCACAGGTGGGGTCCGTCTCCCCTCCCCCTGGCCATGGGACTTTCATTGCACAACAGAATGTGGCGGGAGGGATGGTTGTCTGAGTTCCGAGGCTGCACCTCAAGAGCCTTGAGGCTCCACCTTCGCCCCCTTGGAACGCTGCCCTCAGATGCCATGGCCGCTGGCTGCCCACTGAGGGCCAAACTGCCGGGGGGGTAGAGAAACAGAGGTGCCCCAGCACCAACTGCAGCCATGTGAGTGGGGCCACCTGGCACCTTCTGGTGAGCCCAGGGGGACCAGCAGGGCGGCCCGGGTTCTAGCCGGCACAGTCACACACTGCGGCTGCAGCCACGACATTTGGGGTGGTTTGTTACACAGCAAACACTAACTGAAACAGGAAATGGCACGTCCATCACTAGTGTGGCTGCCCAGGGGTGGGGGGGTGGTCACAGCTCAGGGCCCAGCCCACGCCCCAGAAGGCAGACCCAGGGACCTAAAGCGTTCCCTGGAGGGGTGGGGGACCCACAAGCGGTGTCCCGGGCCCCAGGGGAACTTATGTGCCCTTTAAACAGAACAGAGTCCTGAGTGGGGCTAAGGGTGGCAGCCTTTGGGAGACGCCTGCACCCTGCACCGAGCTGGGCTCTGATCGGCCTGAACTGGCCGAAGTGCAGAGGGCTTCTGGGTCGGCAGTGCCCTGCAGCCCAGGCTCTCCTGGGGCGTTTACGGGACAAGGTTACAAAGCCCTTGCTGTGGGTGGGTGTCTTTCTCCCCTTTTACAGGAGAGGAGACAGACTCAGGAGCAAAGGCGCTTGTCTGAGTCACCCTGCCTGTACTTGCCCTCCTCCAGATCCGGCTTCTGGGTCCAAAAGCCTCCACACTGCGGGCAGGGGACACTCTGCAGACACTCCTCCAACTCCCAACTGGGGCCACAGGGGAAGGCAGCAGGACACTGCCGCACCGGGGGCGGGGATACCGACCCAGCCCGATGCAATGAGGATGGGGGCACGCGGACCCCCAGAAGAGGCCCGGGGAGCTGTCAGCAAAGGACTCCGCCTTCAGCAGCCATGCAGCCTCCAGAGGCAGGCACCACGGGGGCCCTTCTCCCATAACTGGCCCAGCAGATGACGGAGCAGTGGCGGCGCCAGCTGGGGGCCAGCTGCCACCTGGGAGAGGGGACGCCAGGGATCATGGTCTGACCTCCTCATCGCTTGGGCAGTGCCTGGCACACTGCAGGTGCTCAGCGGAAAGATTTACCAATAGAGTAACTCACTCGATCCCCTCCCAGGGCAGGAAAGGGAGTCGTCGGGGAGGGGACGTCCAACCGCCCAGTGGGAAAGAGATGCCCCAGAAAATCCCATCCCGTGGACAGGGTGTTCCATCAATCCGCTCAGTGACCCCTGAGGTGGTGATGCAAAAGCCATTTCCCAGATAAAGCAACTGAGGCCCAGAGAAATGAGGTGACTTGCCCAAGGCCATACAGCCTGGACGGCGGAGCTGGATCTTGGGCCCAGCTTCCTGGGATCTATAGCTGTTCGTCCCTCTGAGTTGACCATGCAAAGGAAGGAATCGTCACAGCCAACATTCACTGACACCTGTGAGGTGCCTGGCACTGCACCCGGTCCTTTCAAGGTTTTCTCATTTGCCCACTCTGTGAGGTAATAGTAGGTCCATTTTGCAGATATAACTGAGGCCCAGAGCAGCTCTGTGGCTTGCCCTAGGTCACAAAGCAAGGCAGCAGGCCATCTAGGGCTGGTACTCACGCCGCCAGACTTCCCCAAGTGGCGACAGCGAGGCAGAACACGCTGTGCCCCCAATGCCTCGGTTTCCTCTTTTTGCAAGGAAGGTGTGGGCAGAATGACCTCTGACCTGGTGTGATGTCATCAGGAGGGTGGGACTCTCTCCTGGGAAGTCTTAGGGCTGAAAAGGGAAGTGAGGAGTGGCTGTTTCCCCATCCCGCCCACTCCCCACCCTGGCCCTTTGCCAGGTGGGTGGTCACCTCCCTTTGACCACCTCCTCCGGAAACTGCCCTGGAAGTGCCCCTGTGCCCACAGCAGGAGCATAAAGCCAGCCTCCAGCCCCAGAGCCTCACACCTCACACCCTCCTGCTAAGATCGCCCCAATCCGAAACCAGGAGGCACAATAATGAATACACACATATGTGTGTGTGTGTGCATACACACTCACATATTACTGTATATTTTCTCTACTTCAGGACACATCACAGGAAAGCTGGGCTGGCAGTGTTTTGGGACCAAGGGGCTGAGATGCCCCGTAGCTGTATCCATCGGGGCTGCCCTCCTCTCTGCCTGCGTGGCACCAGCCTCCTGCCCATCCTCTGCCTCCGGTCACCCCTGCAATCCATCCTCCATCTGAGGTCCTGAGGCATCTTCTTCAAACGCAGGTCTGATTACCATGAGGCAGTGGAGCAAACGGTTCAGAGCCGGGGCTTCGGGGTCAGGATGATTTGAGGTGTGAGGACATTTGTTAACGATGTGAACTTGGGCAAGTGACTATCTCCCTAAGCCTTGGTTTTCTCACCTGCAAAATGGGGATTATAAGAAACCCTAGCCTATGGTGCTGACAGGAAGGGATGGTGCAGGTCAAGTCGCCGAGCACAGCACCTGGAGGGTCTTATCGGATCACAGCGGGGAGGCTGGATGTCTGTGCCTGCCCAGCCTCCCAGCTCACTTCCAGTAAGGCACCCCACTTTTCTCTGGGGGATCCCCCTCCTCCACTCTTAGTCTATCTAATTTGTGTCCGTGGACTCCATCCCTAACTTGACAGTATTCCGCCCCCTTACCAAAGTGACTGGTCCAGGGATGGGCATGTGACCCGAGCCTGTACTGGGAGTTTGTTGGAACCGTTTCTGTTGGGGTCACTAGCTGTCAGACTACTGTAAACCTGGAGCTGTCAGTCCCGTCACGAGCAGAGATACTGCCTGGGAATGAAGTCGGGAAAGAACAGTAAAAGACTCCAGTGTGTCTGACAAATAGTTTGAGCTCCTGAATCAAACTGTACCTAAAGCCCTGTCTGTTTCAGAAGTAGAAGGCAATAAATTCAGCCTCAGCTTCAGCCAGTCTGGGTTTTTGTTTGTTTGCTTTTATCACTTGCCACCGAAAGAATACTGGTTAATCTAACCTCCCTGCTCAAAAGCCCTGATGGCGCCTCTGTGCCCACAGAGAGAGCACAGCACTCCGGGCTCGCGGCCCACCTGCCTTGCTTTCTGGCCCCAATCTGGCCCTCATCCCTTCCAGACCCAACACCACCCAACTCTGACTGCTGCTCCCCAAACACACGGGGACCCGACCTACAGAATCCACCCACCATCTCCTCCCTCTCTACCTGCCCACTCCAGAACCAGCACAGGTGCCTGTGCTTCCCTGAAAACCTCTCCTAAATGCTACCCCCTACCCCCGAAGAGCCGCGGCCATCCAGCTCTGGCCTGCTGCCACGCTTGATTATATCCCTCGGGCAAAGGCCACTAGTGCTTTGCTTTTGTCTCACTGGATCTTTTAGGAAAAGAACACCCTGGATTGACTTGGGATTTGACAAATTCAAAATCTGCTCTTAACTCACCAAGTGCATTTCCTGAACTTCAGGTCTCACTGGCCTGGTGCCTGCCCTCAGGGGGCATACACCCGGAACCAAACAATTTCCCATTTGTCTCAAATCCATGGTTGCAAAAACGACAATTTAAAAAATGTTACAGTCAAAGGGAGAACAGTAGTTTTACTCAGTGTAATCACTGACCTTTACGGAGCCACTGCCATGTCATTACACGTGGACACGCCCAAGTATAAGGTTATTTCATCCTCACCTTGTGAAATGCTACCTCATTTTGCAGAGGAGGAAACTGAGGCTCAGAGAGGCACAGGGGGCTGCCCGAGGAGTCACAGCAGCCGAAGGGGGAGCTGGGATCTGACCCTCCATCTTCCTGCTCCCACCCTGGCTTATCTCGGCCGCCCGTGAACACACTTGAGGAGCAGTTTAGAAGGGGTTTAAAAATTCGCCGCTTAAAGCTCAGTACCAAGCTTGTTTCCTGGCTGCCCGGAGCGGGTGGCCGTCCATACCCACTGCGGCGTCGGGGTCCCTGGCTTCACAATTCACACCTGGCCTCTGGCTCTGACGCGCCCCTGTTTTGCAGGCATCAGGTTTCAGATTTACCGTGTTTGCTGCCAGTGTGAGGGGAGGCCTGGTGGTTAGTCTTCTGGGAAGGTGTTTCAACACGCAACCGCTTTGAACACGGTGACTTCCCCATGCGGCCCTGCCACGGGGCAGCCCTGCAGCCTCCTGATGGCAGAGCAGAGGCCGCTGAGCCCGGCCAGAGGGTTAGCAGCACCTTCTAACTTTGCAGGGAAATACGATTGATGGGCGTATTTAGAAAAGGCTTGTTCTAATCAAGCGCCCGGTTCATCCCCTGCACACAGGGGATGCGGAGCTTCCAGGGGCTGTCGTGGCCAGAACGAGGCCAGATGGAGAGTTACAGGCACACAGTAGGTGCTCACTAAGTGCTCTCTTTCTTGTCCTCACAGCCTAGAAGCCGGGCCATCTATCACCCAAACACAGGCCCTGTCGCTCCCTCACCGCCACCCCCCAGGCATCCTGACCTCTGAGCCTGGGCAGGAGCTCCAAGAACCCAGCACAGCCAGGTCAGTCCCACCGTGTGTGGATCCTGAGCTGACCTGAGCCCCAGACTGGACCCCAGGGCACCTGCTCCCTCACTTCTCATTCCCCAGGCCAACTCCAAGACCTCAAAGTCTAGCTGAGCTGCCACCTCTTCCAGGAAGCCTTCGGGGAACCCGTCCGGAGGTGAACTCTGACATTCTTCCTCTGGGCTCCCACTGGCCTTGGAGCTCACCCCTGCTCGGCTCTGACTGCCTGTGTCGTAACTTCCTCTTTTCCTGTCCCATCTCCCCCAGGGCACTGTCAACATCCCAGGACAGAAAGAGCATGCGGCTCGCCACAACCTGGCCCTGCAGCCAGCCCATCGCAGAGTTGGGGAACACTCCCGACATGCCAGGCACCCAAGTGGAGAAGGCCAAAATGAAGACAGTAGAGAGAAAGCAGCATGAGGGTTGAAAAGTCCAAACCCATTACATAAATTGAACTCCTGGATCCAGCCATTCCTGAAGCTAGTTACCCCTAGACTTTTCAGTTCCATGAGCCAGAGGAGCCCCTTCAATGCATAAGCCTGTTTGTTTTGGATTTCTCTGTCACTTGCAACTAGAAGGTCGTCTACTATGAGGCTTGGCGAGGTGACCTGAAGCACCCAAGGTCACATATCCAAGAAAGCAGCAGAGTGAGACTCACACCAAAGTCTGCGCTCTCAGCCTGCTTCAGCAGCCTGACCACAGCCCAGCGTCCAGGCCCAGCACTCTGGGTGCAGCCCAGAGATCCTGCTCTGCCAGGCCGTAGCCCTCTCACCTGTTTCCTAGAAGCAGGTGACGTCACGCTGATAGGGATTTCTGGGCACTGGTTTGCTCATCCATCAACTGCGGCTAACGAGGACTCCTCCTTCACAGACTCTCAGTGAAGGTCAGAGGATGCCTCACGCTCGCCTGGCCCACACGGGGGAGGGACTCGGAGCGGAGGCCACGGTGTGGACCCTCCTTCCCTCCCTCACCTGGCGGACGGCCTGCAGACGTGGTGCTCAGCAGACCCCCACCCCAGCTCGGGGGCCACATGGAGCTCCAGGCACACCCTGCCCACGCCTGGCCGGTCCTCCTGCCGTGGCAGTAGCCCCACTTCTGGGCAGGGGTCTTGAAGGCCGAGCTGCTCTGGCTCTCTGATGGTGTAGGTGAGGGTCCTGCATAGCTCCAGCTCACTCCAAGCCCAGGGGAGGGGCTCCAAACAGGATGAGGCCAGCAGGCCTCTGGGAGATGGGCCCAAGGCGGCTCCGTGGACTCCGTGTCCCACCCAGGCCATGCCCCGGGGGAAAGGGTCACCTGGAAAGTATCCAGGCCCGAGGAAAACTCTCCGAGGATGTGGGCTCTTCAAGGTGTGGCAGGGAAGGAACACCCATCAAACCCGAATGTATCTGGTGACCACAAAGCAGTCTCCTTTCATGCTCGAGCAAGCGGAGCCTGACCTGGCCCCCACAGGCAAGAGTGCAGAGCCGGGACCCCCCAGCGTTATGAGACCCTAATGTCTACACAGCCGTGACCCCCTCACTCGGAGCGTCAGGAGGAGGGATGGTTGAGCATGAGGACCGATTTTAGCAGAGCCAAGTTGAGGAGGGTCACGTTACACCTGGGACTTGGTCTGGGGACTTCCAGAAGTTTCAGGGGAGGGAGCGGCTGGGATGCCCTACATCCTTCCTCACAGCCCAGCTGCAGACACGGAGCTCAGCCCCACTCGCCACGCTTCTGCTCAGAGCTCCAGGCACCCACGACCCTGCGCCACGCAGGCCCTCTCTGCCCGCCACCTGCTCTCCAAGTCAACTTCACATCTACCTACTTCTTGATTTTTTAGCTTTGCTTCACCCTAAGCATTGATAACTGTGAAATCATCAACCTGGTATGCCAGCTGGCTGTGTTTCAAATAGGCCACGTGCACCTATGAAAATAAATCACATCCGCCCTGGTGCCCCTTCCCTGCTATCCATCCCCCTCCCCTGACTTTTTGTCTGGCTCGTTTGTCCCTTTTGGATCCCCAGACAACACAGTGCTTGGCACACAGTAGGTGCTCAATAAAAGCGGAATCCTTGAACTTATGGACAAGCGAGGTGCTGAGACTGCAGAGTCGTGGGGTGCTTGGCTCCTGACTCCACGGCCTGCGCACAGGCGAGGACAGGAGGCCTCAGGAGTGAAAGCAGCTTGTCCGAGGCACCGGCACAAGCGCCGGCCCCAGAGCCCCGCATGCCCTCGGGGTGGCCTTTGCCCGGCTGGACCAGCGTGCATCCACCTGGCCAGGCTCCGCAGCTGTGCCCTGGAGCCCAGCAGAGGCAGCTCACTGCTGGAGATGCCGAGCCGGGGGCCGGAGCCCTGGGCTCTGAGCGGCCTGACCACTGGGGTCCTCCGTGACCCCTGGCCCTCTGGGCCATCAGGCAGCTCTATGGATGGGTCAGGGGAAGCCTTCGCTGACCCCAGCTCAGAGGGCAGCCTTGGAGCTCTCACTCCTGTAGCCAAGCCTCCTCCGCCCCAGTCCCGGCTATCGGGAGCTCATGGGGCAGCAGCCCCTCCTCAGGACTGGAGTCCAACCCCTGCAAAGGGAGAAACAGACCCAGCAATGGGGTCGTCATGGGATCCACTGACCCCTGTCCCCTGTACTTCCTGCCCCGACGGAGGCTGCATGATGCACCGAGGGGCTGGGGGTAGCTCCAGGTTCAAACCCCAGCTCCCCTATGTACTTCGGCCGGGGGACGCCACATGGACGCCCTCACGTTACCAGAGGTGACAGCCATTCTGCTTCCCAGTTGCTGTGAGGGTTAGAGGGGGAAGCAGGACACAGCGGGGAATCTCCCCGAGGGGCAGGTGGCCCAGGTCCCCTGCGCGCCAAAGGGGATTTCCCGAGGGACGGCACCAGCGCCACACTGAGCTGCTCATTCTGTGTGTACAGAGCTGCCCACCCACCGGGACTGTCCCCGAGTCCCTCCCGCCCCGGGATCTGCAAAGCCTCATGGCTCCATGCTGCACCATTTCAGAAAGAAGGTGAAGCTGTCGGCGGGGCTGGGGCTGCCGAGGGGACACGCGCTAGGCCACTGCGGGGCCAGTGGGGGGAGAGCTGCCCAGGCAGTGTCCTCTCGGGACAAAGCTGACCCTGATGGACTGACAAACAGGAAGCCCGGGTCCCAGAGCCCGGCGAAACCTCCTGCACCCTCGGCCCAGTCTCCCTGTGCTCCAAGTGCGGGCTCCTCGGGCGAGGGAATGGGGGGGATGCACCGACCACACTCTGGGGGCCTCTGGGGCCCCAGTTCACTTGGCTGTGAAGTGGGCCTGGGCCAGAGTTCCTCTTTCTCGGGCGGGAGGGCGGGTCGTGGGGCCCCAGGCAGAGAACCAACCGGCCCGGGTGGGCTGAGGGGCCCTGGCTGCCCTCCCTCCAGGGCGTGGGGGGTGGGTCTAACCCCCAGGGGAGCGAGCAGACTTCCCTCCTGCAGCCGTGGCCGCCCTTCCAGGCAGCTGTGGGGAAACACCTGGGGCACCTGGGCCAGCTGGGCCACACCATCCATCCAGGCAGTGAGAAGGCACAAGAAACAGCTAAAACCCCAACGAGCGCGCCAGAGACCCTCACCCCAGCCGCTACCCCAAACACTGACGGCCCCTCGCAGGTCACCCAGGTGGCCGAGCCCCTCTCCCTGCTCCTGGGCAGGCGGTGGGTACTCACAGTGTCACCACGGAGAGGGCGGCGGTCTTCCTGGAGCCCCAGCACCCTGCCTGCCTCCGTGGCCCCTCGGGACCAGCTGTGGGCCCTCCCCCCGCAGGGCCTGACCGACTTCCTCCCTGCTCAGCCGGCGTCCAGGAAACCACGCCCTGGGCACCCTGGGGCCCCCGCCCGCCCCCCACAGGGCCCGGACACTGCCCAGTGGGCTCTTTCAAGGTCTGGCCCGTCCAAGGGGCCCCAGACCAGGCACGTCCCACGGGCTCTGCTCAATAAATAATACAGCTTCCTGCCTGGCCGGTCTCTCGTGGCCGATCGCGTTTCGGGGCCACTCGAGTTTCGTCGAGGCTGCTTTGTTCAGAGCGCCGGCCCGGCTGGGTCTCTGGCCACACGGAGCTAACACTCTCACTGTGGGCCAGCCTGAGCAGGCAGGACAAAGGCGTGTGACAGGTGGCCCTGGAGGACACTACCCTACTTACTCTGAAAGCTGCTTCAGCCCAGAGGGGATCGGGGATGGCAGGGGTGGGGCGGCCAGCCTGCCTTCCTTGTGGCCGGGCGGGTCTCTGAGGCCTCCACACGTTCAACTCCCCGTGCCCACACCAGTGGGGTCACCTGGAGAGTCCCTGGCCACTCCCCACCACTGTCCGGCCCATCCCCCATTCCTGGAGGCCCTGCCCAGGCCCCTCCTCCAGGAAGCCTTCCCCACTGTGGGACCGATCACTGCCACCACCTTCTGCCAGTCTGTCTCCTTGGGGTATCCATCGTCATCTCTCTCCTGACTGGTCTCTCCAGCCCCGCCAGCCCACACCCTGTCCCCTCCACCGTCTCATTTCCTCACAGCAGTGATTGTTTTAAAACAGAAAGCACGTCATGTCATTATCCTGCTTCAAACCCTGCCCTGTCTCTCTTCCAACCTCAGTCAACTCTCAAGTCCTCAAAAGAATGTGGTCCTGGACCCTGGGGACACCGCATTCCTTCTCTCCCTGACCCTTGTCTCTAACATTACGCCTCTGGGTCTTTGCACCTGCTGTGCTCGCGGCTGGAACGTTAGTTCTCCCCCAGCTCTGCACAAGCTCACTCCTTCCTGCCGTGCTCAACTCAAGGCCACCCCCTCACACAGGCCTTTCTTTTCTTTGCCTTGTTTTAAAACAGGTTCATCCAGATACAACTTGCATTCCATAAAATTCACCCATTTAAAGTGTGCAATTCACGGGACTTCCCCGGCGGTCCTGTGGTTAGTGCTCCGCACTTCCACTGTGGGCGGCACGGGTTCGATCCCTGGTCGGGGAACTAGGATCACGCATGCCTTGCAGCACAGCCAAAAAAATAAAAAATATAAAAATGAAGTGTGCAGTTCAATGGTTTCAGTATATTTAGAATGGTGCAAACAACACCACCATCTAAGTCTGGAATATTTTCATCATCCCAGAAAGAAACACCCATTAAGCAGTCCCTCTCGGCCCCGCCCAGCCTGGACAACCATTAGTCTATTCCTGTGTCTGTGGACTTGCCTCTTGTGGACGTTTGTGTAAGTGGAACCACACACTCTGCGGCCTTTCCTGACTGGCTCACGTCGCTTAGCCAGGTGCTCAAGGTGTGTCCGCGTCACAGCGTGTACCAGCACGTCACTCCTCTTCACGGCTGCGTCACACCCCGTTGCACGGATGGACCCACTCATCAGCTGAAGGACACTTGGGGGTGGCCTTTCTGGACCACCCAGGTCACGGGGCCCTTCCTGCCCCTTCGCTCTATCACGCCTCCCAGTTTAACCCTCTTCCCTGAATCCCTGTCTGAAGACCTCTTCATCTATTTGTTTTACTGTTGGTCTCCCGTCTGAACCTCAGCCCTGTGAGACCCTGGCCGTCCACGTACTCACTGCCGGATCCCCAGGGCGCGGCGCACAGTAGGCAATCAGCCTTTCCCACGCCTGCTGGGGTTGCTTGGCCCCCGTCATCCCCCCTGCCCGGCTCTCTGGGGGCAAGCGCGCTCCCACCAAGAAAGGTCTCCCCAGTGACCCCGAGAGGGAACTAATAACGCCAGGCCCGGAGCCCCAGGCTCCTCCTCTGCCCTGGGGATGGTGCCCCTCCCAGGTGGATGTGAGAAAGCAGCGTGCCTGCACAGAGACGATGGAGCAGCGCGTGATCGGGGGCGGGGGGGGGGGGGCAGGCCTGCCGGGCTGAGGCTCAGGGAGGCCCACGTATGAGAGGGGAGAGAAGCTGCCAGAAGAATCCACATGAGCTTCGGGCAGCGCCCAGAGCAAGGAGGCGGCAGCTCCTCTGCCCTGCCTGGGATCTCCCGCCCTGGCTGCACTCGGCTCTGGTGCCAAGAGAGGGACCAGGAGAGCCTGGCGTGTGTCCACAGGAGAAGGAGGTGAGGAGGCGACTGGAGACCCCGTCCCCAGCCTCAGGGAGTCCCGGCCACTGCAGGCTGTGTCAGGACAGGGGCGGAGGTAGGCCAGGGGCCTGAGCACAGGGCCAGCACCCCCAACCCAGAGTGGGGGGTGGCATCAAAGGAAGAGAAGTCCCAGCTCCAAGAGGGAAAGGATCTCCACGACCGAGAGCCGGCCAGGCTGGGAGGCAGCGAGCTTCCCACCCCAGGACGTGTGCACGCAGGCTGCCCGCTGAGGGGCATCAGATGGCTAATTGTCCGGGAAGCTCCCTGGGAGCTCCCGGAGCTTGGCTGCCAGCTGCTCCCCTGCCCTCCTCCCCAGATTCACCACGGTGGGGGAGGGGCCGGGGGCAGGGTCTGCATCCCAACTGGGCCGCCCCGCCCCCCTGGCAGCTCAAATGCCCTTCTGGCCCACAGGGCACAAAGCAACCTCTCGTTCCCCAAATAATGCCAGGTGCACCAGTGATTTTCCGGCCCGACCCCAGAGGCTGAGGGTTACCTGCAGCGCAGAGGAGGGGCTGTAACAGACAGGGCCCCACGCCGGAGGTGGGCGCTCAGACACGGGCCCGCACATGGCACCCACCCTGCAGGCAGGCCCGCAGGCATTGACTCAGTTAATTTCAGAACCACCCTAAAAGTCACTCCCGTGGTAGAAAGGGCTGAGCTGCTTCCAAACTCTGGGCAGCCTGACTGCCAAGCCTGACCTCCCCCGCACCCCATCACAGTCCTCAGGACGCAGACGACACTCAGAGGGAAGGCAGGGGACGGGGTCAGTGGTGCCGAGCTGACAGAACCCTCTTAGGATCTCCCCAAGAAGCCCGCCCGGCTGGCACCGCTCCCCTCACTCTACAGGCGAGGAAACGGGCCCGAGAAGTTCAGCATCTGGCCCGTGACTGCACATCTTACAACCTACCGCTGCTGGCTGGGACGCCGTGTGCCCAGCTCCCGGGAGATCTGTCCAGGAGACGCCCTGAGCCCAGGGGTCCCCTCTCAGGGACCTCAGGCCAAGTCCCAGGGATCCTGCCACCGGCTTCTTGGCTGCAGCCACCGGGGCCCTGGGCAGAGGGCCAGGGAGGGCCAGCCAGCGGCCTGTTCCCCACTCACCTCGCGCTTTTCCAGACGTGAGCGGCCCAGCCAGGGCGACCGGCACACGCGGAGGGGAATCTGAAGACGCAAGTGGAAAACTATGCGCTGTCCGATCACAACCCTCCAATTTGTCCCTGTGGCTGCCGCCAGCCCTGCCTGGGGCCGCAGACCTGCTGACTCAGGTCTCCCACCCGCCTCCGGCAGCCAAGGGGGCTGGGATCCCACCGAGGGCCTGCTCCAGCTGTCTGTCCGTCTGTCTCAGGGAGTGGCCTTTACCCTCTTGGGGGCCCTCCAACAAAATGGGGTGGGGGGTGCACAGAGCAGAGCGTGTGTGCTGAAGCCTGGAGCCCACTCCGTGCATCCCACACCGGGACCACCCTCCTTGCTGACCACACAGCACCCTGTACTTATGGGCTCTAAGTGGGGGGTTGGGGAGAACCCAGGGCCAATTACGGTGCCCTCACCCACCCCAAGCCGGTCCTCTGTCATTGACAGCCAGGCGGCCACCCTGCCAGTGTGCACACTGGCCCTGCACTGCAGGCCTGCCTGTCGCTTCTGTACGGCCAGCAGTGCCCACAAACACCGAGTGGGCACTGACCTCGAGCCCCAAAAGCCCTCGGGTGGCTGTGCAATTACTCCCACCCTGAAGATGAGGAAAGGCCTGGAGAGGCCAGCCTGCAGGGCTCCACGAGGCTGGGCTGCTTATCCTCAGAGCTGGTGAGCCCCTGGCAAAGCGTGGCAGGGCCTCCCAGGCCCGGGCCCACTGCATCCTGTAAACAACCCTTGAGGCTTCCAGAGTGCCAATCCCGGAAACCGCAGGAGAGAACAAGACGCAGGAAAATCCTGCTGCGGTTACAGGGAAAGGCACCCAGGGACTCACCCCCTGCTTGGCCTAGCCTCCAAGGTACCCGCCTGAGGAGGTCTGTCCCAGGGTTTGAGGAGGGACAAGCGGCTGCTGACTCACTCCAGGGGTGAGCTTTCCTCTCCTTTCCTACAGCCAGCCTGCATCCCCACCCAAGAAAAAGCCTCAGCCCTTACTGTCTGCCCTGTTTCCCTAAAGCCAGGCCCAAGGCCCGTCCCTGCAATGCCTCTCACCCACCCATCTACCCAGGATGAGGCCCAGGGTCCCAAACACTCTCCCCCAGCAGCAGACACAACTGTGGTCCTGGAAATGATAGCTTCTTATCACCGTGAGAGCGACCTGGGTTTCTGGGTTTCCCTTTTCCCTTTGGCTGCTAGGAAGCTCAGCAATTTTCATCTCAACAAAAGGACCTCAGGACCCTGCATATCTCTATTCTGTTCTTCTTTTTTTTTTTTTCTGCTAGGTCATGACACCCTGTTCTAAATTGTGTTTTTCCTGATCCTGATGTTTTATTATTTACTTTATTGTAGGTATTTCACGTAAGTGGTCACAAATATTCTGGGAAGGAAAGAAGGAAGGAAGGCAGGAAGGAAGGAAGCAAGGGAGAGTTTATATAGTTTACATACCAAGTAATGAGGGAGGGAAGAAAGAGGGAGGGGAATCTTCCAATCCCTTATCCTTCCTAAAACCTCCCCTTGAAGTAAAAAACATGCCCAGAAGGAAGGTGTTATCCAAATAGGTGGGGCCTCTAAGCGCTTCCCAAGCCCTCAACAGATGTGGAGCCCAGCCTTGTCTGAGATCACACAGGACCCATTGGTCGCTGCTCCTGGCTCTGAACTCTGTCAGCAGCTGCCGAGGCTGGAGCCAACCCGGGGGTGGGGCTGGGATTGGCGTTGTGGGGGTGGGGGGAGTGCCCCCTCCCCAGGGGCGGAGCTCCGCTCTACCTCCTTCTCCACCCCCACTGCACCTGGTTCTGGGCACCCCCCAGCTCACGGAGCGGAGAAGTCAGCAGCTACCTCTTACCCAACGCTGGCTGCACGCCAGGCTCCGCCCTCTGTTCCCTCACTTAATCCTCCCTTTGAGCCTCCAAGGATCTGCAGGTGGGAAACTCTGGCCCGAGAGGTGAAGCCACTTCACCCTCAAAAGCCAGTGACCCTGGGCTGCCTGGTGCCCAAGTCCGGGCCCAGCGACTGCGCGGACAACAGTGTGAAACAGTCCTGCCCGCGTTCTGAGCCCATCTCACCGAGGGGTGACAGCAAGGGAGGCTGGGGACGGGCCCAGGTCACTCAGATGTGCCCAAGGCTGGTGCGCTCTGTGATAAGCGCAGTTCCCGTGCACGCTGGGGAGACTGCCAGCCACACCGAACCTGCCAGGCATCCTCCGGGGCACCTGGGCGCCCCGGACCCTTGGCCCACTGTCCTGCTCCCTCCCCATCAGAAGCTCAGAGGAGAGCGCCAGGGTGGCCTTTCGTGCCTCCTTCCCTGCTCCCCCAGGGCGGGCTGCCCTGGACCTCGTAGAGCCAACGCAACTGGCCAGCCCAGTGGCCGCTTGCCTCTGCCCGCTGGGGCACAGCCAGGCACGGCTGCATACACACGCACACCCCCTGGTACCTGAGGGTCCTCACGGAGATGCAGTACTTCCACATAAGGCTCCACACGGCGCTGCCGCCGCCCTTCATGCCTGGCTAGGGGGGAGTGGGCAGCCGAGGGCCCACGGCGCTGCCCTCCGGCCCTGGTCCGCTCTGGCTGGGGGTCTGGCTCTCAGGTCGCTTCCTTCTTCATGGTGGGAAGAAGAAAGAAAAGGCCCAAAGCCTGGGGGCCTGGAGGAGGCGCTGGCTCCACAGGCCACCGCAGGTCCCAGCCGCAGGCCGTGCAGTCCCCGGGCAGCTGCTTCAGACCCTCCTGGCTGAGCGGCCCTCGTGCACCAGACCCCGTGGCTCCTGCACAACCTTCGCCGGCCTCCTGCCAGGGGACGGCGGTGGCCCGGGGCCAGGGGAGCAGTGAGTCACTCAGGGCGGGCTGGGTGAGGGGCGTCCGCCTGGAGCCCAGGGTCTGGTCCTGCGTCCAGAGGCCGGCCTGGGACTGGGACTGGAGAGGCTGAGCCCGAGGAGGGAGGTGGGCGGGGAGGCAAGGGCGGGCCCACATCCTCCCTCATCTCCCCAGAGGCCTAAACCCAACACCCGCCCGCTGCAGCCCTAGCCCTGCCCACCGAAGCTCTGGCCAGGACGCGGAGAGGGGCTGTCTGCTTCCTGGGAGAGCGCCAGCCCTCGAGGATCTCCGTCTGGTGGGGGAGATGAGGTTTCCAGCCCTGGCCAGGCCACCTCCCTGCTGTGTGACGAGCCTGGGGGTGGCTTGCCCCTCCTTGACCTCAATTACCTCCACCCCACCCCCCCGACCTCAGCCTCATGGAGCCCTGAGCACTGGCCCAGAACTGACCAATTCTCCCAACTGCTTTCCCAGGTGCATTTGATCATTAGCTCCGTTTTACACGTGAGGGAAGTGAGGCACAGACAGAGGCGGTCAGTCATCGAGGCCGCAGACCTAGGAGGTGGCGGAGGTGGGATGTGAGCCGTGCGATGGGTTCTCGGAGCCCGCACTGGAGCAGCCAGCGGACGCCAGCTGCTCCGTGCACAGGTGGGGCAGGAGGAAGGTCGGAGGGCTGGGCCCCTCTCAGCAGTTGTGGGGTCTGGGCCTGAGCCGGGTTTGGGGCATTTCCAGGCAGGGCCCCAGCTGGAGCCTCTGCCCTCGCCCCCTGCCAGCTGCTCCCAGGCCCAGCCCAGGGCAGGCAGCTGGGGCTTCCCAGGCGAAGCCCCTGGGGACAGTGACTCACAGCTCAAGGCCGGTGCTCACAGAACCCACTTCTCCCAGCCCACGGCCCCCAGGAAGTCCTCCAGAAGGCGGGTGGGCCCAGACCCCAGCACCCTGCAGCCCTGAGCCTCACACCCAGTTGCCAGTGCCATCATGTCCAGTGGCCATCAGGGCCCCCACTTCACCCATGAGGAAACCGAGGCTCAGAGAGGGGCATCACCTGCCCACAGACAGTCAGGGAGGATGGAGCTGGGCCTGACCGGGTCTCCGGGTCAAAGCCTTGTTCCGTCCCTGGGCCCCCCGCCCTGGCCTGTGCAGGATGGGAGTTCTGTTGTGGATTCCAGCCCGATTCCCACAGTGAGGACAGCAGCTGCACGCTTGTCTCTCCCCCAAGCCAGGAAAGAACTTTTTATCTGAAAGGAAGATAGGCTTCTACAAAGGCCATGGCCTCCCTGGGGGCCTCATGAACAC
This sequence comes from Monodon monoceros, assembly GCF_005190385.1. Taxonomy (NCBI): domain Eukaryota; kingdom Metazoa; phylum Chordata; class Mammalia; order Artiodactyla; family Monodontidae; genus Monodon; species Monodon monoceros. The sequence goes on along the minus strand of NW_021703780.1, from coordinate 100,201,348 downwards.
AAATTCTCACTCTTCGTTATCAGACACCACGACAGTAGGCCCCTACCTGCCACAGGACCTCCTCCACAGCACTCTGGGGAAGTGGCTGCCCATCCTCAGCTTGAACACCCTTGAATACCCCCAGTGACAGGAACCTCACTACCTTTCAAAGTTGCACATTCCATCATGGGCCTCCACTGACCTAGGGAAACTCTCCTTTGGATAGAGCCTCCCTGTCACTTTTCATACTGGCTTTACTTCCTGTGCCACACAGAGCAAGGTCTCCCTTCAAAGGTCTATCGGGTCTGTCCTCCTACTAGTGGAAGTTTCCTCAACATCTTTTGTGGGTGGGGGCAGGCTCTGTTTACACATCTCTACCCACCCCTATATTCACACATCCATTCACCCACCCACCTGTCCGACTAACCATCCATGGACCCATTCATCCATTCACATGTCCACACACATCTCCCTCCCTCTGTTCCAGTCATGCATCTGTTTATCCTCTTATCCAACCTCCCCATCGATCCGTCCATCCCCTCAGCCATCTACCGCCTCACTCACCCCCCCCCCCCCCCCCTGGGCCCCCCCCCCCCCCCCCCCCCCCCCCGCCGGCCTGGGCCCCTGTCCCCACAGGGTCACGAGGCGCAACAGGTGGTGGCAGCAAGCTCTCCCTCCTCCTGTCTTCCTGAACCCTCCTCCCTGCCAGCCCTCGCCTCTTGCTTGGTCCCAAGGTTTCCATCCATGACCTGTCATGTCCCTGGCAAACTGGAGCCTTCTCTGTCTCTGCCCCATGCCTTGTGTGGCCCCCAGCCTCTGACTTCTCATGTCTCATGGGTCCTACTGCCCCAGGCTCTGGGGCAGACCCCCTGGTCCTGGGCTCAGCACTGACGCCCAGCTGGAGGAGTATTTGTCACAGGCTTGCTCTGTGCCAGACACCAGTCATGGCAGGCACCCGGTAGAGGGGAGTACGTGGCCCTTTTGCCCAGGAGGTGATCTTAGAGAGAGTGCCATTTTTAAGACCAGAGGCCCAAGACCCTTGAGGGGGCCTCCTTCAAGTCGCTCTCGTCCTGGAGGACACACCTGTCCCATCACCAAAAGCTCTGGAGGTCCTGGGCCCCATCCTTCATTCCTCCTCTTGGCTGTGTCCACCTGGTCCATCTCCTTTCCAACAGCACCGAGTTAGGGCTTCCCTCCCTCCACTTTACAGATGGGGAAACTGAGGCCAGGGGAGGAGCACGGCTTTCTCAGCTCCCAGGGAGTCACTTGCTCCTCAGAAGGCTGCTCCTTGGTGAGGATGGGCTGGGGAGACTGTGTGAGGGTTTAGGAATCCCTTGGGACACAAGAGGAGCTCACCCCATGGGCCCACCCAGCAGGGGCCAATCCAGGCGCCATCACCCATGCTCTCCTTCACCGGTGGCCCTTGACGATCTGCCTTTTGAACCCCTGGCAGCCCCACTCCGTGGCCATCACTCTGGTCCAGCCTCGTACCTGAGCTGCACATGGCCCTGCACTGGCCTGATACCGGCCCCAGGGCTGATGGTAGTGGAGGCTGTCACATGGCAGAGGGCCCGGTGGGGTGGCCTGGGGGTGTACAGGGGCTGCCCCACCGATTCCACACTGCGCCTGTCATGTCCCCTCTCTGCTTCCTCCATCCCCGAGGGGTGGGTGTCATTATCCTCATTTTATGGATGAGGGCACTGAGGCTCCAAGTGTTGCGAGGTTTCCTGATGCCGACTGTGGCTTGTCCTCGAGAACGGGGGCAGACTCCTGGTTCACCTCTGAGGCCCCTGTCCCTACATGCATCGTCCGCTGAGCCTCAGTTCGTTCCTCTGCGCAATGGGACAAGCATCCCTCCCCTCCCAGCTGTGGTGACAGATAAGAGCTACCAGGCCAAAGAACCGTGTGACCCTGGGTGTGAGACTTAACCTCTCAGGGCCATCTCCTGCAGGACCGGTGAGCCCCCGTCAGCACCATGTTGAGAGACCCTGGCACCGCTGGGCATGTGTGAGGCGCTCAGTGACTACTGTCCCCCCTCCCCGCCCCCGCAGGACACGGGGCCACAGCAGCAGGCGGGGAAAGGGCATGGAAACCTTCACACCCTCCGCTGGTCCCTCTCCCAGCCTCACGGCCAAAGCCAGACTCTGCGGAGAGCTGCCCGGGCCTCCACCCTCGGCCCAGTGACTCACATGGCCCACTGGGGGTGAGGTCACTGCCGCCCAGGCAGAGAAAAGGACACACCTGTTCCCTGGGAGACACCAACGCCACGGTGCACTTGGCCTGCGAGGGCTTCTGCTCGCTTGAGGGAGGCAGCAGCCCGGGGGGGGCAGTGGGTGAGGACCCGGCCGGAGGACGGGGGCTGGGGGCGTGGCCCGCCTCTGGGGCCAAGTGAGGGTCTGCGAACCTCAGTCCAGCCTCCAGGCCCAGTGGGCTTTGTCCCCTCTGCTGGCATGGTGAGGGGCGTCCGTGGTCTTAGGGCTCTGAACCCCCCCCAACTCCCACCTCTGACTTAAGGGGCTACTCCATGTCGGCCTGTCTCATCCAGCAAATGGGCGCCCCCAACCCACTCCCTGGCGGTAAGCTGGGGGTGATGGGGTCTCTGAGGCCAGACCTCGGCCCCCTCCCCCTGGCTGGGTCCGTGCGCAGCCTCTGCAGGCTCACCCTGCCTTCCGCCAGTCCCGTCCCTCCCCGACCCCCCATCCACCATTAGGGTCCTTCCAGCACCCAGCACCCTCCCCACCGCTGACCTCGCCAGGCAGGCAAGGCCCCTTCCCATCTGCCACCTGCACTCCACTCTGCTCTGGGCCATGGACTGCATCCGCAGGCACCCCGTTTCCGGTGGGTGTGGCCAGTGGGAGGCATGGCAAGACCACAGGCGGAGGAGCTCACTGCCCCACCCCCTCCTGTCCCGCGCCCTCTGCAGCCGCAGTGCCTGGTGCCTGGTCTCTGCGCAGGGCTCTCTCTGGGTTCTCGTAAAGGCTCCCTCGCCCGCCCTCGGGCCCAGGGAAGGCCCCCCTCCACCGTTGCCAGCCTAGGTGCTACACCTTCCCCTTAACCCCGCCCCTGGGCACAGACCCCCACGGCCAGCAGGGCCCACCAACTCCTAGTGGACCCGCTGTTTCCGCCAGGTCTCCATACACTGCCCTTCAAGGTGCAACTCAAAGGCCACCGCCTCCAGGAAGCAATTGTCTGTTCGCTCCTTCATCCATTCCACACGTATTGATCGCCAGACACCACGTGAGGACTCGGTGAGGAAGACGGGGAGCCTAGGTAGGGGACCCTCCGGTGGGAGGGACGCCCGGCACCAAGCGAGCAGGTAAACAGAGATGACGTCGGCAGCGATCGGGGCCTCAGGGAAGAGAAACAAGGCAGAGCTTCTTGCCATGAGCTCACCCTGGTCCCACTCTCCCGCCCACATACCCCCCATTCGCTGGGCCCGGGCTGCGGCCTTGCTCACCCTGCAGTACCCTGTCTGTCCCTCTGCCTCTGCTCTGAGAGCCTGTGGCGGGGCGGGGAGGGGAGAACACGGTGACTCAGCTCTCTGCACATCATCCGAACCAGCCTCACAACAGCCTAAGTAGCAACAGTCCTTACCAGGTCCGTTTTCCACAAACTCACAAACCGCGGCTCCAACACCTTGCCTGGGATGATACCCAAACCCAGCGCTGCCTGCCTGACTCCACGGCTGAGCTCTTTCTCCTGCTTCAGGCTGAAAGCGAAGTGCGTCACCGTCAGCTATATTTGCAGACTCTTCCAGTGGTGCCCAGAGCGGCACCCAGCACGAGGCCGGTGCTAGACCCCCCGTCAAGTGGGCTGAACATCAAAGACCGTAATCGTCCTGCTCCTTAAGCAGCGTGTGCCTTGTGGGGAGGGGACCCCGGATGCCTCTATTTTCCAGATGGGAAAATGGAGGCCCAAGGCTGCTAAGAGCGTTCGGTCACGTGGGATCCCGAGTTCCGCCTTCTCCTCTCAGGCCCAGGAGGCCACTCAGGAGGCAGGTGTGGGGCAGAAGCCAGAGAAGAGTTTCAGCAGGTCCATCGCAGGGGGCACGGGGGCCAGCGGCCGAGCCCCCGCCTGGGCATGCAGGGCCTCGCTCTGCCTGCCAAGCCGAGGGGAGGCTGGGGGCGGGGGCAAGGGCAGAGCAAGGACCAGGGAGCAGCTGCTGCTCGGACCCAGGTGGTGACCCAGGAGGTGGGGACGAGCGACTGGATCCTAGAGCCACTCACCAAGCAGAGCCAGCAGGGGCTGCTGACGGATATGACGGGGGGAGGGGGAAAGAGGCGTGGAAGGTGATGCCTGGGATTCTGGTCTGAACTACCGGGTGGATGGGGGCTCCACTGATGGCAATGGGCACATGGGGAGCAGGCATGGGGGGTGATTGGGTGGGACAGAGTGGTGAGGACTACAAGGGGTCTAAGGGGAAAATCGTTGCTCTGTGGGAATGAAGGCTCTGGATTTTCAGAAGTCAGAAATCCAGATTTTTTTCATAAAGGCTCTTGGGTTTTAGATGTTTGTGATAAATTCAAATTTAAAATGCCATGTGGGCTAATCCCGTGCACACCAAATAAAGTACACCTGGAGGTGTCTGGCCCTCAGGCTACCTCTTGTACCCTTTGTTCCTTCTCCCCCACCCCCCCCGTCAAGATTCACAGAGCTGCCACTTCCTCCAGGAAGCTGCCTGTGATTACTCCAGCTCTAGAGGTGCCTGTGCCTCCTCACAGCACTGAAACCACCAGATTGGCAGTGACTTGAGGGTGGGTGTGGGTTTGCTTATCAATTTCTCATGCCCGCAGCAGACACTCTAGCCGAGAGCAGGCGTTATTGAATGAGTACCTACTGAATGATTCTCTCTCTCCCTTGATCCTCCCACCTTTCATTTGGCAGATGAGGAAACTGAGGCCCAGAGAAGGGAGGTGACCTGTCCACGGTGGGCTCTGGGGCCAGGGCCTGCTTGCTGTCCAGCCTGTTTGTCAGCTGCCCCCGAGACTGGGCGAGCAGGAAGTATGAAGGTGATTGCACAATCTTACCAGGTTTTGCCACCCGAGGGAAAAACAAGATCCTGGGCAGCCCCTGAGTGTCCAGGGAGGGTAGGGAGCCCATTCCAGGGCGACGGGGGCCACCCACTGGGGTCAGGGCAGAGCCAGACCCCTAGGACTGAGCATCGCTGTGGGTGGCCTGGCTGTGGACAGAGGGACCCCCCTGAGGGCGGGGTCTGACATCAGTAGTCAGTTAAAGTGACGGCCAGCCCTCCTGGGCTCTCTTCTGAGAGTTCCGACCCACTTCCCTTTTGGCCCTGGGAGGGCAGACTGTGCCAGGGACCTTCAGGGTCTGTGCTCAGATCTGCCATGTAGAGAAATCAGATGACGGAGGCGATGGAGGCCCAGCCCAGTTCCCAGCACTGGAAATGGAGAAACGGAGTCTCCGAGGTGTGCAGTGACCTACCTAAGGTCACACAGCCTGGGGGCAGCAGACCTGGGGTCCCGACTCCGAGTCCTATATCCTTTCCAGGCTGCTGAGCTGCACTGGCCCTGGCATCTTTACAAGCCACCCCCCACACCCTTCTCCCCCACCTCGGAGTCCTCATCCACAAGACAGGGAGAGAAGCAGAAGCCGCCCCCGCGGTGCTCTGTGCACAGCAGCGCCCCTGAGGGCCGACGCTGTGTGAACGTGCTTGTGGTGTGTGTGCTGTGTGCAGGCTCGTGACTACAGGGCCACACTCTTCTTAGCTTCTGGTCCCTGAATGGTCTGGGTGCGGCAACCTTTCCAACCTCCAAGGAGACACATCTCACTTTCATCCAAGAGAAATAACACCTAGTGGTTACTGGGTGCTCACTGGGGCCAGTGCCCTACGCGTGATGAACTCAGTGAATGCTTAGGTTCATCCTATAAGGCAGCTTCTATTATTATCTGCAGGGCGTGGAAACCAAGGCACAGGCAGGTTTACAGACATGCCCAGGTTGATACAAACAGGAAATGGGAGAGCAAGGATTTGAACCAATTCCGCTCCCAAGCACCCACTATAACCACCATGCGACACGGCTGTCCTAGTACGGCATGGAAGTCCTTCTCAAGGTCTAACCTGAATCCCCTTTGCTGTAGGCTGTGCCCTTCCCTAGCTCCTTCTTAGGCGAAGGGGAAAAGCTCCGCCCATGTCCCCCATTCTGTGCTGAAAGGCCTAAGCTCTTTGGCCCCTGGCTCCCAGCTCCCTGGGTCCTGGCATGCGGGTCAGGTTACCCCAAACAGGAACCCTCCCCTTGACTCTGTGTGTGTGTGTGTGTGTGTGTGTGTGTGTGTGTGTGTGTGTGTATACAGAGGCCTGGTGAGGACCGCCCCATCCTGGGCCAGGAGCTCACCTCCTCACTTGCTTCCCTGCATCCTGTTTCCCAGCGCCCAGCCCTGTTGGGGCGAGGCCCTGCCTGAATCTTCTCTGTCGCTCATCTCCGTGCACAGGCAGTTCCCAGGGCCCTCTCCGTGGACGTTATAGCGTGTAATACTACTTAATGTTTTCCTTTAAGATCAACTGCTTTAAAAAGCTGCACCCTAGTCGGATCAAGCTTCTAGGTCTAACTCCCAGGTTGTAGGAACTACAGGAGACAGAGGAACAAGCTGACGGGCGGGCAAAGCCACGGCATCCGGTGGAGGCACGTGGTTCACGGCGGGACTTTAAGCCAAGGGACTTGAAACCGGCTTCCAACTAGGTTCAAATTTGCAAGAATGAAAAGTTAAACAATGCGCAAAACGCCAAACGCACTGGCTTTCGCCCCTGAGTATGGTTATTTCAAAAGGAAACTTTAGATCACTCCCCTACGTGGAAAACTAGTATCACTTGCTGTAAGTAGAAGGTTACCATGAAAACAAGACAGTGCGATCCGATTTCAGGAGGATTCTGTGTCCTGCCAAGGGTGCCTTGCAAACCTGCCCGCCTCTGTTCCGAGAAGCCCTGGGCGAGAGGTGAGCGCCTGCACTCTCGCCCTGGGCCCACCGCGGACACTGGGCTGCAGGTAGGTCCCCGAAACACCTTTCCTCACCTTCCGCTTCTCGTGCATCAGGGAGGGAGGGGTGGTGAGCGTCGGAGCAGAGCCCCCTCCTCCCCGCCCCCCCGGCAGCCGCAGTCTCCGCAGCAGAGAGGGGCTCAGTGGGGACTCAGCCTCGGTGGCAGCCTGGGCCCTTCTGAGTCACACAATCCACAAGCTCAGAGCTGGGGCACAGATGAAGAAACTGAGTCCCAGGCAGGGCAGGCACTGCCCAAGGTCACATGGAAAGTCTGGGCAGGGGGAACCAGGAATGACAAAACTCCAGGTTTTCTGACCTTCATGATCATGGAACCTTGTTCACAGGTATTCATTGAGCACCGACTGTGTGCGAGGCACAGAGGATGGGGGGCAGGGGTAAACAGGACAAAATCCCAAAGAGCTGACACTTAGAGGCGGGGGACAGAGGACAAAAGCTAGGCAAACGAATGAGATCATTTCCGATGCTGCTAAGGAGGATAAAGAAACCAGGCTGGAGGGCGTTAACGACGGCGGGGAGGTGGAGGCGGAGATGCCACTCAGGCTGAGGCCCGAAGTGCCTAGAAGGAGGGAGGAGGAGACCTGGGGCCAGGGCGCGCCAGAGAAGCAAGAGCCTGAGCGCAGGCAACCAGCCCTCAGCAAGTCCTGACTCTTTTTTCAAACTTTGTATTTTGAGTTAATTTCAGACTTACAGAAAAGTTGCAAGAAGCCTACAAAGAATTCTGTACACCCTTTGCCCAGATTCCCCCCATGTTAACAGTGTATCCTATCGTATTCCTTCTCGCCATATGTGTGTGCGCGCGCACACACACACGCTTGCGATCGGAATTCTCTGAGCGTAAGTCGCCCCCCTCGAGCCCCTGCTACGTTGACGTGTTCCCTGAAAACAAGGACGTTCTCTGACATAACCGAAGGACAGTTCTCAAAGTCGGGACATTCACATTGGTTCAATACTGCTATCTTATCCTCAGATCTTATTCAGAGTTGCCAGCTGACCTAGCGGACGTCCTCCACGGAGAACAGTCCCTGATCTTAAGCCTCTTTTGCAAACATGCCGAGGGAACTGTGTTCCCAGGACGGCCTTTAAGGAGAGCACCAGTCCGGCCCATTGGGGGTGGACCATTCAGCCCACGGGCTGGCTCACTCAGGGCCTGTGTGTTGGATCCTGAAGCCAAGGGGAAATGAGCACCGTATACACACCTCTGTATTTCTGACCCAAGGGAAAAAGTTAATAAACCTTTAAAATGGAAAAAATGATTATGAAAAGAGCCCACTGTTACTCGATCTCTTCGCACGTTTCTGTCGGCCCTCATAACCCACCCTGCAGGGCACAGGTTGCAGCCCCTTGAAATGACCGTCCCCGCTGCACAATAACGCAGGGTTGTAAAACAAACAACAGCCTGTCTTTATGTGCAATTTCGATGTTTTGTTGGTTGCTTGATCGCTGAATTTTTGGGGGCCAACTTAAATTCCACACCCAGGCTGAATGCCTCACTTGCCTCACCCAGATCCCAGCCCTGCCCACCCCACGCCACCCACGTGGGCTTTGCTGCTGTGCACATACTTTGCTCAACAGAGACCCACAGTAAGCCTGAGAATGGGTCCTTGTACCCACTTCACGGATGAAGAAAGGGAGGTCCTAGAGAAGTCTGCCAGCGCTGCCATCACAAACACCATAGACTGGGTGGCTGAAACCACAGAAATGCATTGTCTCACGTTCTGGAGGCCAGGAGCCTGAGATCAAGGTGCTGGCAGGGTTGGTTTCTCCTGAGGCCTCTCTCCTCGGCCTGCAGACAGCCCCCTTCTTGCTGTGTCCTCACATGGTGTATTAGGGCTCTTGAGAAAAAAAGAACCATTAGGATGTACGTGTGCGTGTGTGTGCATAACTATATACACACGTGTATATAATTATTTATTATCCACACATACACACACACATATATATATATATAAATACATAGATGTATTTATTTACTATAAAGAATTGGCTCGTACTGCTATGGAGGCTGACAAGTCACAAGATCTGCAGCTGGTGAGCTGGAGACCTCGAACTTCAGAATAGCTAGGAAAGCTGATGAAATTCTTCTAGTCCTAGTGCCAGTAGGCTTGAGATCCAGGAAGAGCCAATGTTTCACTCTGAGTCCAGATGCTGGGAAAAGCCTATGTCCCAGCTCGAGGACGGTCAGGCAGGTGTAGTTCCCTCTTATTCAACGTTTTTGTTCTAGTCAGGCCTTCAACTGATTGGACGAGGCCCACCCACATTGGAGAGGGCAATCTGTTTTGCTCAGTTTAGTGATTTAAATGTTAATCTCATCCAGAAACACCCTCACAGACACACCCAGAATAACGCTAAGCCAAACATCTGGGCGCCCCAGGGACAGTCAAGCTGACACACGAAATTAACTGTTAGACATGGTCGTCCCTCGGTGCGTGTCTGCGTCCTAATCTCCTCTTCTTATAAGGACACCAGTCCTATTGGATGAGAGCCACCTAGTGACCTCATTTCACCTTTGTTGCCTCTTTAAAGGCCCCATCTCCAAACACAGTCACATTTTCGGGCACTGGAGTTATGGCTTCAACATATGAATCTGCCCCCATAACAGGCCCTGACAGGAGAAGGGTCTCAGCTCAGAAGCACGCAGGCCCGGCTCTTCCCTCCTCTGAGCTGCCTGGATACGTGGAGCCCTCAGGCAGGCTGACCCATCCATCCGATGGCTGCCAAGACGTGGCTGAGGTGCAGACGGTCACTCAGTATGGATTAATCTCACGTGCTAAGTCCGGCAGTTATACTGAAGGCAGGAAGTGTCTGTCGGGGGATCGCAGTGGGGTCTCGTCCAGGCAACAGCATTCCCCTGAATAAACTCTCCATGACCCATCTCCTGCCACCCTCTGGCACCAGCGGGACCTCGCTAAGACACAGAAGGCCTCCAGCAGGGGAGAAGCGGTCATTCGGAAGTCCGGAGCCCCGGAGCCCACCCACGCCTGCAGCGTCCGCTTTACACGCCCTCTAGATGCACCTGGCAAGGACACACCGGTGTTCCACCCGAGGACATTCGTTCCTCTCTCCTGGGCCAGGTTCAGCTCTGGCTGCTTGATTCTTAAACATTCACCGATTATTCGGCCGAAGCTAAGCTTCTCAAGGCCCCCGGCCACTGGGCCAAAGTGAGCCTTCGGCGTATTTCTCACCCACGCCGCACTGTGGTCCAGCTGGAGCGCCCGAGCCAGGAGGACACACTTTCGGGGAACAACGGGCATCCTGCACCGCCCAGCACGCCCAGCCCTTCCTGCCTGCCCGCCCATGGCGCCTGGGGACCGGCCCTCCCGCACGGGGTACAGTGCCGCTGGAGCCCCTGTGTCTCTGGTTGGCCTCACGGGATCTCTGTTGCTCACCCCCAAAGACTCTGTCCGATACAACGCTCTAGCTCCACCACCCTCACTTCCTCTCCATGCCTTTTCTGCCAAGGGTACTGCTTCCCTCTGTTGGTGGGAAAACCCCCTTCAGCCCTCAAGACCCGTCTCTGCTCTACAAGAACCCCTTCTGGCTTTCCCAGCCGAAATGCTTGCTCTCTCTCCTGAATAACATTCACGCTTTCTTTGAACTTACTTCATTAATGAAAAGAAAACCCCCCATTTACCCAGAGCCAACTGCTTCCCAGGCACCCTCACACGCATTAGGTCCTCTTCCTAAGTCCATTTCAGCTCAGGACCTGAAGGTCAGAGAGCAGAAGTGACTGGGGTGTCACTGTGCCCTGAGACGGTCCCAACTGTGATGCTCTAATGAACAGAATGCAAGGGAAGTGACGCTCTGGGACTTCTGAGGCCTGGTCATAAAAGCTGGCATGCCTTCTACTTGGCACTGTCTGCCCACACCCCATACCCCAACCTCCTGTCTCTCTTTTTCCTGGGACACTTGGTCTGGGAACCCAGCCACCATGCTGTGAGGAAGCCCAGGCCGCACGGGGAGGTCCCGTCTAAGTGTTCAGCTCACAGCCTGCAGCAGCTGTGAGGTGAGTGGCTAGGTGGGCGAGGCCTCTGAGGACCCAGCCCCCAGTCTTCAAGAAGCCACATCTGATGCCGAGTAGGACAGGCCCCACCTAAACTGCAGACCTGTGGGAAAAACAAACACTGTCATCGTCTGAAACTACCGTAAGCGTGCGGTAATTTGTGACGGAGCCACAGCAGGCGGAGAAGCTGCCCAGAGCCAGAAGGGGCTAGAAAGTGAGGATAACAAGTGCGGCTGGGCCGCTTCGTGGAGCTGGTCACGTGGAGTGCACTGACCACATCCCCCCTCTGTGACCTTAAGAAGGTCACTTGCCCTCTCTGGGCCGCCGTTTCCTTGTCTGAAACATGGGGAAAAGAACAGTATCTATTTCAGGAGGCTGTTGAGAGGACTCACGGAGACACCGCGCGCGCAGCATTCGGCACCTAAACGAACACCCACGGAAAGTAACAGCAGTCCTAACGATGATCTAAGGGGCCGGCCACATCGGATCCCCAGCCAGCTGATGTCAGCGCCCTCACTGGCCCCTCAAGTCACAAAGCCTCAGGGGCTGAGCCTGCCGGCTGGGAGCAGACGCCTGGGCTCCAGCGTGTGTGCGGGCACCCTGCAGCCTCCGACCAGCCCTGAGTCTCTGTGCCCAGCTTCCCGGGCTGTGTGCTCAGAGCTGCCAGGCCACCGCGTTCACTGACTGTGGCTGAGGTTGGGGAACCCTCTTCAAAACGAGTGTCTTTACAGTGTTTTCGATACACCCGGCCTCTGTTATTTCCAGCAGAAGGGGCTGGTGAAACCTGCCCATCAGGGAGCAAGTTGACAGCTGGTCTAACCCGAACTAGTCCTACATCTAAAAGCAGATGGGGGTGCCCACCACGTGCTTGGAGGGGAGGCGCCAAAGTCAGGGTGTGGGGCAAGAAAACACGGAGTTACAGTCACCCTTGAAAATTCGTTACCACGGAGGACCTGGAGCTACACAGACCGAGGGAACGGCACGTGCTGTCTCAGCTTCCACTCCAGGATGCCTGATGCTGTGCAGAGCTGGGGTGCACACCCACACCATTTACAGTCTTCTCCTCTCCTGTCCTCTCTCTCTTTCTCTCCTTTATACATTATCATCCGGCTTTTAATACCAAGTGTAGGTAAGAATGTAGAGACACGGGACCCTCACTCATTGCTACTGAGGAGGTGCACTGCTACACCACTTTGGAAAGCAATTTCGCAAAGCCCAGTAAAGTTGAAGGCACTCATATACCGCCCTGGTACAAACTCTACACACACCACACGTGTGTGCAAGGAGTGAGTGAAGGAACCTCCCTTACTGCAGCCCTGCCTGGAACATCAAAAAAATGGGAAACCGCCGAAATTATCAGCAGCAGAACAGTGGAATACTTTACACCAACAAAAATAAACATGAGAACTATGCACAGCCACACGGATGACTCTCACCAATTAAATGTGGAGTGAAAAGAGCAAGTTGCATCTCGAAGAGCTATCTGAACACCCATGTTCACAGCCGCATTACTCACAAGAGCCAATAGGTGGAAGCCACACATGTCCGTCAGTGGATGAAGAGATAAACTAAATGTGGTTGACACACAGAATGGAATATTATACAGTTTTGAAAAGGAAACAAATTCTGACACCCGTTACAACATGGATGAACCTGAAGGATATTATGGCGAGTGAAACAGGTCAGTCACAAAAGGACAAATCCCGAATGACTCCACTTATATGAGGTCCCGAGAGCAGTCCAATTCATAGACAGAGAGCAGGATGGGGGGGTGCCAAGGGCTGGGGGAGCGGGGTGGGGAGTGAGTGTTGAATGGGGACCGAGCTTCAGTTTGGGAAGATGAAAAGGCCCCGGAGACGATGGCGGTGATGGTTTCACAAAAGTGTGAACGTACTTAATGCCACCAACCGGTACACTAACAAATGGACAAGATGGTCACTTTTACGTTATGTGTATTTTACCACAATTCAAAAGTTTGGAAAAGCAAGTTGTAGGTTATGACACCATGCATGTAAAGTTCTAAAACTTGTGGAATGAGCTTTGTGTTAGCCAAATTATAAAAATGTGCATGTGAAATAAACACAACAAATGGGCAGGGTGGGGGCACTACTGCTTAGGTTTAGCTCTGGGGGGATCGGGGTGAGATGGGATTTGAGGGAGGCCCACGGGGGCCGTCCACCGCGTCATAACAGTTTATTTCTGAAGCCAGGTGACGGGTATACCACTCTCTACTTTTTCTTCCCACCTGAACTGTTTCACTAACCAGAGTGCCCTGAGGTCCACCAGGCTCTAGGGCCTGGGGAGCGGGCTCTGTGCCTCCCAGGATGGGCTCTGGGCCAAAGCTAGGGGCTCTGCGGAATGGCCATCGCCCCAGGCACAAGGCAGAGGCGCCAAGAACTTCCTTTACGCTTTCTAGTTGAAATAAGCATCTCTGCTCCTCCTGGAGCCTCAGCCTCTGGCAGGGCTCCAGGATTATTTTACATGAATTTAAGATCACTAATGAAGAATAATTAACAGCTTCAAGGGAGCCTGGCACACCCTGTGTTTAGAAGTGGTTAATTATGCATTGTCTGCAAAACACCCTTTTCATACTCGAAAGTTTTGGGTTGCTGTTTTAAACAATGGAATATGGCATCAGGAAAAAAGCCAAGTGGTTCCATGCGCCAAGTTCCTGGGGTTGGATCTCTTTGGACAGAGGTGACCACGGCTCCCTAAGCCCCCTACGTGAGGTGCCTTAAGTGCTTCCCTGGCACTGACACTGTCAATCCCCCGGAGGGGCCATGGCAGGTGGGCCAGCTCCCTCCCCCACCGTCGGCGAGCAGTCGGAGTCCCGCCAGGATGCGGTCTGGCCATAAAGCTGGAGTCTCTCGTCCACCTGTCTGACGCATCACCATTATTTATGAACACTAGTCAATGGAAAGAGGACTGTCCCCAGCCCCGAGCATCTCATTTGCCAGTCGAAGCTCCTTGGCTGGCCCTGTGCAGCCTGTGAAATCCCTCGGTCCCCCTGACAGACCATGTGACTCTGGGCCAGCCACTTCTCGCCCATGAGTCTCTATTTGTTCACCTGGAAAATGGGACAATTACATCCTCCCCTTCACGGGGTTGGTGGGCTTAGAACGATGCCTCCCACATAGCAGGTACTCCGTGAGCCTCTGCATCACACGGCCCACCCGGCCTCCCTTTCTAGCCTCACCGCCTGACAGGCACCCTACACTTTGGCCTCATCTGTGACCATTTCTGAACCACGCCAGGCTCGGTCCTACCTCCACACGTTTGCTCATGCTGTGCTCCCTGCCTACTGTCCCTTCCTTATCTGAAAAAATCCTGCTCCTACGTTCAGGCCCAGCTCAAATGACACCTCCTGCAGGAAGCCCTCCTAGATTTCTCCCAGGCCAGACGGCCTCCCTCATACTGCTGGTATCTTTGTGCCACCTCTATTTATCCCCCATCCTCAACTTTCATGGCTTGTTAGTGGGTCTCTTTCCCCTTGTAGGCTGGGAGCTCCTTGAGGACTCTGTCCCATTTGTCTTCTGGTCACAGTTGGGCCTTGAGAAAAGAGCACCTGCTCTGAATAAGAACCTCCCATGGTGGGAGGGGCCGAGGGGGCTCTCACTGGTTGGCCTGGAGGCTGAGCCAGGTCTCTCACAAGCACCACGTGACCCCCAGAGGGACTCTCAGCTTGCTACTCCCACCCTGAGAGCCCCTCTGGGCTCTCCACTGTACAAAGCGGGAGGCCCAGCCCCTGGTCCTAGACGCAGGTCCCCAACGCCCCTCTCAGCTCCACGGCTTCTCACCACCACCCAAAGACACATGCCCTTTGAAAGCCTCTGGGGTTTTTCACATGCCTTTCCCTCTGCCTAGAACACCCATCTCCCCACCTCGGCCCAGCCAACTCCCGCAGACACTTCGTTGCCCGCTCAGCTGTCACCTCCCCCATGAAGCCCCACATCCAGATCCACTCCTCCTACCGTGTCCACCTGAGCCCCTGTGGGGTGGGGACATGCTTCCTTTATCCCTCTTGCCTCAGGACCCTGGCACACTCCTCTCCTGAGCTGCGGGGCACTCGAGACAGAGTCCACCTTGGAACAAGAGAGACCTGGGTCCAAATCCTGTGGCCACACTTACGTGTCTGCCTGCCCTTGGGTCTCACCTGCTCAGAGGGGGGCTTCGACGCCCCTCTTGCAGTAGGGCTGAGGACTGACCGGAGTGCAAAGTGCACCCTCGGCAGACACTTAATAGCTAACAGCCAGAACATTCCAGGTGCCCCAGGCCCACAGGCCCCCAGGAACAAAGGCTGGTCCACCTGCACGAGTGGAAGACGCCCCGGGTACAGTCGGTGCTGATCAGAAGCGGGGTGGGCCTCTCTCCCTGGCACCCACCCAAGAGCGGGCACTTCCTTTCTGAGGCTGCTGTGAGACCCTCAGGACCTGCCCCCTTCGGAGAAAGCCTTGGAAGAGAAAAGAAAAGTTCCCACACTTTCCCAGAACGGCTCGCATACTAATAGCCACGGACTTCTCAGAGTGTGAAATCAGGAAAAACTAATTCCCTCAGGATAGCCGGTATTCTAACTCCCTCCTCCAAGGCCTTTAATTACAGGCCGTTGAAGCCGCCCTTCCTGCTGGCCTGGGCACCGGTGTTCCTCAGCCAAGGTGTGTGTGTGGACAGAATGCACGTGCGGAAGACACTGTCAGTTTTACTAACATTCGGGGTCATGCCCGCATCGTTTCAGGGAGTAGTCCCCAAGTGCCACTACCCGTCAACAGGTCCAAATCCCTAAAGATGGGGAAATTGGGGCTCAGAGAGGGAAAGTGACCTGCCCAAAGTTACAAAGCAAGCAGAGGGACTTGAACTTTGGTCTCCTGACTTTCACACCAGGGATACCCTCATTCTGCCCAAGTAAGGCATATACCCTCATTCCTCCAAGTGTGTCTCAGATCTCTGCTTGGGATGGAGGCCGTCAAACCCCTTAGTCACATGAGCCGCCAGTGAGGTCAGAGGGCATGGACCCTGGCGCGGCCAGGCCAGGGTGGAGGGTGCCCTCCTGTGGGGTGACAGTGCTCCAAGCAAGTCCGCTCCAGGGCGATTCTCAGCAGCAAGGAACAATGAAACTCAGCGCATGGTCACAGAGCACTCGGGGGTGACCCCTTCTCCGCAGAAATGCTACCAGCTTCAGGGCTGGAGGGAGAGGAGGGGACAATTGAGCCAAGTTGCCCAGTGGCCCAGAGCAAACGCCAGCGGGGGCCCTGCCCCAGGACGAGGAGGCCCCGTGGTCGCCAGGCAGGGGACGGGCCCACCAGCTCGGCTGCCCCACGGCAGAGGCCCTCCCGGGGCACGTACCTTTTATAGACTCCGTGCAGCGGCTGCAGGCACAGGAACTGCCAGTAATCCAGGCAAAGGGCCTTGAACTTGAGCATTTTCGCCTTTCGGTCTCCTGCCGGACCCCCGTGGCACCTCCACCGAGACTTGGAGAGGGGCTGAGGGAGCTGGGGGACGGGCCGCTCCGGCCACCCCGGTCCCCGCTACCACAGTGGCCCCACTCACATGGCCCGGTGCTGCCAGCCGCCCCTCCAGCACAGCCTCTGATACAAAGAGCAGCGCACACAAAAGCCCAGCGACTCCTCCGTCAGGCTTGCCCAGGCAGCCTCAGGCTGCCGCCGCCGCGGGGGGCTGGAGCTTCTCGGGGCTTCCCCGGGGGTCCCCGGGGCAAACGGGGGCAGCCCTGGCTGTGCTGAGTGGTGGGGGCCCCCGGCCCGTCATCCTGGGGGCCTGGATGCTGGGGCTCCTGACGGCGGCTCCGAAAGCTCCCTCTTCCAACTGGTCCCCAGGTCCCCAGTGGCTGCGCCGGACCTGGCCGGGCAGTGGCCCTGCCGCCTGCCTGGCCTGAAGTGGCCGAGGCTGGGAAGACCAGGGGTGTGGGGTGCAGGCAGGGAGGGGGCGAGGTGACAGATGCCGGCCTCCTCGCCAGGTCAGTTATGTTTGGCGGAATCCCTGCTCGGCCCCGAGAGCGGAAACTCACCACGTCGCCACATGGTGCATTGGGAGCCGCTGTCTCTGAAAGGCAGCGGAGAAAGACTGACAGGGCCACCGTGGTTGCCTGGGTGACAGGGACACATTGATAAAATCTAAAATGGAACCTCGATGACAGCCGCTCATTGGCTGCCGGGAGGGGACTCCTGACGCCGGGGGCGGGGGGGGGGGGGGGGCCGGGGCTGGGGGGCCGTGGCCAGCGGGGCATTGTCAGGCAGGGACGGGGGCCACGGGCAGAACGGGTGGCTCTGCGGCCCAGGACCCAGTGTCACAGTGGCCAAGCAGAACCACTGGGCCCCTCCTGGCAGGTCTGGCTTCTACTCTGGGCACCCTGCGGCCCTTTCCCAACACACTAGCCACAGGGATCTCAAACGTCCCTCTCTGCTCTACCCGGTGCCCCTGCTGCTCTCAGAATAAAGGCCAAACTCCCGACTGTCCACCGGCCCTCCGTGCCCCAACTCCTGCCGACCGTCTGCGCTCTCTGAGGCTCCCGACGCCCAGCCCCCTGGCTCCCGTCAGGTCCCTGAAGCCACCCTCTCTTCCAGGCCTTCCGGGCAGTGCCCTTGGCCAGAGATGCCCTCCCCGGCCCCTCTGCACCCACCGGATGCTACCGCCAGCATCACGTCCGAGCCCCCTGCACGCCCTACCCTGACTTTCTCTGCCAGACATGCCCTCCTCTGAGATGATCCGTTGATTTACTTATCTGCTCCAGCCCCCAACTGCAGCGCAAGCATCCCGGCCCTGCCTGGCTCAGGGCAGCACCTGGCCCACTGCAGGCACCCCATCATTTTGTTGCAGGAGTGAAGGGTCCTGGAGAGCGGGACGGAAGGGTCCTCCTGAGCACACCACACTCACCCCGCCTGCTACTTGGGGTCCCTGGTCTGCTCAACACTGTTGACAAAGCAGTGGTCCCATCGCATCCTTGTGAGGAGGGCTCGCTCCCCCTCCCCCAACCACAGATGAGGAAACAGAGCTCAGAGAAGACCCCATCACCGTGTGTGAGGGACGACGTCCAGGCCCATCGGCCTCAGACAGGAGTGGCTGCCACCAGAGTGCGGGGCCTGCGTGTCCTGCGCCGGCGGCCGGGCATCCAAGGCTGGGTGCGGAGCTGGGCCTGATCGCAGCACCCCCCGCCCCCCGGCAAAGCCAAAAACGAAGTCACCGGCCTCAGGAGGGAGTCTCCTCCGTCCGCCATCTCGGATGCGCTGCCTCTAGAGCAGTGGCTCTCCCCCCGGGGCGATTCTGCCGCCACCCCGTGCCCCAAGAAACAGTGGCCATGCCTGGGGACACCATGGGTTGTCACAATGGGGAGGGCGGCGCTACGGGCCTCTAGTGGATTTAGAGGCCGCCAAACACCCCACAGTGTACAGGACGCCCCCCTCCGCCGGGAGTGATGCAGTCTAGCGGCTCTGCAGGGTGGCTCTCCGTAGGAAGTGCCGCCGTGGACGGCAAGAAGGGAAGGGCGTTCGCGATGGCTCAGTCGAGCGGGGAGCGTGAAGCCCAGTGAGGGGACGGGCACGGACAGCATCATCAGGACGGCCGAGCTGGATGCAGCGTGGGGCACAGTCCACCAACCCAGCCTGGGGAGAGGGGAGCTGCTGGGTAACTGCGCTGGTGACGAGGCAGGCGAGGAACGAGGGCAACATGGCGGTCTGCCGAGGGTGAGGGGCCTGTCTGCCAGCCTCCCTGAAGGGCCGTCCGCCCTCCCCCAACAGGACATCAGCTTCCCTCTCACGCCTGTGGCAGAGGAAGCCGGCTGTTCCTTTGAAAGGAGGCAATTACTGGCTGGCACCTTTGTTTCTGAATTTCCCAGGCTGTAAGCAGGCCTCCAGAACCTCCGTGGGACTGGCCACCAGAGCCCGAGGGCCGGCTTTCTCAGAGGCTCCCACAAAGCAGCAAAGCCAGCGGCCTCACTGCGCATAAAGGGCAGAGGTCAGGCGGCCGTGCCGGGAGGGAGGGGGCGGCTGGGTCTGGCACCAACAGTCCTCTGGTCCTCAGTTTTCCTCATCTGTGAAATGGGAACACTAAGCTGGGCTCTGCCTATGTCCCAAGGGGATGAGGACAGCTCTCACGTAGCACCTGCTGCTTCTCAAACGTGCCGGGCACGCTCCACCTCTGAACCTTTGCACTGGCTGTCCCACTGTCTGACGCTCCCTACTCCAGATAGCTGCACGGCTCACCCCTCGCCCGCCTTTCCTGCCGCTGTCTGGTTAAACAGCGCCGCCTCCAGAAGGCCCTCCCTGACTACCCTCCCATCACTATCCCCTTTACCCTGCTTTATTTTTCTTCATAGCACTTGTGGACAAGAAATGTTGCTGGCACTTCAGTAAACAGAGAATGCTGCTGCCATCAAGCTGTCAGCCACTGTAGCAGCCCCTGAAGGTGCACCCTGAGGGGATTCAAGATGGAGAAAAACAGGACACCCGCCCTAGACAGTGGAGATGCACATCTAAGGAATAAGTTCTTATTATTCCTATGGGACTCTTGCATTGTCCCATACGTAGAAAAGCCCTAAAATCACTAACTTGAGATGTCTGGGTTTTTGTGATTAGCAGTCATCTCCGACGGTAGAGCACATCTTTCCCAGCAAAAAGCCCTCTACCTCCTGGCTTCTCCCTCCCCTCTTGGCAGCAGGTCCCTCAGGGCTGTCGCAGAGGCTGTCTCCCAGGCCACAGTCCTCAATGAGGTCCAGATAAAACATAACTCGCAACTTCTGGGCTGTGTGCTTTTCTTCAGTCGACACGCTTGTCACCACCTGACGTATCATATTAAAACCCGATTTCTCTGTGCGTTTGCTGCCTGACACAGTAGCTCTGCAAAGGCAGCAGGACAGGTCCCTGTGGTTTCCTTATTCCTCCCACACCCACAGATGCTCAGGAAATAATGGCTGAGAAGCAGAGGGGGAAGGCAGAACCAAGGGGCCCTGATGTCTTTGCTCTCTGAAGGTGCAGGGTGTCATTGCCTGTGAGGTCAAGTGTGGCCAGCCTCAAGCAGCGGTGGTTACTGTGGCCAACCCCTGACCATGACCGCCATCACTTATGTGCCCGAACTGGAGTGAAGCCGTGGGTGTGTGTGGACCCACGTGCAGAGGGACGGTGTAAGGGTCCGAGTGCCGAAGTAACGGAGTGCGCAGATGTCCGGGAGTCTGCGTGTGTGTGTGGTTGTGCAGGAAGTGTACACACAGGGGCAAGGGGTATGCTACAGCATCAGGCAGTGTTCACACCAGGATCTGGGTTCAAATCCCAGCTCTGCTCACCAGCTGAGAGTCCTGAAAATGTGACGCCTGTAAAATGGGCCTATAGTTCTGCGCGGTCGTGCAGAGGTGGGACGCTGCCAGCTTTCTGCCAACAGAAGCGACAACCCTTACTGCTATGTGTGCTGTGGCTGCAGAGCGTCCGTGTACGGGGTTACATGAGAGTGTGAACGTGTGTGGACCCCCCGATTCTCCGTCCTCCAGCAGTGCCCCTGAGGGTACCCAGCCCCGAGCTGCCCAGGGAAGCCGCGCCCGCGTGCCCACCCCCAGCCCTTCTCACAGCCTCAGCCACCTCAGGCATCTAGCTGGTCGCTAGACCACTTCATCCCCATATAGCGCCTGCCACCCGACAGCTGGGGCCCAGCCCCTGCTTGACGGCTCCAGTTCGGGGGCGCACTGCCTTTGTGCAGAAGCTCCCTCTCACCGAGGCCGAGCTCCCCAGTGGGACTTGGGTCTGCCATCCGCCCACCCCCTCGCTTTCCAGGCCCTGGGTCCACATCCACTTCTCAGGGCCTCACAAAGTCTGCCCTCTCCTGGGAGCGGGCACCCCCAGCCCACTTCTAGTCACCCCCACGTGTAGCGCAGACGTCCCCTCCCAGCCCACCGTCCATGCCAACCCCACTCAGGACCAGCTGCCCATTCCTGGTCTTCCATGCCCACCTACTGCCCCATCCAGGGGCCTCCCCTACACCACAGTCTACAACCCTTCCTTCTGAACATGTCTTACAGAAACATTAACATACAAGACCCTCAGACCACCATCCCCACTTCCACCAAGTACAGTGTGGAAACTGATAGACACTGTCGGCTTCTCCCTTGGGCTGCAGCCTTGGTCGTCATGGGAGCCACGGCTGTAGGCCAGCCCTCGGGGGACCACCAGCCTTGAATCTCGGAGGAACTATGGGCTGAGCCATGGTCCAGGAGGGACCACTTCTACCTGGACTTGTTCTCAGGGGATGTGTCAGCACTACCTCTGGTCCCTGGGGGAATTTTAGGGCCAAATGGGGGGCTAATTTCCCCCGTGGCCTCTTGGGGCCGACGATAGGTGCTGTTGGGGAGAGTGGGCCAGTGGTCCTGAGCAGGTCCAGGGCGGATGGTACAACAGTACCTGTATCGGTCAGTGGAGAGGCTGCTTCCGGTCTCCAGGGAGCTCCTGAGGTGGCAAAAGTGAGACAGGATTACCGGTGACCCCAGACAACAAGCCCCTCCCCGGGGGGCCATGCCAGCGCAGGCCATGCTGGGTGGTCCCAGGTCAGGTCCTGGGGTAGGTGAGCAGCCCTGGGGAAAGCCTGTGGCCCCCGCATGCAAGAAACCATGTGCTTTTTTGTCCTCTGACAGGTCAGCCAAGACACCGCCCCGTGCCCACCCCACATGCCAGTGCAGGGGCTCAGTCCCAGGGGGCCCTTGGCAACGACAAGTCCAACTGCTCCCTGTTCAATGGGGACGCCGAGGCCCAAGGTCCCACAGGGAGTCTCCCAGCGGAGGCTCTTTGCAGGCAGAGCTGCACCCTGGGGTGTGGCCTGGGCCTGCCAGCTGGCAGGTCTGTCCACAGCCCCCGACCACAGACAACCCCTTCCCAGCATGAGCTGGCCTCTGCCCCCTCATGCTCCTCTCATCATTCCTGCCCCAGGGCCTTTGCACTTGCCGTTGCCCCTGCAATGGAATGCTCTGTCCCCATCACATCTGACAACTTTCCAACTCCAGGAGGCCTTCCCTGTCTACAGCAGCCCTCCCCCGCCCTTCGGTACCCTCGCCCCCGACTCGTTCTCTTTCAGAGCCCCACGTGAAACAGCCTGAGTCATCTATCTGTTTGCTCATTCACTCCTGTCTGCCCGTCAGAGTCCCCTCCCGAAGGCAGGGCCCCGTGTGTCCTGGTCATTGTCCCACTGACGGGACCGGCCATGACGGTGCCTCCTTTGATCTGTCACCTGCTACAAACCTGGTCAGAGGTGGGGAGGGCAGTCAGAGTGGGGGGGCCCTGCTGAGGCCCCACAGACGCCCGTGAGGAAACAGGCTCCGAGCAGGTAAGTGCTGTGGGTCCCCTGCTGTACAGCCTGGGTGGCACGGAGACTCGGTGTGTTTGCCTGAGACCAGCATGTCCTCCCCAAAGAGGCCCGGACCATGGGCAGGGGCCAACACCCCCATGCCGGGAGCCCTGGCAGAGAGGCTCGGGGTCCTGCTGTGGGTCTGGGCTGCGAGCCAGCCCACCTGGGGTCAGATCCCACCCCACCCCCGACCAGCCACGCGCATTTGGTACAAGTGCCTCTCTGCTCAAAGTCCTCATTTGTAAAACAGAAACGCGAGTACAAAGCTCCTGTGGGCAAATAACTGATCTGAAATGATGTCGAGAAACACGAGCCTCTGCCGGCTCTGCTTGGCGCCATGCCCGGTGACCGGGCCTTCGGGCCCGGGGTGCCTTCCACGAGGCGGGGGCCCAGCTCCCCGGCACACCCCGTCCCTGCCCTCCTGGGCAGCCGCTGCTGTGACACAGGACACGCCCCTGGAGGCCGTGTCATTGGGCTACACACCTCTCCTCCGATGCCACGCTGCTTCCCACGTGGGCCACAGCCCTCCGCTGGGGGTGCCCCGCATGCCTCTCCCCACCCAACACCCAGAAGTCCAGGGCACCTGCTCCGAGTGGGCCTGACCTTGGCACCGTGGGCCTCGCCCTTCTGGGCCACCGCTGGGAGCCCACCACGGGTCATCTGAGCTTCGGCCTCGCTCCCTGACCCTCCTTCCACATCCCCGCACTGACCTGTGATTCTGCTACTTCCTGTCCGGCTGAAGCATCGTTGGTTGCCGGACCCCACGTGCAGCAGATGGGATGCCCCAGAACCTGCCTCAGGCACACCCCATTTCTCCAGCGTCAGCTGAAGAGGCTACAGACGGCTCCCCCCTCCCCTGGAGCCAGAGCCCACTTGGCGCCACACACCATCGGCTCAGCACCTCTGCCTGTGTGTCAGCAGGCCTGGCTGGGGATCACAAAGAACAGAGGACATGAGGGATGATGTCAGGATGCCCTCGAGGCACTTTGCTGGACTGTCACTGCCCTGTGCCCACTCTGGGGTGGACAGCGGCTTTCGAGGATGGAGAGGGCGGGGCTGGCAAGACAGGCCTTCCCTCCCTCCCAGGCCAGGAACCGTGCTGGGACCTGTGCTGGGAGAGGTGAGGAAACCTGGCCTCCTGGAAGCCCCAAGTCTGGACAATCCCCCAGCTGGCTGCTCAGACATGGACATGCCATGCGAGGTAACACCAATGTGATGTGACAGGGACACAGCCAATGGTGCTGGGGTTCCTGGAGGGCACTCTGCCCAGGCCCAGGGCTGCCCTCCCCAGCTCCAGTCCTGCTCTGACTACATCGTGATAACACAGCACCATCTCGTCCTGCTGCAGCCAGTCCACCTAGTGAGTGCTAGGTTCTTTCTCCAAATGCTTCCTCTCCTAACCCCTGCGTGAACCTCACGAGGCACATGGAATCATGAACCCCCTTTACAAAGGCTGACCATGCGGCCCAGGGGCTCCCTGTACATGGAACACCACTCCATTCCCTGCCTTTCCATCCTGTAGCAAACTCCTATTCACCCTCCAAAACCCTGCTCAAAGGTCAATTCCTTTGTGCAGACTTCTTTGCCTACTTTATCCCCCTAATCAGACCCCTTCCTTCCTTCCTTTTTTCCTCACTCCCTCCTTCCCTCCCCGCTTCATCCCTCTCCCACTCCTTTAATGACAGTGAATATTTTTTGAGCAGTTCCTATAGACTAGGCATTGGTATTAACAGTTGACCAGTGTCACCTCATTTGGTTGTCAGCACAGCCTGTGAGGGAGGCACGGGGACACCCCACCACATTGTGACACTCGGGTCCAAGATACGGAAGGGTGCACAATAATTCCCCCCCAGGCAGTAGTGTCCACAAGGCACACACGTGCAGACGGGGACCCTCCCAGACGTGCAAGGCTGACCTGGCCTGCTGTGGCCCAGCTCTAAACCCTGTGACAAGTGGTGGTCCCTGCCTGGGCTCCCCATTCCTCCCCACCCATGTCCCGCCCATCCCGGGGAACCCCTCGGTGGCCTGAACCCCTCGGCAGTCCCCCTCTCAGTGTGCTGCGGACCCTGACAGCCCAGCTGGGACTGGCTCTGAATGGGGACCCAACCTCTGTCCTGTGCCCTACCAGGTCCACGCAGCCTTGCTGGCCACAGACTGAGGCCCACTCTGCCCGTCACCCTCCTTCCCCGCTCAGCCCAGCTGCCAACAGGGGGGGCACGGCCCAGCGCCTGGATTGGAAACCAATGGCCTGGGACATGCCGGAGTGCCTCTTTGCCTCAGCCTCCCCATTTGGAATGCGGGGCGGTGGTAACAGCTCCACCTCACACAGTCACTGTGAGAAAGGTGAGGCGCGGCCCACGGAGCAGAAGCGCCTTGTATACCAGAAGGTGTAGAGCAGGTGTGTCTGCGGTATCACATGCTATTGTATGATTACATCCAATAACGTTTAGTGAGATGTTAGAGACTAGAGGTTACAACGTGAATTCTAGAGCCAAGAGGGCCGGGGTTCAGATCCCAGCTTTGCCACACACTAGCTGTGTGACCTTGGGCAAGTTAATGAACCTCTCTGTGCCTCAGTTTAGGGTCCTCTTTTATTGTGTGTCTTAGGAAGATTAAATAGGTTAATACATTTAAAGCACTTAGAAGAGCGCCAGGCACAGAGTCAGTATTCCATAAATCCAGCTACGACCAGTATAGAACTCAAAACAGGAGCATATTATGTATTATATGAAGGTGTGATATGGACAGTATACGAATGATCTTAATGTGTTGTATTAACACACCAATTCTATATTAATAGATGTTTGTTTTACCCACATATCTAAAATCCTCATTTACAGGGGAAACGGGCTCTGAGTGGCGACCGCGCAGTACCATGGTCTCTTTTATTTATTTATTTTTTTACTGTACGCAGGCCTCTCACTGCTGTGACCTCTCCCGTTGCGGAGCACAGGCTCCGGACGCGCAGGCTCAGCGGCCATGGCTCACGGGCCCAGCCTCTCCGCGGCATGTGGGATCTTCCCGGACCGGGGCACGAACCCATGTCCCCTGCATCGGCAGGCGGACTCTCAACCACTGCACCACCAGGGAAGTCCCATGGTCTCTTACTGAGGTGTGGTGGTCCCACGTCCAGAGCTCTGTCTGCTCTGCTGGGCTGCCGCTCCTCCCCCAGCATCTCTGGAGGCCCCTGGACCAGGCTCGCGGACGCGGCACTCTGGGTCAACTGGGCAGGGCTCCAGCCCTCCTCCCGCCTCCAATGCAGGCTCCGGGGAAACAGCCCCTTCCGGCCACCCTGGACAAGGCGACTGCCCTGGGGACAGTCCCTCCTGAAGCCCCTGTCCCCAGCCCTACGTGACCGGGTTCCTGGGGAGGCCACTTCCTTCCCACTCAGAGTAAGCGGGCTGCTCCAGTCCTACTCCCTGGCATGGCTCCAAACGGCGGCCGGCCACCTACAAAGCTCAAGGAGGGGAAAGACGGCTCTGCGCTGTGAGTCAAGAGAGGGTCCCCTGGATGCGGACGACGGCTATGACTGGCAGGGCCCGAGGGGGCTCCTGGGGGGCTGGTCAGCTTCTGCTTGGGGGTCTAGGTGCCAGTTACGTGACTGTGTTCAGCTTGTGACGATTCAACAAGCTGTACACCGGATTTCAATTAAAATTTACATTAAAAAAAACAACCAGGGCTTCCCGGGTGCCTTCCCAGCAGCTGTGTGGGCTTGGGAAAACCCCTTCTCCTCTCTGGCCTCAGTTTCCCTCTGCTGAATGAGGGAGCGGCAGTGCTTCCATCCCTGGCCGTGCGGTAGACACATGGACGCTTCTAAGAAATACAGATGTACTGACGCCTGGGTCCAAACCCCGACGGATGAGTCAGAACCTCTGAGGGCTGTGCTCCTGCACCTTGGGTGTTTTTTTTTGTTTGTTTGTTTTTGTTTTTTAACTCTTCACTTTGAAATAACCACACATTCACAGTAAGTTGCAAAATAAAATGTACAGGGAGGACCCATGCAACCCTCCCCCAGCCTCCCCCAGTGATAACATTGTGCACAAAAAAATGTTGCCCACCATCAAGCCATCGGCCACTGCAGCTGACCTGACAGTGCGCCCTGAGGGGATTCAGGATGGAGAAAAAGAGGAGACCGGCCCTAGAGAGTTAAGATGCATATTGAAGGGTAATTTCAATGAGCCCAGACTCTTGCATCTTCCCATACACAGAAAAGCACTAAAATCATTAACTTGAGAAGTCTGTTTTTTTGTGATCAGTAGTCATCTTTTGAAGTTGCGTGCATGCGTGCGTGCATGTGTGTGTATCTATGCAATTTCACCAGATGTGTAGCTTTCTGTGACCCCCCACGATCGAGTTCCAAGACGGTCTATCACATGGCACTCGCATGCCACCCCTCCCTCCAGAGCCACACCCACTTCTCCCCCAATCCTTCACTCCCAACAGCCACCAATCTGTCCATCATTTTGTCATTTCAGAATGTTATACAAACTGAATCGTACAGGATATAAGTTTTTAAGACTGGCTTTTTTCACTCACCATAATTCCCTGGAGGCTTATTCAAGCTGTTCACGTATCAACAGTCCCTTCCTTTTTACCGCTGGGTAATATTCCACAGCATGGCCGTACCACGGTTTTTTTAATCCACCCCCCCTGGGAAGGACATCTGGGCAGGTTCCAGGCGGGGGGATTGTCAGGGATAGAACTGCTATGAACCTTCTCCTACAGGTTTTTGTGTGAACGTAAGTCTTCCCTTCTCTGGAACAAATGCCCAGGAGTGCCACAGCCAGGTTGTCTGGTAAGAGTACACTTACTCTGAAAACCCCCCACCAAACTGTCTTCTAGAGTGGCTGTACCCTTGTACATTCCTAGCAACAATGCAAGAGGGATCCAGTTTCTCTGCATCTTGGCCAGTGTTTCGTGTTGCCCCTACTTTCACTTCCAGCCGTTCTGATGGACATGCAGTGAAACCTCACTGTGGTTTTAGTTCAAGTTTCCCTAACAGCTTACAACGCTGACCATCATTTCATGTGTTTATCTGCCACCTGCCTATCTTGTTCTGTGAAACAAAGGTGCACCTTCATTTTTAAAAGCTGCCCAGATGGGTCTAACATGGAACCAGCTAAACCTCTAGGGCCCTCCGAGCCTAGAAAGTTCTGTCAGTTTTACTTTCTATTTTTAAAAATTATTTATTTATTTGGCTGCGCTGGGTCTTAGTTGCTGCACGTGGGATCTAGTTCCCCGACCAGGGATCAAACCCGGGGTCCCTGCATTGGGAGCATGGAGTCTTAGCCACTGGACCACCAGGTAAGTCCCAGTTCTGTCAGTTTTAAAAAGAACATGTTCACTGGTGAAAGAATTCTTCCTGGCACACTGTGCTTTCTGGAAGGGCCCTAGGGCGGGTTCCAGACTGCCAAAGGTGGCTCTGAGCCATTGTGCTCAGGCCAGAGGGTGACTCTGTTTGTTCCTGAGAAGAAATAGGGAGAAAATAGAGAGAGGGTCAGGATGGGCAGAGGGCGGGCTCTCCACGTAGCCCTCGGCCAAGGGAGTCTGCTCAAAGCCCACAGGGGCCTGAGTGGGCTGGCTGGCAGGGAGCAGTGGGTGAGGGCATGGCCTGGGAGGGACGTGGGGCAGGGCGGCTCCAGACTCTCATGGGCCCTGGGTTGGAGTTATTTGTGGATTTAGCCCCATTTCCAGAGGGGCAGGGGAGGCCGCACGCCTCCCTTTTACCAAATAATACATAGCCACTGCGTCAGCTATGGAAAATAACAACAGAGCACAACAAGGAAAATAAAGTAACCCGCCTTCCCAGCTCCCTGGGGATTTGCCGGTGTTGTTGTCTGAGGCCTCTCTAAATGTGTGCCCGGGACGGGGACTGGGCCTATGTGTGTTGTGGTTGCACAAAAGTACATTCTGTTCTGTGGCCCGCAATCCCCGCTCACTTAACACTTCTCCGTGTTTTTAGGTCGTCAAACATTCCTCTGCGTCACCCTTTGGAAGCGGCCCGGAACCCTGGGTGCACTCCCCAATGCCCGCATCGGGGTCAGGCCTGGTGTGTCTCTCCCCATCCTTGGCTGCTGGGCTGTCCTGTCAGTGAGGTCTCTGTGCAGGCAGCGGATGTGCCTCTAGAACCCATTCCTGGGATTTCTGGGTCAAGGGGAGTGATGTTTTCACGGCTCTGGGTACACATGGATGCAGACCCAGTAGGCTGGACCAGTGCTCTTAGGGCAGTGATGGGGGTGCCTGGCCATCCCCAGGGCTCCCGAAGTTTCTGTCTGGGGCAGAGCCTGAGCACCCCTGCTCCTGAGCCCCCAGCCAACCCCAGACAGAGCGCCTGTCCGGGGTGGGCTCACCCCTCGCTGCTGCCCTGTGTGTCGCTGTCCCCCTTCTCCTCTGGGGCTCTGGAAGCAGGGACACAGAGAAGGTAGGAGGTGGCCAGGCTGCCCCGAGGTCTCGTCCCATTATCCCCGAGGGCCGAGACTGCTGTCTCATGTCACCTGCCGGGTGCCCCGCTCTGGTCTGCCTCAGACTTGGGCTCGTCTGTGGAATGGGGCCGCCTCTTGCCTTGGAGACTCCGGTGCGGCTCCCGAGAGCGGACGGACAGACGGACAGGGGGCGCCTCGTAAACCAGACCGACCTGAGGAGCTGCCCTGCTGGCTCCCCTCCCCCACGTCTAGCTGTCTCGCCCAGGCCCCCAACGCCTGCCCTGGGCCTGCCTCTGAGAAAGCCACAGGGGCCCTGCCCACCCACCCGGCCTTCCTGTCCTGGCTCTGGGCCCCAGACAGCCCTGCCTGCAGGCACAGTGAGTGACTGTCCCCGGGCTGGCCTCCACGCCCCTCCGTCCTGCCAGGCTGCCCTGCCCAGGAGCTCAGCCCGAGTCTGGAAAAGTCTCCGCTGCGGGGGGAGGGGGTGTCTCTGCCCAGGGCCCCCGCTTCCGGACAGAGGTGTGGAGAGAGAGCTAGGGCGGCGGGCAGCGGCCCTGGGGTGAGACCTGGGGCGGGGGGTACCAAATCCCCCTCTGGGCCTCATCTGCACCACAAGGAGGTTTGTCTAGAGAAGGGATAATTAGGGGGTAATGGTGGGGTGTCTCAGGCCACTTGGGACAAGGATTTGTTCATCGCCCCTCCACACAGCCCCCGCCTTGTGCCCAGCTCTCTGAGAGCATCATCCTCACTCATGTCACCCTAACAAGGAGCCCACTTTACAGATGAGGAAACTGAGGCATCATCAGATCACAGGGAGAAACACTGCGAGTAAGATGCATGGCTGCCCATGGAGGGAGGGGCGCACCCCAGCTGGGTCTCTCCGACCAGGTGTGTGAGCCAGTGCGGGGCAAGGGCGGGGCTCCCTTCGGACACAGTGACTCAGCCCAGACCTCGGCTCAGCGGGGGCAGCGTGCAGGGGGTCAGCCAGGGCAGGGTCTGAGTGTGTTCAAGGGGAGGGTCCCGGAGTGGGACAGGGAGGGGCACAGGGGGGCCTGGCTTGGCGAGGGAGCCTCCCTGGCTGCTCCCACCTGCCGAGAAGCACCCCCGAGACCCCAGCACCCAGCATCCCAGCTTCTTCTGTGACCCCGAAGCTCCCACCAGGATTCTCTTCTTGAGGCAGAGCAGCGGCCGAGGGTGCAGGGCCACCGGCCAGGGCGTGTCCTGCCTCTCCTGCTGCTGGGAGTAGGGCTGAGGCCTTCCCACTCGGCCAGGAGCCTGGCCGGGCCTGTGGCCAGGGCCCTCGGGTGCCGTGTCTGGGAGCCACATCCTGTCTCTCTTGGACCTGGTTCGCTGATGGGCAGGGAGCACAGATGCCTCAGTCCAGCCCAGCCGGGAGGGGGTCCGACCATGCTGGAACTCTCTTCAGATGCCAACATGATCTTATTTTACCCTCAAGCCTGCCTGGGGAGCTGGAGTTTCGTAACCCCATTTTACAGATGAGGAAACCGAGGCTCAGAGGGACTGAGACCTGCCCGAGGATCCCAGCTGGCAAGCGGCCACACCAGCTCCTGACCTGGGTCCCCTGCCCTCTGCTCCAGAGTCCCCACTGTCCACAGTCATCCAGGCAGCTGACCCCCAACCAGGATGTCCTGACCCCACTCACCCTGAGGGTGAGGGATGTGCTCAGGCTCATGTTTCCTGACAGCATCCCTTCCTTGGGGGGGGGGCATCCCTCAGATATCCAGAAAACAAGCCAATTCACCCAAAACCAGCAACCTACAGACTTGACAAATTTAATTTTTAAATAGCTAATGCACTCTCATAGTTCATAAGTACAATAAAAAAGATATCCAGGGGAAAGTCGCCCTCCGAAAGGTACCACGTCCACCAAGGTCCCCCTGTCCCCCAGGGAGTCCCACCACGAGCTTCTTGTGCCTTGCCACAGAAATTCCTAACGCAGACACAAGGACGGGGCCCTGCCTCCACGGCCCCTCCAGGGGCTGGGTGAAGGGCAGCCATCCTCTGTGGCAGGGCGAGGTTGAGGGACCCTGCCTGCTCAGCGCCCCTGACCTGGAATGCTGGCAAGGGCACGGTGGGCTCCGCCCAGCCGCCTCCCCTTCCAGGTCTGACCTGGGGCCCGCCGGACGGCATCCCAACCACCAACACGCTTTCGGATCCATGCTGACCTCACACGGTCGGACAAATACGCATACAAGACACCTCTTAACTTACATCTGAAACTCTCACAACATTGTAAATCAACTATATTTCAATGAAAAAAACAAGAGACCTCTGAACCATCACACGTGCACATGCTCGCACAGCACACGTGCACACACGACTGTAGGCACGTATGCGCGTGCAGGCCCTCCTGCGGGCGGCTGGAAGCACCTCCCCCGTCCTCGGGCCTGGTCTCGGGGTCACACGCAAGCAAGAGTCCAGCTGGGATGTGCCCCAGGCCCTGCACTCAACAACCACAGTCAAGGAAAATCCGCCAAGGTCTTTCCATGCAAACCGGGTGTGTTAATTCCCTTTAGTTGAATGAAAGTTAAAAACAACATGGAATAGTTCCAGAACTCCCTGGAGCTGGGGGCTTCTGGGGAAACTTCAAGGGGAAACCGAGGCTGGGGTGCTCGAGAGCAATGAGGCCGCTGTGCTGAGCGCCAGGCACCGCCTGGCTTCTGTCCTCGCAAACACCCTATTCTCTATTCAGGAGTTTTGTTTTGTTTTAGCAGTGGTCTTCACAGGCCTCACGGTCTCCCGGCTCAGCCTCCTCCATGCTGGCACCGTGGCCGTGCCGTCCACATGGCCCCGTTGCTGCTCTGCGTCACCATCTCTCTCAGGGTTTACCGAAAAGTGCGGCAGGCCGTGCACCGGGGGACGGCGCTAACCCCTTCCAGGCTTACCGGGATGTGGGCCTGGCCCGACTCGGGCGCAGACGGAACGTTTGTCCCAGCAGATTGTCTCCCATGTGGTTCCTGTGGCCACGCCCCCGTGGCATCTCTCACACGCCCTGCACTTCCATGACCCAGCCGCTGGAGGTCCCCTGAGGGGTTGGTGTCTCCTGGAGGCCCTGCAGAGGAGCAAGCTGGGTGCAGAGCTGGCAAGGGGCTCATCCCCAGTCTCAGCAAGTGAGGGCTCCTGGGTGCCTCTTTGACTGCAGGGCGTGGGGACTGGGGAGTGGGTGGGGCAGGAGGGAAGGGACGGGAGCTGGGTTTGCACAGCTGCTGGGGGACCTCAGCCTGCAGCAGCAGGAGGCCGACCCCAGCTCTGTGGGGGGACACTTTCTCGAGGGCTGCAGAGGGGCCTGGAGGCGGAGCCTTGGGGACCATCAGCCCCTGGGTCCACGGCTGTGGTGGTCCCTGGGTACAGAGGGAGCCCTAACCCACCCCCTCTGTTCACGAGGAGGTAGAGAACTCAGCCTGGAGGCCACGGGCGAGGGCGTCTGTTTCAGGGGCAGCAAGATGCCATCACAGCGTGCGCTGTACCCCACGCGTCTGGCCTCTGCTCAGGACGCAGACTGTCCTCCTGGCAGATGGCTGAGCCCGGGCAGAAGGCCTTGGGTGCCCTCGGCCCACGGGGTGGCTGGCGGCTACAGCAGAGGGGAGGATGTACCCTTGGCCAGCTGGGCAGAGCTGAGCCCCGGGGTGCAGGGCAGAGTGGGTGGATGGAGAAGCAGCGTCCTCACTGGGGCATGAGAGTGGGGGCATCCCAGCCTCTGACCTGCCCCCCCAATCTAGAGGCACACCAAGCTGGTGCTCCCCGGCCCCTCCTTGGCCCCCAACAGGCATCTCCCTGCACCGGGGGGCCCATCTTGGTGATGGCACTGCCACCCACCCAGACCTCTGAGCCAGACCCCTGGGCACGGTGGTCTGCATGCCTTTGATGCCTTCCTCTCCCTGCCGCCCCCCGGCCTCAGGCCGACCTGCAGCATGCACCCCTGTCACTCTGCTCCGTCAGCTGCCTGGGCCCCCCCATCAGACACCTCCATGTTTTCCCATCATCCCGTGGCGGGGCTGGATAAAAGGAAGAGAGAAAATAAACTTCAGGCTGAAGCCAACAGCGTGGGGCATCCTTCACTCACTGACACTGCAGCTGCTCCAGGCCAGAGGGCCCAGCTCAGGGGCCACCCCCTCCGTGCCCCCCCCCCCAGAGGCTCCACCCTCAGGCGGTATAGGGAGACCTGTGGCGCAGCAACTGTCCCCGGGTGCTGCTCCAGGAGTGGGCACCCAGCGGCAGGCCCGGTGGACGCAGGCAGGCGGCAGTCTGGTGGGAAAGCTGGGATTGAAAGGACAGAGGCGGGCAGTGGACAGAAGCCAGGCATGTGGGCACAGGAGGGAGCAAGGGGGTGGGGAGGCGGAGGGGGCAGGGAACGGAGACCCCGCAACCTGATGTCAGAGAGACAGACGTGGCCCTAGGCGAGGGTGAGCAGCCCTGCTGTCCCCAAGCCCGACTCTGCGCCCTGGCTTTCCACCGGGCCACCCCAGGGAGAGCCCTGCCTTCTCCGGTATCACGTCCCTTCTGGACCTGGGGCTCCTGAGCCGGGACACCTGTCCAAGGGCTAATGCGAGGCCAAGGGCGTGTGTGTGGAACAAGGACCAGATAGAGGCAGGGCTGCTGGAGGGTGGGGCCTGCCCAGGACTCTGGGGTTGGGAGGCTCCTGAGGCCAGAAGGGAGGGGCACCAAGGGGCTGAGCCCAGGACCCAGCTCCTGCCTGGGAGGTCTGGAGCTGAGCCCTGCTCTGCCTTCAGGGCACTCTGTAAACTGGGAAGTGCGGTGGACAAACGTGAGGGTGCTCTTTCCTACAGCTGCAGGATCCCAGGCATCATCGCCCCTGCCCTGGCTGAGAGGCTGCTCCCGCCTGAGCACCCACGTGCTGTCTGCGGTCACCTCAGGGGCCGGGAATGGCCCATTTTACAGATGGGGACGTGAGACCCGCAGCCGGCAGCAGGGCACGCCTGCCCCCAAGGGGGAGGCTCGGCACAGCCAGGAAGGGAGTCCCCTCCGGAGGTGCTGGTGAAAAGGGTGTGAGGTCATTCTGAAAAAAGTGATGAGTTTTCTTGGGTAACACAAAGTTCCCCAGGCAGCTTTTAAAAAATTTTTAGTATATACCACTGGGAAAAGAGGGAAGATGAAATAACAAGAAAAAAGATTCTTGTTAATAGGTCCCAGCTGGCTAAGAAAGAGGGAGATAGGAGAGCCTGGGTGCGGGGTGGGAGGGTCAGCCAGATTCCTCGCGTTAGGGGCCCCGCGGGCTTACCCAACACACGCAGCCACAAAGCCCTCCCCTCCCAGCCACAGAGCCCCTGGAACTCGGGGCAATGACTCCAGGTTCTGCTCCGGGGCCAGGGCCCAGCCACCCAGCCGAGGGCTTGCCTCCCTGGCGCCTGGCTGTGGGCGTCCGCCCAGCGCTGAGTTGAGCCTGCCAGCTCGGCATGCTGCCCTCTAACTCGAAGCATACCCGGTGCACCATCTCCAGCCTCAGTTTACTGCCCCCTCCCCAATAAACACACATTTGAACCCCCTCCGAAACGCGCAGGGCAGTGGCTCAGGTGGAGCTGACCCCGTCCGCCCAGCTCCAGGGCTGGCGAATCAGCACACGGCCTTCTCGGGCCATGGATGTGGTCTCAGGAATGACCACGAACCCCAGGGCTCACCAGCAGGAGGTGAGGGGTCCTGAGGGGACCAGAGCCCCCACGTGGGAACACATCCCAGGCAGGAGGCAAGCAGGACATGGCAAAAAGAGCGCTGGAGCCCCCAGACCCAGCCACGCCGAAGCCTGAGCCCTGGGCCATTCGCCAACAGTGACCATTAAAATCACTTCCGACTAGAGTTTCTGTCCCTTGCAACCCAGAGAGTTCTGGTTGATACACTCCCTCCGCCCCAGCCGGGCTTCCTTCCCCTTCCCAGGTCTGTGTTTCTGAAGTCCCAGCCTGTCCCCAAGTCTATCCCTGTGCAGTGAGAGTCCAGGAGAGGAAGGTGACAAGGATATTTATAAGTTACAGACCCATCATGTGGGTCACTGAATCCTTAAGGCCATCCCGCAAAGTTTCAATTATTGGCCCCATCGTACTGAAAGGAAACCTGAGGTTCAGAGAGGTTAAGTCATCTGCCTCAAGTCACATAGCCACTGGGCAGCAGATAAGGGATTCCATCCGAGTAGCTACTGAGGCAGGGGGTGGTAACGGGAAAAGGCCCTGATCACCCCGATACCTCAGCGCCCACTTCTGCTCGGCCCAGCCGGTTTCGGGGAGCTCGTCCGAGGTACCAAAATCGCTCAGCAACCCCGGAGATGGTCAGGGACTAAAGCCCGACCAAGGATGAGGGATCTGAGGGAGGCCAGGGCGCCTGTGGCCATGCCCCCTGGACTAGGTAGGGCCGGAATTGATAACAGAGCAAATGTGAGAAGACACTTGTGTTATCTTGGCCTGGTGAGGCCTTCGAGAGCCGGCCTGATGATTCCAGGGAGAGCCGCACTGATTAAAAACGTATTGCTTCCCTTGTTAACCATTCCAAACAGATGCCGGGACCAGCCTGATGAGGAATGAAATTAGCCACACTCTGACCGCCGCCCGAGGAGCCCGGGGGTGCTCCGATGGGACCCTCTCACGGGGACTCCTCCGGGGTCATGCACTCCCGGGAACGGGGAGCAGGGGGCATCTCGGGCTCCTGGAGCCCTCAGGTCCCCAGCTCATCCCCTGGAAATCAGATAAACTGGAGGGAAGGCCAGGGTCCCCTTCTAGGTCTGTCCAGTGAGCCTGGTCCCGAGGTAAGGGTGGGCCGGGCCCCGAGCCGGCACCACTCGCGGGCTGGCTTGGACCCTGCTGCCCGCAGCCTCGCCGGCCTCGTCCCGGCTGCCCTGCAACTCGTGACGAGTCCCTCTGCCAGAAGCCGAGCCACTGAACGGTCAACGTGCAGGAGGACAGACCCATCAAGAACACGCGCTTGCTTTAACCTTTCAGTTTTAGTCGGCTGCATTAATTTTAGTCTTCAAAATGGCACTCGAAGGAACGGTCAGTCTGCGTCTGTCCCAGCTCCTGCTGCTGGGTGGGGGAGGGACGTGGGGACCGAGGGCGGGAGAGCCAGCTGCCCGCACTACCGCTGTGCTGACGGCGCTGGGCAGCAGGGCAGTCCCGCAGGTCCAGGGAGCAGGCCGCCCGGCCGAGGGTAGCTCGGGGTGGGGGCCAGGGAGCCTGGGTCCCAGCTCTGCCAGACCCTGCTCCAAGGTCTCAAACTGGGTGCCAGGGACTGGCCAGGCCCCAGCTGGCAACTAAAGGGAGGAGTCTGGTCCCAGTGCCCTGGTGGGGTTCAGCCTTGGGGAGAAGGCTTGTGACCACACAGGCCTCCCATGGAGGCACTGAGACAGGGTGTGGCGTGGTCGCTAGCCTTCCTGTCCCACAGTCACCAAGGGTCCAGTCATCAGACCCAACACCTGCCCCAGGCCTTTTTTCTCCAATTAAACTTTTAATTTTGAGATAACTGTAGATTCACTTATAGTTGTTAAAAATAATACAGAGAGATCCTGTCTATACTTTACCCTGTTTCCCCCAACGTCCTGCAAAACTACAGGACAACATAACCAGCACAATGCTGACAGTACCAGCCACCATCCTGGACAGATTTCCTGTTTCATGCCTACTCGTGTGTCTCTGTAGCGGAGGGAGGGCTTAGTTCCACGTGGTTCTATGCGCATGTTCACGTCAAGACGCGCAATAGTTCCGTCACCGCAAAGACCCATCGTCCAATCCCCCGTCTTCATAGCTCCAACTTGTGCTACCCTTTCTCTGGTCTAAAATGAAGTTCATGAATCATATGATCTATCTACACACATAT
Source organism: Monodon monoceros (assembly GCF_005190385.1). NCBI lineage: Eukaryota > Metazoa > Chordata > Mammalia > Artiodactyla > Monodontidae > Monodon > Monodon monoceros. Next base: position 100,164,772 of record NW_021703780.1, on the reverse strand, counting down.
TTTAAAACAAAAATCAACAGAATGCCCTAGTTGTAACAATACAGAGAGAAAAACAGGAAAGCACTTTATAATGAAGTGACCTGCGTATTAGTGGTGGGCACACAGGGAGGCAGTCAGTCGCCCGCCCCTCTAGGTGACAGCGGCTACACACCCAGGCGGGTACAGGGGTTTGCTCGCCACTCGGGTGCCACGAGGGACGCCGCCCTCGGTGCCGTGATGCTCTCAGTGGTGACAGCTCTTGGCAGAGCTCTGAACATATCAGAGTCTGATCTTCCCCTGACTGTGAGGACAGCAGCCGCATTCCTGGAAAGGTCAAGGTACTGACAATCACGAGAAATGTGTTTAGTGGTTTAGGTGTCATGTGGAGTGAGGCGCAGGTTCAGATAACCACGCGCGGATTTTCACTTTCATGAGGATCTGGGGAGACATTCGCAGGTCTCGGCTGTGCAGGGCTGCCCCCTACACCCTAGGGAATGGGCTCCCCGGGCTCCACCAACCAGACACCTCTCCTTGCATCCACCCTGAATGCCGCCCACGTGCCCGGCGGCCCCTGCTGAAAGCCCCTAGCACACTCTCTAACCCCGCACTGGCAACTCCACCTGTGTCTGTGTCCTCTGGGCAGGGGTCGCTGGCCCCCAGGATGCAGTCCATGCCCAGCGCTGAACAGAAGCTAATAAATGTGCCAGCAGAACGGATCTGGACCGACAGCCAGCCCAGGACAAACAGGCTGCTGGGAGGCCTGGTGTGATCTTATCCTCGGATGCCCCAGGACCAGACCCGCCCACCGCCGCTCTCCTGCCGCAGCTTTGCTTCCTTCATGGAGACCACTCTGCCAGCCACCGGTCAGGGCTTCCCGCTAGAGGGAGAACATCACCTCCTTCAAGGGCTCGCTGGTTACCAGGTCCCCCCAGTGGGCCCTCAAATCCAGAACTGCAAAGCAGCGATTGGAAACTCTTTGTGTAACTGGCTGGGTGGTTGAGGCACTTCAACAATAAAGTATTTACATCGACGCACAGAACTTCCCCAGAAGGACCCCGAGAAACTGGACACAGTGGTGGCCTCTGGGCAGAGGGACAGCGGAGGAAGGCGCCTTTGCACTGTGTACAGACATTTTTGTACCATGTGGATGAATTATCTCTCAATTATACGAATAAACAAAGAACAGCCAAAAAAGATGGAAGCAGGTATTATTGGTGTGATTAAAAACTTCTGAGCACCTACTGTGTGTCACGTACCCCCAAGGACCCAACTCCTTGGGCTACTTGTATCCTGGAGGACTGGGTTCTGGTGGGGAGACCAGAGCCTCACGCCCACGCCCCCCTCCCCTCCCCTAGGACAGAAACTTGGACAAGGCAGTGGGGGCATCAGCCAGCAAGTGTCCAGCAGGCCCAGCCCTCCCCAGACAATGCCAGGGGTCCTCGGGGCTGAGCGGCCCATCAGCAGAGAAGGAGGCTGAACTTCACCACTCACACCTGCCTTTATTCAAGAAAGGGTAAATCCAAACCACAATGAGGTGCTACTTCACACCCTGAGAACTGCTATCACAAAAACAAACAAAAAACACACAACAAAATAGCAAGTGTGAGCGAAGGTGTGGAGAAACTGGAATCCTTGTGCAACGGTGGTGGGAATGTAAGAGTGCAACTGCTGTGGAAAACAGTATGGAGGTTCCTCAAAAAAGTTAAACATAGAATTACCATATGATCCAGCAATTCTTCTGGGTATATACATAAAAGAATTGAAAGCAGGGTCTCAAGGATATATTTGAACACCCATGTTCAATTATTCACAGTGGCCAAAAGGTGGAAGCAACACAGGTGTCCACAGACAGACAAATGGATCAACAAAGCGTGGTCTATACACACAATGGAATATTATTCAGCCTTAGAAGGAAGGAAATCCTGACACAGGCTACAACGTGGATTAACCTTGAAAACATTATGCTAAGCGAAATAAGCCAATCACAGAGAGAAGAACACTACGTGATTCCACTTATATGAGTCCCCAGAGCAGTCAAATCCATAGAGACAGAAAGGAGGATGGTGGGTGCCCGGGGCCTGGGGCCAGGGAAGGGGGGCTCGTGTTCAGTGGGGACTGAGCTTCAGTCTGGGAAGATGAGAAGGTTCTGGAGATGACGGAGGTGATGGCCGCACAACGGTGTGAATGTGCTTAAGGCCACCGAACTGCGCGCTTAAAAACGGCTAAACTGGTAAATTTTATGTTATGTGTATTTTACCCCAATTTTAAAAAGAAGGTTATTGGTGTCTTGCCAGGCCAGGGCCTACACGGATGCCAGGAAACAAAGGCAGGGCCTTGCCTGGGAAGGTCCCAGACGGTGGGGGAGACAGAGAAGCAGGTGGCTGGGAACAACAGAGGGGCCTGCACTGTGGCAAAGGGGAGGACCAGTGACGGGGAACTCGGCGAGGAGACAATTTGCCTGGGGAGTCGAGAGAGAGGCGTGATCGCATCTCGACGTCTGAGGTGAGGGGGAGAAAGGGCCCTCCCGGCAGAGGGACCAGCAAGGGCTCTCCCGAAAGGGCAGGCAGGATGGGCGTGGGGTGGGCCTCTGGGGCCCTATTTGAGGAGTGTCCCCGCTTGAGACTGTCAGCTGCAGGCGGCAGGGCCTGGCCCAGCACACAGACTGGGTGCTTGACAACCACCGTGGAGTGAGTGAATGAATGAGCCGGTGGATGATGACCGCCCCCGGGGACCACAAGTGATACACAGGACGGGCTGTGTGTGAAAGAGCCAGAATGTCTGAAACTCAGTTTCTGCTTCTGGTAGGCCCTGGTCCCTCTCCCCTCCACCTCCTGTGTGAGTCCGCATAACAGAACCATCAAAAGCTGACCCTGCTGCTCTCGTTCCAGATGAGGTCACAGGCCCAGAGAGGGCAAGAGGCTGGCCCAGGGTCACACAGCAAGGCAGGGGCAGAGCTGGAGCGCAGCATCCTTCCCCTGCTCTGTGAGCTCCAGGGAGGGCCAGGGCCTCAGAGACCAAGGGGGCAGGGGTGAGTGGAGGGAGAGACAGAGAACAAGAGCCAGTGAGCAGGTGGGCGGGGGGGGGGGGTGCGGAGCAGACAGCGGCTTTGGGGAAAGCAGCAGCCTCAAGGTGAGCCTGGTGGGCACTTAGCACCTGGCCACAATGCCTCCTAGGTCCCTGCAGGTGGAGACAAAACCAACGTCATCCGCAGGCCCCAGGTGCTGGGCTCCCTGCCGCTGCCAGACAAGGCACCCTCAGCGCCCTGGACGAGGGCCGGAGCCGTGGCCACGTTCTAGTTCCCAGGGGAGCATGCATGCGGGGAGGGGCAGAACCCCGTGGCCGGGGGTCAGGAACCTGATCAGGGACAAGGCACCAGGGGCTGTGTCTGTCACCCGGCTCTGCCTGGCCGCCCACTGGCCCTGCTGTCGGCCCACCTTCTGTGTACCTGCGTCTTCCCTCAAGGGCAGACAGAATGGGACTGCTGAAGACTGGGGTCTGTGGAGGAAGGACAGGCCCCACAGGAGATGCTGCAGGAAAGCGCTTTGCCAAGGGCGGGCGGCAAGGACGAGCCCCACCCCGGTCCCGGCTTGGTAGCATCCCTCAGGGCGAGCTGGGGGTCCCTCTCCACACCCCTGGGCACCAGCCAGGCCAGACCGGAACTGAGTGTGAAGGTCAGCCTCACGGTGGAGAGGGGACGGGTCCCTCTCACCCGGGCCACAGGGCTGCCTGGCAGGCCACGAGCCGGGGCCTCCTGGGGACCACCCTGACTCCCGGGCCGGCCCTGAGCAGACCTGCGGGCAGCAGCTGCCGACGGCCCCAGGCGGTGCGGAGGGCCGAGGGCCTGGAATGAGGACGCTGTTGCTCTCCAGGGACGCGTGTGCCCCGCTATGGGCACAGGAAAAGGATGGCTGAGAGCCCTGCCCGGCCTCCCTACCCCCAACTTCCTTCTACAGTCCAGCGATGTAACTGCGGCCGCCACCTCAGATCAGAGTCCTCCGTGGCTGCCCACGGCCCCTGCCTGCAGGGAGAGCCCCTCCGCCTCCTGTCCTGGCCCCGCCCACATCTCCGGTCTCACCTCTCACTTCCTTGCTCACCCTCAGGGGTGCGGGGCTGGAGGCAGACCCGACCACTTTGAGTAAAAGCCTGCGATACATCACAGAGCACTAGAGCCGGGCTCTGGGGCTGCCCTGTCTGCGTGCAAGCCCAGCTCTACCCCTCACTGGGGCAAGTTATTCGGTGACTCAGTTGCACTGTCTGTACAAAAGGGATAACAACAGCCCCACTTCCCAGGGTCTCTGTGAAGGTCAAATGAGCTAGCGCCTGCAGAATGCTTGCAACCTGAGGCCTGAGGTTTGCATACCTGGAGCGCCCTCCCCTCCTTGACCACCTGGCAACCTCCCTTCACCCTCCACGCCTGCTGTGGGTTGCAGGAACACTCCCCACCTCCGGGTCATCGTCCTGTCCCGGCCCTTGGCACTCTATACTGACACCGTCTGTTCATGGCCTGCAGGCTGCCAGAAGGCAGAAACTATTTCTTACTGGGCTCTGCGCCCCCTTGCTTAGGGCAATGCCTGGCACAAGATCCCTCATTCATTCAACCAACAAAGATTTACTGAGCAACTACTATATGCCCAGTGCTTTTCTAGGTGCTGGAGATGCAGCAGCTAACACACTGTCAACCTCTCTGCCCTGGTGCAGCTGACACTCTAGTGGCCAAGATGGACCAACCAACCCCCAAGTAGGGACACAGCGGCAGGCCAGACGGAGACAGTGCTGGGCAGGGAAGGGGCGGGGGAATGTCGGGGTGGGATCTGCCATCTAGATTTGGTGGCTCCAGGCAGAGTGAATGAATGAATGAGCAAATGAATGAATGAATTATAAATGAGCGCCTCACTTCAGCCCCCTCCCCGCCAGCAGCTCCAAGAGTCTCACACACTCACTGCAAACTCCCTGCAGCCCGACTCCCTGCATTCCAGTAGCAGGAAGTGACGTGCCCGTGTTAGGTGTAGTTACTGTTGGGAGGGGGCTGACATTAATTAAGACACCATTAATTAAGCTGTCAGTACAGTAATGGCCTCGGTTGTTAGCAAATTTGATTAAGGAACTGACTCTTGGAGGCCTCACGATTTCCCCATCTCATTAATAAATCTTCTCCCGCTCCCGCTGTCACCCCTTCTCCCGTTCACTCGGCCACCTCCATCAGTGCCTGAGCTCCCAGGTGGGGACCCGCCTCCTCTCAGTGCCTACGCAGTCTAGATTCCAAAGCTCTCTTGGGAGCCCAAAAGGTGGAGGGGAAGAGACTGGAGGACAGGGAGGCGGGGAAGGGATGGGGTGGGTCGCTGGCAGGGCTCCTTCTGGAGCACGTGTGTCCAGGCCTGCTGTGCGGCATATTGAGGGAGGGATGTACCACCAAGTGCATGGCAGGAAGCAGCCATGAGACCTCAGTCAAGTTGCTACCCCTTTCTGAGCCTCAGTTTCCTCCTCTGTAAAATGGGATCATTAACACCCCACTTTATGGCAGTGGCGAGAACCAATGAGGCAAGTGGCATGGGAAGCCTCGAAGCCCAGTAGTGCAGCTCTGATGGTGGCTACGGTGGTCCTGGGCTGGCGTCTCCAGCTGTCCTGAAAGTTAAGCATCTGGAGACACTCAACTCCCCAGCCCTCCCCACACTGAAAGCCCGGGGAACAACAAGGTTGGAGCGGCAGGTGCGGGATAACCCTGGTTCTGGTCCCCAAATCTTTCTATAAAGCAGTGTGGCCCCTCCTCTTCAGCCACCCCCTCCCCAGTCTCTCTGCAGTCTCTGGTGCCTTTGGGTTTGGTGGCAGCACGTGGGGGGGGGGGGCGGCCTGGGTGCTGTGTTGCCAGACTGTGGGCACCTGAAAGCCAGGGCAGCAGGAAGAGACCCGCAGGAGGGAGGCAGGGGGCCCAGAGTGCCCGACGGGCTGCCCTTCCCACAAGCCCAGCCCCTCTCCCAGTTGAGCAGGTGAGACAGGCGTGGTCTGTGGGTCCTTCCAGGGGCCATGTGTTAAAAATGCAGGTTCCTGGGCTCCCGGCAGACCGAATGAGTCTGTACTGGTATCCAGGAGGGGTACTGAAATCAGTATGGTAGCTGTGTCCTCAGCAAAATCACGATCGGATAGGATTGGGCAGTGATGCCAAGGGAAATGGTTGCATCTGTGAACATCAACCACAGCTGTGCATCAAAGTCACATGGAGAACTAAAACGATCCTGAGGCTTGGGCCCTCCCCGGACGCATAAACTGGAATCTCTGGGGATGGGACTGAGGCATGGGAGTTTTAGAAAATTCTCCAGTGCTTCTAGCGCAGAGCCTGGGCTGAGACCCCCACCCTCAGGCCAGGACACTCCAAGTTTCCTGGGGAGCTTTGCTGAGCCTCAGTTTCCCCATCTCTAGAATGGGAGTCTTAGTGTCCGCCCAGCCAAGGCTGCTGTGCGGATTCCACCGAGACCAGGCACTGGGCCTAGTGCAGGCAACATCCGACGTCACATTTCACCCTGATGATACCCCCTCTCCCCCGGGGTTTAACAGTCCCTGAGCGTTGAGAATTTCTCTGACATCGGGCTCCTGGGCCCAGGCAAAGGTGTGGCAGAAAAAAGATGGCTGCCTCGGACCTATTCCCAGCAAGAGCAGAAGTTCCATGCCGGGAAAGGATTTACTATTTGTTTCCCAGAAAAGCCGGGGCCTTGTCACAGGGAGGGAGAACTCTGGCGTGTTCTGCTCACATCAACAAACCAACCCGTGGGCTTTTCCACTTAAAAAGCAAATAAACATCATAGCCAACCACAGACCCAGGCCACCTTCATGACCCCAGGGGCTCCCGCCCGGCCGGCTGACACAGTGGCAGGAGCAATGTTTCCTTTCCTTCACGCTCCGTTAGCGAGAGAGCTGTCTGTCCCCTGATGGAGGGGAGTGGGTGCTGCTTCACTAGGGGCTCCAGGGGCCCTTGTCATGGTATAGGGGGGTTCAAGGCCTTGGAGTGCCCCCCAGATGTCCCCCTACATAATGTTCCAGGCCTCACCTTTCTAGTCCGGGGGACTGAACCCAGCCTGAGGGTCCAGCTCTGCCTTCTGATCTTACAAGGTCTGAGGTCACTGAACAGCCCCAAGAGGCCTGGCCTGCGCAAGGTACCTAGGGCAGGAGGGGACGTGGGTCTGTGTCTCAACCCCTATGGCTTCTGGTCCCAGAGGAGGGGTCCTGTGAGACCAGAGACCAAAGGCTGCGCACCCCAGAACAGAACATCGCAGAGCCCCGGCGAGCTGCGAGGGAAGCTGGCATTCTAATGTGACGCCCCAGGAAGGCTGGCTTAACGAGGCCCAGGCTTGGCTTTCCATAAATAACCGGACCTGTGATGTCACTGCCCCGTGCAGACTTTCACAGCCTCTGCCGCTGGCCTGGGGCCCAGCAGACAGGTGTTTGCTTCTGGCCCACAGAACACCCAGGTGGCACAGAGGGACACTGTTGCTCCCTGCTCACAAGGGCAGGCTGGACCTTCACCTGTCCCTGGAGGGCACAGCACCCTGTGCCCACCCTGACCTTCCTGCCAACCTTCCATCAGCGGTGACTGAAGAGCCGGGCACGAGAAGCATTTTCCAAATGGACACAGGTGGGCCGTACCAAACGCCACAATGGTAGCAGCAGGTCGGGGGACCCTGTACGTAGATTTGGGGTGCTACGTACCCTCAGAGACAGGGAATTTTACAGCTCAACAGAGTCCTGCTGAGTAACAGCCTTTCCTCATCGTCACCACTGACAAACACCTCCACTGCAGGGAACAAATGCTGGCATCTCTGCCTGGAGGCCACCTCCCTCTGCAAGCCACCTGCACGGCAACCCACCCCTCCCCGCACAGAGCCCCCGCTCCAGCTCCAAGCTGGGCTGCGGCCCCTCTGGCCTCGAGTCCCAGGCATAAACCTGCCACCTATACTCACAAATAGCGTCTTCTGCACGCCATCCTGTTTGGGGGCAGTTTTCCCTTCTCTCTCCCTCTCCAGTGGTGAAGGCTCAACGTGGTTGGAAGAGCGCGATGCTCAGGCGAGAAGTGGAAGGGAATGAAATTAAATCGAGGGCGAGTCACATTCCCGGGGGTGGCAGGCTGCTCCACGGAGGCTGGGCCAGGAGCAGGGGGTGGCAGCAGCGGGCTACGGGGGGCCCAGGTAACGCAGGGCTCACGCCGAGCCTGGCAGCCTGCGAAGACGTCGAGTCATCATGGTCGCCAGGTTGGGCGGGGGGGCGTGGGCCTCGCTGCTACCTGAGACCACCTCGGGCTTTTTCCCTCCCGCACATCCGGGGTGGCGGGGCGCCGCGGGGAGGGGAGGGCTGGGGGAGTGTCCGCACCCGCTTTGCTCTCGCAGCATCCGGAGGAGGGACCGGCGCAGAGACTCCCCCGCGCCCCAGGAGCTACGTAGTGCGGCCGCGCTGGACCAATCGCCGAGGCGCTCGTCGCCATGGCAACCGCAGCATCAGGCGCGGCCGCCCAGTGGCGCCCTCGCTGCAAAGTCACCCACCAGGCGGAGAGCGCCCGCGCCACGGCCGGCACTCGGAACCTGGAAATCTGCTCCCAAAATGCATGCACTGCCCCGGAGCCTACGATGACGCTGCTTCCCAGGGTGGCTTCTCTGCCTTTGCGACGGAGACGTGCGAGGCACGGAGTGCACGGGGTTGGCGCCCTGGAGTCAGGCCGACAGATTCCCAGACTGGCTCTGCCTCTCAAAGGCCCTAAGATCCTGGGCAAGCCGCCTCTCTTCTGGGAGCCTTGATCTATGATACTGTAAACTGGGATCACAGCAGCTGTGTCACAGGGTTCCAGGAGGGCTTACCACACACATCAGCCGTACGGATGCGGAGCTGCTATCATTCGTGCCGGCCACGTCCTGGGGCTAGCGGAATCTCTGGTCTAGCTGTGGTGCCCGCTCATTCATTTAGCCACTCACTCACTCATTCCAAAGGCACTGCTGTGGGACTGGCAACCCAGTGGTGAATAAGGCAAAGTTACCCGCCCTCATTCTTTCATTAGAATGCCCCGTTTACATTCTACGGGGGAAACAGGAAGTCAACATGTAGTCAAAGATCAAACATATGATTTTGCATAGTAATAAGGATCAGGATAAAAATAAAGCAGAAGGCGGGAGGGAGGGGGAGGGGAGGGAGGGAAGCCCCCTCCCTCACATCAGAGGTGGGGGGGGTCAGAGAGGGCACATGTGGGCTGAGACATGTATGATGGAAGATCTAGCGGGGGAACATTCCAGGCAGAAAGAAGATCTAGTGTCAAGGTCCTGAGGCAGAAATGAGCTTAGTGTGTTTGAGTACCTTTGAGGACGCCAGTGTGGCTGGAGTGAGTGAGTCCCCGGGAGGTGACGATGAGAAGGTCGCCATCCATCCTCCCCACCCAGATTCACTTTAAACTGATCAGAGTCTGTTTCCTCACATGTAAACCGGGAACTCCAAATCTATTTCATATATATATATAATTTTTAAGCGCATTATAATCCTAATAACAACCTCAGTGGGATATAAGATTTTACAGAAGAGGAAACTAAAGCCAGAGGTTCAGCAACTGGCCCAGGGTCACACAGCTGGTGGGCGGCACACTAGGGCAGTCTGGCTCCAGAGTCTCGGCACTTAAGCTCTTGCAAAACTTCCTCACTGGGACAATTACATGAGCAAATGGGTAGGAATGCTCCGGCCCCTTGGTGGCAGCTCAGAAGGCCATTCTCTCCTTCCCATTTTCTCTGGGCTTTCAGACCCGCTGAATTTAGGTGAAGGAGGGTTGCTGCATCGTCTAGTTTGTTTTAGTTTTTCCTTTACAGTGGCGGAAACAGAACTCAGAGAAGGCAAGTGACTTGCCTGAAGTTGCACAGCACAGAGTGGCAGGGGTGGGACTGGGAGCCAGTTCTGGCTGTACACCCTCACACGGAGCAGCAGTAGAGATGAGGGCTGGGCGACAGAGGTGAAGGGCATCAGAGCTGCAAGAGGCTTCTTGAATCACACCTGTGAAGGACCCATCTTCCTCCAGCAGGTACTTCACTCCCCGAGAAGAAGGCTGTCAGGTAAGTGGGTTGAACTTGTGGCAGAGCCCACCCACCACTCTCCCCACTGCAGCTGCACAAGATTTTAAGAACAACGCAAAAATCACAACAACTATGACCACGAGGCTGGTTTTGTTTCAGCTCTGATGTTTAGTAACTCCTCAGAGGCTCCCCACTCAGAGGGGGCTCACCTCCCTGCATGGCAGAGCCAGGACTCAAACCCCCATCTCTGTGGCTTCCAGGCCTGGGCCCTAGCATCTCTCCTCAGGACCTCCTCAGAGTGGGGATTATTTTATCACATCCGTTTTCCAGAGGAGGAAACTGAAGCTCAAAGGAGTGTGGTGGGTGGACCTGATGGCAGGGCCGGCTCCAGTGTCCCTTTCCTGGGTCTCCACTTTCAGAACCCTGGAGCCTCCCTGGGGGTCATGATATCACCTGCACGCCCACTGCTTTTTGACACTTCCTCCTCACAAAGTTACATGTGTGTTTCTTACATGTTAGTCTGTTATTTCGAAATAAGGCAAATGGAGAAGACCTCGGAGTTCAGACGCAAATGCCAAGACTGTAGGTGTTTACAAGGCACGTGGGTAGGTGCTAGATTTCTGAAGGTGGGTTTCTAGCACACGGTCAGGTGCAAGGGAGTCTCCAAAAATTGTCGAGCTGAGATTAGAGACCCACAGGCTTGTCCTTTCGGGAAGTGAAAAAGGTCACTCAGCAAGGGGGCGTGCCCACATGTGCAGGCGTGTGTGTGTGTGTGTGTGTGCGCGCTTTGCCTGCATCACACCAAGCCTGCACCATCACCATCGGAGGGTGGGTTTGTCAGCACACTTTCCGGATGTGAAGGCTGAGGTAATGAGCGGGTCCAAGGGCACACAGTGAGGAAGTGGCGCTGCAGGACTTTGTACTGAGCGGTTGGTGGGGCTCTCCCAACCGTAACCAGATGCCTGAGGTGGGGAGCACAGGTCAGCCGGCCTCTCCAAAGGCAGGCTCACCCACCCACCCCCTCCTGCAGGCCTGGGACTGGGGCACATCGGAACTGGCGTTGGGACAGGTCCTCACCCCAGCAGTCACCCACTCTCTGGGTCACTCCGGAAATGCCGGCATTCACCCCCTGCCCCCCACCTGGTCACTCTGGACCCCTGGAAGGAACCCAGACTGGGAGGAGAAAGCAGAGGACAAAGGTGGTAGGGAAATGTTTCACACTCAGGGCTTCCCGCCTCCACTGGAAAATTCCACCCTGCAGGCGGACAGGCACATTCACACAGAGAGCACACTGCTCCTGCAACCTGGGGCCACTGCCCCCATCTGTCCCCACCGTGAAAGGAGCACAACAGCGTGTGATGGAGGAAGGACACAGAGGGCTGGAGCAGGGAGTCAACAGATCCCCAGGTCACGGGACCTTCCAGGCCACTGCTGGCGGGGGAGGGGGTGGGGAGGGGTCCCAGCATCCTCCCATCTACATTCTGACTCTTCAAATCTCAGAATCACAAATCCCTCAAGGCCTGGAATTTCTTTTTCATTCTTGCTTAAGCTTTACAGTTTAAAGGAACAATCTTAAATTCATAAATAACATGAAAAGCTCTTCTCCTTAAACAAAACAAGGTCCCCTTGACCACTCCCCCAATTCTCACTGCCGTAGCCCACCTCTGCAGAGGTGCCCACTGTCATCTGTCAGGATGTGCCCTCCAGAACGTTTCCTATGCATTTAGCGACATACACACGCCTGTAGGAAGCATCAAGTACTATGCAGGCCCTAAAAAGTGGTATTATATTAAGCTACGAAATTAAAAAGTAAATACACCGAAAGGCATAAAGATGCAGACAGTGAGCTCCGGGTATGCCCCACCCACTATGAGAGTTGCAACCCAGTGGGTCTGATGGCAGCCACGGCCACCTCTGCTCCATCCCCACACCACCCCCCCTCCTCACACCCCACAGTGAACTCACTCCTGTAGCAAATCTCTCCGTGCAGTTTTCCTACGGAGCTAGGTACCCACAAACGGCAGGAACACTCGTGCATGCTTCTAGACTTTACATAAACGGAATCACGCCACATGTCATTTTCCATGAAGCTCTTTCGCCCTCAACATACACTCAGGACACTGAATCCTGGAATCCCTAATCCACAGGCTCTCCTGTGCAGTTGCCAGATCACAGGCGTGGACTCGGCTCTTGCAGCCGGGGAGGGGTCCCACAGGCTGTGAACAGCCCTGGCATCGCCGCCCCCGCCCCACCACGTTCAGGGAGCTGAGGAAGGGAGCAAGCGGCCACAGCAATGATCTCTGAAACGTGGGCGGGCTTCTGGGGGCTGGGCACACCCCGTCTGCTGTGCACCGGTTACTACCCGTGTCCTGTCCCCTGTCCTGGGGGAGAAGGGGTCCCTGACACGTGGCTGAAACCCAATGGCTGCTGGTTCTTGGAGTCATTCCGGAGCCCCGGCTGACGGTGATCTAGAAACCACCTGGCTGGCATCGGTCTCTGTGCTCCCGCTGCCGTGCCAGGCTTGCCAAGGACACCCGGTCCCAGGAGCCCGCCCGGGAGAAGCGAGGGAGCCGGGGCCCCGCAGATGCTGGTGGCACTTGGGATGTGCTGGCGGGAGGGAGGAGGCATGGAGACCAGCGCTGCAGGGTGTGTCGGCTTCTGCGGGACTGGGACTCGACTTGGCATCCTGATCACCCAGAGGGCGAGAGCAAGCAGGGGCAGAGGGTCCCGGGAGCCTCCACTCAGGAGCCTGGGAGCCAGTTCCCGCGGGATGCAGGGTGGGTGGGAAGGTGCAGGTGGGGCAGCGCTGGCCGGCCCAAGGCCCGCGTGGGAGGCAGAAGGACCAGCCCCAGACGCCGAGCCAGAGGTGAAGGGTCCGAGCGTGTGCGGGGCGGTGGGCCCCTCCCTCTCCCAACACGTGCGGTACCCCCTCTCCGCCCCCCTCAAGTGGCTGCACCTTCTCGGCAGGCAGTGCAGCCCGGCGGTCAAGACCAGAAGCCACCTCTGCCACTAGCTGTGGGACTTGGGGCAGGTGACCCAAGCTCAGCCTCTTCCGAAAGCCTCAGCTAGGCTGGGCGTTGCTGCTCTCGAGCCGGGCTGGGCCTGGAGTCGGGAGACCCGGGCTAAGGCCTCCGCACACCCCCCTCGCCCGCCGCCAGGTGCAAGTGAGAGCAGGCGGTGGCCCCCGCAGCCCCGGCGGCCTGTACAGACCCCACAGCGGCTCCCATTTCTCACCCTGCTTGTATTATTTAATAGTTTCCTCTAAGTCTAAAATAATTTTCATTTAAAAGCAAAACTTCCAGTCACTATTACAAATCGTGTACCTGACAGGCTGGTTAGACCACCGAGAAATATTCAAATAAATATGGTTATGAAAGAAAAGCTGCCCACCTGAGACCCTCCCTTGGCCCCGGGGTGTCTGGGCGCCCCAGCCTGGGAAGCCCCATGCTGATGCCGGGGAGGCGGGCAGGTGGGCACAGGGCAGGTGGCGGGGTCGGCCCTGCTCAAGGGCTGGGTCAGGGTAGACTGGGGACCTGCTTGTGGCCACTGCTGGGCTGGTAACTGCTCCCTTCCTTTCCAGAAGGCTCACCTGCCCTTCTGTGTGTGTGTCTGTGTGTGTGAGGGTGTGTCTGTCTGTCTGTCTTTGGTGATTTGCACTGCTCCCTGGGACAGGGCTGAGGTCTCTGAGATCCGTATGAAGGGGGCAGCACCCCCTATGCCACCTGACAGCATCTCTAGGGGCTGGTCTGCAGGGCTGGTCTCCTCCCAGGTCCTCCTGGGAATCTACAAGCCGAGCCGGGCTGTGTGTGCGCTTGACGGCCAGGAGTGCAGAATCGCGGCCCCGCCCCCGGCCCGGGGGCCAGGACCGTTCCCTGATCACAAAGCGGCACTAATTCTCTACCCACTTGCTGCTTCATCCATAAAACGCTGACTGATGCCGGCCCCGGCCAGGCAGTGGGGGTCCAAGGTGAGAAAGAGCCACGTCTCCCGCCTGGAGGAAAGGAATGGGCACATCCTGGGGCTGTGGTGGCCCGCCACCCGTCTCCCTGCCCCGAGACGCCCATCCTGCGTTCACCCCTGCACCCCCTCGGCGCCTGGGGTGTGGATGGGGCTGACTCTTCTTCCGGCTCAGGATCGGCCATGGGACTCGAGCTGGGCCCTGAGAGGAAGCCCAACTTCACTGGTGTCGTTGGGAGAGAGAACCTCTGGACTTAAGCTTGAGCTCAGATCTGAGAGATACAAGCTGGTGCTTCACACAGGCCCCTGACAAGGAGCCACACTGACAGCGGAAGAGGCGCAGCTCTGGGGTCGTCACTGGAGCCTCTGGATCCAGCGACGCCTGAAGCTTTGAGGTCATGTGAGCTGATAATCCCATTTCACTTGGGCCAGTCTGAAGTGGGCCCTCTGTCACTTACAACCCAAAGTCCCAATACCTGTGCCTTTTAACAGTTATAATTCTGAGAGAATATTGTAATATTGAGTGACTGTCTCCATAGCAGTTACACAGAATATAAGTATGAGGGAAGGAGGGGTAAGTTCTTGGGGAAAAGGAAATGGGAAGGAAAAGTGGAAGTTTCCTGAAGGGCAGGATGTGGACGCTGAGCCTCGAAGGGTGAGCAGAAACTCATCAGGCAGACAGTGCATGGAAAGGCGTTACTTGCAGATGGAACAGCATGTGCAAAGGCGTGGAGGTGAGAGGCAGAGAGTGATGAGCCTCAGCCTTTGAGGGCCTTGGGCTTCGGCTGAGGGGAAAGGGGAGCAGAGGAGGGGCATGTGAATAAACCTGTGATTAAACAGATCCTTCATGGGGGATGGGTGGAGGGGGGATTAGAGGCTGGAGGACGGTCCCTCTGGAGGGAGGAGGAGGGGGAGGCCTGCACACAGCGTGGGGTGGGATGGAGAGAAGGGGTGTCTTGGGGAGAAGTGTGGGTGAGGTATGCGGACAAGGGCGACACCCAGGTTCCTGGCTTGGGCACTGGGTGGCGGGTGGCACCATGTACCTACACTGGGACACGGGAAGAGGTGCCCGGTGGAAGAGAGATGACCCTCCTCTTTGGATGTGTTGGGATGCGGTGCCTGGGGGTCAGGGGGGCGTCCAGGAGGCTCTAAGGGTCTGGCTGGAGGCTCAGCTCTGGGGGAGAGGGGCGGGAAAGTGTGACGGGTCAGGAGGGGAGGTCGGCAGAGCCCTGGGGATACAGACATTTAAGGGGAGAAGCAAAGGCCAGCAAAGGAGGTGGAGAGACCCGGTGAGCCCCAGGCCCTCAGCTGCAGGCTCTCCCGCAGCTCACTGCCCAGCCCCCGCCCTGCCCGTCCTCCCTGGGGGTCCATCAACCACCCTGTCCTGTCACAGAGATGCAGGCCATGTCCCCGTGTCCCCCAGGGCCTGACATGACACAGGAACGACATTTCTTAGCAAAAAAGAATCCGAAGTAAGCTCTAAGCTTTCTGCTCATCACGGCACTATTTACAACAATAAACAAACTAAAACCCCAAACAAACAGGAAGGTGAACGCCCAATACTGAAGCTGCTAAAAACACATGATTCCTGGGGCTTCCCTGGTGGCGCAGTGGTTGACAATCCGCCTGCCGATGCAGGGGACACGGGTTCGTGCCCCGGTCCGGGAAGATCCCTCATGCCGCGGAGCGGCTGGGCCCGTGAGCCAGGGCCGCTGGGCCTGCGCGTCCGGAGCCTGTGCTCCGCAACGGGAGAGGCCACAACGGTGAGAGGCCCGCGTACCGCAAAAAAAACAAAAACAAAAACACATGATTCCTGCCTGGCATGGGGCATCAGCCAGCCTTCAAAAGGGATGTTGACAAACAATGACATTAACGATTGTTAGTCAAAAAAAAAAAAAAAAATGTAGGTTCTCAAAGTGTGTATTCGGTACAAACCTAAGAATGTGACCGAGACACAACCAGAAAAACACCACAACAACAGCTGGCCCTCGAGTGGGGGTCACTGATCGACTTTATTTCCCTTTTCATTTTCATTTATTTTTCAAATGTTCTGCAGCATACTTAACTATAATATGCGAAAAATGTATTATTACAAAAAATTCCCCAGTCATCTAAAAGTGACTGAAACACCAATGATCTATCATATAAGGATAAGGAGACAGGTCCTGCGGGGCACAGCGCGCAGGTCTGGGGTCGGATGTGGGTTTGAACCCTGGCTCCACGCCGCCTTCCTTGGGGCCCATCCCCGCTCCCTGCTCCCCCGGGCGTCCTGTCTGAGGACCAGTCCCACCTGGCCACTGGCAGAGGCTGCTGGGAACACCCTGGGTTGGGCGCCGGCAGCGCCTGGAAGCAGGGGCGCCCGTGACCTGTATTCCCCAAAGGTGGCAGCATCCGAAGGGGTAGGAAGGTCAGGGCACTGAGCAGGCGGCCCTGGAACCCTGGGTGCAGCTGGCTGGGCACCAGGCCACAGCCCCGAGGCGTCCTTACTGGACTGAGTGCCCCGGGGTTGAGGACAGCCCTGTCCTCAGAGCCCCTTTTATAGTTTTCAAGTCGTGTTGTGGGCGTTACCCAAGTGGATCCCCTTGCCACCTTCTGACTCAGGTGTCGTTTCCCCATTTTACGGATGGGGGACGAGGCTGGACCACCTCTCGCCCTACCTGTGAGACTGTCCAAGATCGTCCCGGCCCGAGGGGCATGTGGGCTGCAGCCCAGGCCAGGCTCCGCTGGGCTGCAGGGGGCAGGGCTGACCCAATGGCACCTGGGCCCTGTCGTCTCCTCTCCCCCACTTCCAGGCAGCCATGGGCCCAGTTTGGTCACATGTTCATCTTTACCCAGGGAGGGGGTACTTGGAAGGAGGCTCCTCTCCAGGCCAGTGGGAGCCTGGTCTGGCTGGGGACCTGGAGAGATGCAGCCCCACCCGGTCGGATGAAGGCTGCTCAGGCAGACTGGGGTGGAGTCAGCTGGGGGCCCAGCAGGCATGGACTCTGCCATCAAACCTATCAGCTCAGGTCCCAACCCACCACTCACCTGCTGTGTGACCCCCGGCAAGTGACTACCTGTCTCTGAGTCTCAGTTCATACCCTGGGAAATGGGAAAAGCAGGGTCCTCCCAGAGAATGGACACAAGGAGGGTTGCCGGGCACACAGCTCATCAGAGCTGAGAGGCCTATCTGTCTCCAAGCCGGTTCAGCCCTGGGGAGTGGCCTGGAGGAAGCTGGGTGCACAGAGCTACCCCCAGGGCTGGGAACCAGAGCCTGTCTTTTTCCTGGGAGGGGCCAGGGTCCTTCTCCGTCCTGACCAGGGCTACCTCCCATTCCCCACACTGTGACGTGGCATCCTGCACAAACGCCAATCAAGTCCAGGCCTCCCCAGATTCCCACACCTCCGCCACTCCGCTCACCTGCTGACACTCATCCCTTCCCCCACTCTGCTCCCTGCCTTGTTCCTGCCTCAGGGCCTTTGCACATGTGCTCCCTCCATCAGAAGGCACTTCTTCCAGGTCTCTGCACATCTTGCTCTATTCCAGTCTCAGCTCAGAGCTCACCTGCCTGGGAAGCCTTTCCTGAGCACCCTTGCTGAAATGGCCCCCCAGATGCCCATTTCATTTCATCCAGAGCATTTAAAATGATCCTGTTTAATTTTTTTTTTTTTCCAACATCTGTCTTCCCTCAAGAGAATGTCAGGTCCACAGGGGCAGGGTCACCATCTGTCTGGTCACCACAGCATCCCTCAGTGCACTGATGGGGCCTGCACACAGTAGGTGTCTAATAAATGTCCACCGACAGAAAGGATTAATGAATGCCCTCAAGCCATGCTCCCTGGCTCGCCCCCAGCTGCATCAGTGGGAACACAGGTACACCCTGTAGCTTCCCATTATTTCCACACTCCTCACCCTTCGCGGGTTTGGCAAACCCCCCACCCCAACGAAGATTCTTCCAACAGTGAATCTGCGCTGGGTAATTATGCGTGCCTCCACACTAATAATAGGTCTTGTGATTATGGTTTATTTCCTGTGATTTTAGTTAATGGACCAGATGGAATATTTGCATCTGGAAAGTTCCCCAGCTGTTTCGGGGAGCTCCCAAATTTGCTGCTCACGGGAGAAGACGCTCTTGGTGCAGGAAGAGCCCCAGAGGGCGGGCAGGAGGCCTGGAGGCAAGCCCTTCACCTCCCTCGGCCTCAATCTCCTCATCTGTAAAATGGGACGATAACACCTGCCTCACAGGGAAGGAGACAAAGAGCCCAAACCTCCATCGCCACGATGACCGTCAACATGCTAGGACCTCTGCACCAGTATCCAAGTAACAGTTTTCTTTAAACGGACTTTTTTTTCACTTGAATGCATTTTAAATTCATTTATTTATTTATTTATGTCTGTGTTGGGTCTTCGTTTCTGTGCGAGGGCTTTCTCTAGTTGCGGCGAGCAGGGGCCACTCTTCATGGCGGTGCGCGGGCCTCTCACTGTCGCGGCCTCTCTCGTTGCGGAGCACAGGCTCCAGACGCGCAGGCTCAGTAGCTGTGGCTCACGGGCCTAGTTGCTCCGCGGCATGTGGGATCTTCCCAGACCAGGGCTCGAACCCGTGTCCCCTGCATTGGCAGGCAGATTCTCAACCACTGTGCCACCAGGGAAGCCCTTGAATGCATTTTAAAGGGAAACTCTTTCACTACCCGAAATGGAAAACCAGGGCCGCCTGCCTTACACGTATCTCGTGGGAGCGCCTCTGAAGCTTCGCAGCACGCCGATGGGTTTTTGTGGTCATTGTCTGTCTCGCCCAGTGGGTCGTCAGCTCCCTTGTCTGGCTGCTAAAATGCTGAGCCCACGGGGCTTAAACCAGTGCCCGGCGCATAGTAGGTCTCACTCAGTAGGTGGTAAAGGAACCAATGGCTGAGGTCTGCCAGCAGGGGAACTGAAGGGTCCAAAGGAGCCGGCCATCCATGCGTTCGTTCATTCTACACTATTGAGTGAGCACCTGCTGTGCACTGGAGCCTGCTTGGTGCAGGGATACAACCGTGAACTGGGTGATGATGTCCCTTCGGTTCCGCTCGGGCCCCACAGCCCCTTCCTGGCCTTGGTGCCTGGCTCCTCCTGTCTCCTCATCGCTGGCCTCCTCTGTCTGTGCTCACACCCTGGTGGGCCCATCCAGCCCCCCGGCTTTGTAAACCACCCACTCGCTGATGACGCCCATGGTTATGCTTTTAACCTCCACCTTGGTGCCAACTCCCGACTGGAGGTCCTGCTGCCTCCGAGTTGTTTTTGTTCAGACGGACATCCAGGAGAAGGCCAGCTCGCCAGGCCTAGTGGCCGCCCTGCCTGCCCTGATGGCCACTCCTCTGCAGCCTTGTTCTCTCAGCAAACGACCACCTAACCCTCCCAATTGCCTCTCCTCTCTCACACCCCAAGGGCCTGCTCTGACCTCTACCTGGCTCCACACCCCACTCTGGTCCCGGCCACCCTTTCTCCCCTGGATGACAGTGGAAGCCCCCCTGCTCCCCCGATTCCCACAGACTATCTCCAGATAGCAGCCGGACCACTCCTCTGGCTAAAATTAAGTGAAACCATGTCCCTGTTCAGCACCCTCCGGGGCTCCCACCTCGCTCAGAACAAAAGCCAAAGTCCTTGTAGTGACCCACCAGGCCCTTTGTGATCCTCCCCCTGCCCCCTCCCCTCACTGGCTCTTCTCCTGGCACAGTGGCCTTTTCTTTCCTCCAGTCTGCCAGGCCCTCTCCTGCCCCAGGGCCTTTGCATGTGTTGTGCTTTTTGCCCGGGGGGATGTTCAGAATATTTGAATATACACTCAGAAACACCTCTGATACACTGAGCATTTTAACTCCTTCATTGTAGGTCCTGGGGGTGTCTGAGGGGGACCGGGGGAGGGACAGGACAGCAGAGCTCCAATAGGGGCCAGTCTGGGGGCTCAGGCACAGTCTGCAACTTCTGACATGAACCATATTTCAATATTTTAATGAGGGGGACATGCAGACCGACCTGACTCCCTGTGTCTGACGTGGGCTGGGGAGAGATCTCCGATTTGGACCCCTGGGCCAGGAGGCCCACACCCTCCAGTGCTCGGCCAGGGACACTCTTGTGAGAAAGGGCTGAGGCTGAGCCTGGGCATCCACGGTCCCCACGGCTGCCTTCACCAAGAACCACGGCCACGGGGACAGCACACGGGGACCGCACTGAGCTTCACCTCCCACAGCTGGCCTCCGATCCTGCTGCCTCCCCCAGAGGGGTTTTTATATAAGACACAGCTGAGGGGGGATGGCAGGGCGGCCATCCTGCCATGGGAGGGAAAGTAGGAAGCCCACTCTGGCTAGGTGAGGGACCCGGTGAGGACCGTGGTCGGGGAGGGGGACCACGGCCTGCTCAGCCCCAGCCAGACCCAAACGGGTTTCCTTACACGAGCTTCAGATATTTGCGTCCAGGGGTTGCCGAGGACTAACTTGGATGGCTTGATGCAGTTATTATTTTTCACTTTTACTTTAAAAAACATACTTTTATAATACATTTGCAGGATTCAAAAGCGAAAATGTAAAAGGTGTATAGTGAAGGCTGGTCCCCAGCTCTAGCCCCACCTTCGCAGTTCTGCGGCTCCCATCCACAAAGGCAGACACTTCCATTAATTTCTTTGGCAATCTTCTTGTGTAGGCATTGGTTTTTGTTTTCAAAAACAAGCAAATATGGGGCAAAGAAACTGAATAGACATTTCTCCAAAGAAGATATACAAATGGCCGATAAGCACATGAAAAGATGCTCAGTATCGCTTGCTGCTAGGGAAATGCAAACCCAAACCACAGTGAGAAACTACTTCACACCCACTAGGATCAAAAACGGACAATAACAAGTGCTGGTGAGGATGTGCAGAAACACGCTGCTCACAAACTGCTGGTGGGGATGGAAAATGCTGCAGCCACTTTGGAAAACAGTGTGTCCATTCCTCAAAATATTAAACATGGAGTTACCACGTGACCCAGCAGTTCCCCTCCTAGACACATGCCCACGAGCCCTGGACACATACATTCACACAAAAACCTGTACAGAAATCCTCACAGCAGCATTATTCACAACAGCAAAAAGTGGAAACAGCCCATATGTCCCACTGATGATGGATAAATAAAATGTCCTATATACACACAACGGGATATGATTTGGTTATAACGGGAGCAAAGTACTGATAGATGCAACAACACGAATGGGCCTTAAAAACACGGTGCTAAGTGAAAGGAGCCCATCACAAAAGACCAGGATTGTAAGATTCCATTTACCAGAAACATCTAGCAGAGCTGGAACCACAGAGATAGAAAGTAGACAAATGGCTGCCAGGGGCTGGGGGAGAGTGGGGACGGGGGTAATGCTAGTGGATATGGGGTTTTTGGGGGGATGACAAAGATGTTCTAAAATGGAGGGTGGTGATGGTCACACAAATCTGAATATACTAAAACCCATTAAACTGTACACTTCAAATGGGTGAACTCTATGCTATATGAATTACATCTCCGGCTGTTAAAAAATAAGCAAATGTGTATAAATAACACATTCCCCCGCGTTTTCACCTGGCCGGCCCTTCCCATCACTCAGGTCTCTTCTCAGAGAGGCCTCCCTTGCCTACTTCTGTCCCCTCCCCCCTCCATCCTCAGAGCACTTATCACTCTCTGAAAGCACCTTGTCTGTTTTCTTCATTAAAGTGTTAGACTCCATGAGGACAAAGGGTTCTGTCTGTTTTATTCACTGATGTAGCCTCAAGGCTTAGGACTGTGCCTGGCACACAGCAGGTTCTCAAAGAGTATTTGATAAATTAATGAGTCTGTTTACGTGATGGATTAAGTTGCTGGGCTCCTTACTTGGGTGATTGGTCCTGCCCCTCTGCCACCAAGCCTGCTCACTTTCCTCCTCTCCCCCATCCCCTTCCCTCTGCTCTTGGCCTCCTTGAGAATACCCTCATTTGCAGAAGCAGGGGCCGGGGCTGGAAGGTCCTGGAAGGGCGGTGTGGGCCGAGCCCATGATGCTCCAGGGTCCTCTGTGCTGCAGACTCGCCGCTGCTGGCCTCTGACTCAGCCGTTCGCCCCTCTGTTCGTGCCCAGCTGTTCCCCAAGACCAGGCCCCCCGCCAGCCTCCCTTTGGACTCAGGGGAACTCAGAGGGGCACGTTTGGGAGGTCTGTAGGGACCTTCCTGAGAAAGCCACGTCCTCTGCAGAGGTCGAGGATGTTTGGACCTCCCGCAAGGTCCTCTCTTTGGTCCAGGAGGCTGTATGGAAGATGGACAGGCATAAGGCTGTCTGGGTGGGGCGGGGGTGGGCAGGGCCTGGAGCAGCCCAGCCCAGAGCAAGGCAGTTGGTGAGGGGGAGGTCAGTAACCCCACGCCCTACAGCCAGTCCTGAGACCCAGAAGGCAGGGCTGAGACCGGGAGAAGGCCAAGTGCAACTCCTTCTGGGGTCAAGCTGATCTGTGCTGTATAGAGTCGAAACAGAATGCCTCAAAAGGGAGTGAGCTCCCTGTCACTAGGAGTAATCAAGCAAGGATCTATCAGGGGCAGAAGAAGGCCTCAGGAGCCCCTTGCCTCCCTGAGGACCACGGATCCTAGGGATGTTCCCATGAAGTTCTCAGGGAAGTTCTGGGGTTGGTCCAGCCTGACACCATGGGTGTAATACTCAGACACACCAGCAGAGGGCAGCACTCGGCTGCTACATAGCCCTGGAAAGGGTGGCCTGCGCAGCCCCAAAACCTGGTACCCAAGGAGATCCAGAGACCCAACCCACCCAGCCCCCCGCCTCCAGCCCCCTGGTCATGCCTTTGGGTCCCCATCCTGCACTCCCGGTCTGGGCCTTGTTCCCAGCTGCCATGCCCTCTCCCACCATTGACGGCCCCAGATCCCCCTGCTCCTAAAGCCTTGTGCAGACCCTAGCCACCAGCATGGGCTCCCAGTTCCAGCGCTGGCTCCTTCCCACACTGAATTCTCAGCCCAAATGTCACAGGCGCAGGGACCTCCCTGACCACCCCCGGGCAAGCTCGCTCCGGTCCACAGGCTCCTGTCTCAGTACCTGGGTTGTTGTAGCACTTCCCAGCCAATAAATGGACCTGGTGATCTCCACCTGTGAACTGCATCACTCCTCGGGGCCCTGCCCGGGTCCTAAGTCCTACACGACCCTCTGGGGGAGTGGCTGAGCTGCCCCTGGTCAGCTGTCGCATCTCACCTGAGGACACTGAATTCAGCATTTACCAACTTCCACCTATTAGGTATTTTTCACCCAAGACGTTTTGAGGGCCTGTCTCCCACGTCCCTGTGGGGTGCCTGTAGGCCAGGCCCTGCCCTTCCTGTGCTTGGGGAGCCCCCCCCCCAACCGGTCTGACGACACCAGAGCCCCAGGTTCAGGGGGAGCACCGGCTGGACACCATCTCCTAGGAGGCCGCTGGCCCCAACGAACTCAGCTTCCAGACGAAGAGCGATGTCTCAGGGAGGCGCTGACACTGCGGACCTGGGGAATCGCCCACCAACCCTCAGGCCCCTTGTCTGCTAAAAGGGTGCAGGGCAGCACCGCCCCCGCCTCTGAGGTTTGCCAGGAGGAGGTGATGACAGGGGAGGGACCTGGACCAATGATCTGGGGCTCAGGGCAGTTCCTGCCGCAGACTCACCTTCTCAGACCCATAGTACAGATGCAAAAACTGAGGACACAGAGGTCAGGGGCCTGCCCATGGCCCCAGGACTGGCAGAGGGGCGCAGGGATAAACTCAGGCCGACTGGCTTCAGCAACCACAAGTGAGTCCTGCACCCTCCAAGCTGTGTGACCTGAGGTAGAGCACGTGACCTCTCTGGGCCTCTGCTGGAAATTCAGGGAGGGTGGGAAAGTGGACTTAAATCACGGGGATGCACTTCGATGGTTCATGAACACAGACTCCAGGGACATCAAATCATTCGCTAGGAGGTACCATGCCTGGCGCACGGTGGGCGCTGTGCTGCTGTTTCATGCTGGTGGACACCATGACCATTAGTGTGAGCTGGGACGGGGCCAGCATCCTCCCCTCCCCGCCTGTCCTGGCTGACTGCAGCTCAGTGAAGATGCTCCACTAGCAGATGAGCTAGAGCTGCCTCCGTCCCCGCCCCTCGGGGGCCTAAGGGCCTTGTGCAGCCCAGGTGCTCGGCCTTCCCCAGAGGTGAGCCCAGCCCGTCGTGGTCCCTGCCCTTCCCGAGCCCCCTCGTGGTTCCCAAGGTGTGGCCCCCTAACCCCAAGCATCGAAGCATCGAAGGTGAATCTGTGAGAGCAGCACAGTCTCAGGTCCACCCCCGCCCCCCTGAACCAGACCCAGTGGGCCGAGCCTCGGGGCTCGCACAGGGCTCCTTGCTGACGATAGTGATGGGAAGGCGACGGCACAGGCTCTGGCGGAGGACGGCTGAAAGATATTTTAGAACCGCATTCCCTGCTTACTTGCAGGCCAAGCTCACTTCCTGCTCAGTGATAATCACTGCCATCCCCCCACCCCGCCCCAGCCAGCTGGGGCTTTTTCCGCCACTCCCAGGCGCTGGGCAGGCCTGGCGGGAACGCTGAGGACGCAATCACCAGCCTTTTAGGAGCTAGGCTTGTGAAGGAGGTGCGGACGTCTCCTCTCTGAGGACGCTTAGCGGGCCTTTCGGCAGGCAATTTGCAGAGCACTCCAGATGCCTCAGGACAATGGGGTCTGATTGGCAGGGGAGTGGGAGGGGCCAACAGCTGCTGCTTCAGAGCAGGGAGAGGCAGGGGACGGAGGGGCGGAGGCACTGAAGGGAAGTCTGGGGGGTCCTGCAGACGCCTGGTTTCATCCTAGAGCCCCAAGTAAGAGTGCTGAGCCAGCTTCACAGGAGACTGGCCGGGCAGGAGGCTGGGGTGAGACAGGAAGGAGGTGGCAAGGTACACATGAGAACTCAAGTCACCCGGTCACTCATTCATTCATTTGCACATCACCTCCTTGGAAGGCATCGTGAGGGAGTGGCAAGGGCTCTCAGAATCATCCAGAATCCATGTTTAAATCCTGGCTCCTCCACTACGAGGGTCCCTCTGCTTCAGTATCCACATCTGTGAACTGGGCTTGGTACGAGGGAAAGAAAGAATCCTACGGGCAAAATGTCCGGCACCATCCTGCCCCTTAGCAGGTGCTTACGGAACGCGGGCTCAGCTTTCCTGCGCCTCTTTCATCTTAGTCATTCTGACCTCTGTTGAGTACATACCATGTACCAAGAACAGACCTGGGCAGTGGGAGATGGACAAGACCCCCAGCTGGGCCCTGGCACTCAGGGAGTTCAAAGGAGGCAGGGGGCAGTGAGGGGAGGCCTCTAGGTGATCTCGGGGCAGGGGTGAATGTTCAGAGAGCTATTCACTCATTTAGTCACTCATTTCTTTGCTTATTCATCCAACAAAATGTCTTACGTCACTTACGTTACCCTAGGGCATAGGGTACAGACCCTTCCCACAAGGATTCACAGTCTAGCAAGAATCAAGTATTTTTGGAACACAGAAGGCAAGAAGCTGACTCAGCATCAGGAAGGCACCAAGAGGAGGTGCCATGCGAGGTGGGTTTTGAAGGATGTATAGGAGTTCCCTGGGGAGAGGAGATAACTGAGGAAAGCACCCTTCCAGAAAGGGAACAGCACGAGCAAAGGCATAGTGGCTGCCTGCCTGGTGCTTTGAACGACTGTCCTGGCAAAGGGAAACTCACTTGGCTCTAGGCCAGAATACTGTCTTCATGCCCCAGGGAGGTACAGAAGCAACCCCAGCTGCGCTCAGGGACCAGTTCTGGGCCTTTGCATTGCTGGGGAGAGAGTTGTCATTTATTGAGTATCAACTGTGTGCCTAAGGTACTCTCCCTAAGTGCCTGAGGCCTTGACATACGTGGCCTCCCTCCCTCTTTGCAAACCTTTGAGGGTGTCCTCCTGACTCAGGAGGAAACTGAGACTCAGAGAGGGAAGGTGATGTGCCCCTCAACACTGCTGGTTGGGAAGAGCTGGGATCCCAGTCCGGTCTGCCCGACTCTGGACCACGCTCTTCCCCGGCCCAGCATTTGGACGTGCATCCAGTGCCCTCCCGTCACTAAGTCCTCCGGATGGGACCTGGACTCTGCCTGGCTGCCCACCCGTGCGCCCCCCAAGGACCTGCACCTGGGGGTCCGAGCTGCTGACCACACCCGTTTCCAGATTTCACGCCACTGCCCTGCTCTAGACGCAGTCTTTCCCTCTGTGAAATGGGCCAGACCCTCAGCTCTGCATTCCCGGCACCCACTCCCCGCTCTCCACACCCACAAATACAAAACCCTGATAAACCATCTCTGGGCCTTTAAGGCCTTTTATATCTCCAGTCATGCTTTTCTCTACATTTTAATAAGCTGCTTGCAAAGCTGGTGATTGATGAGTAAGAACAAGGAGGGGCTGAACATTTTTTTTCTTGGGATCGCTTCTGGCTGCACACTGAACTTTAAATTGATCAGTAATGTGCAGGCCCAACATTAATTATCAGCCATTTGTCACTGGGGAGGTGGGCGCCCATGCCCCGTTTGCAGCCTGCTTCTTCAGGACCAGCTCCGGGCACTGTGGGAGATGCCTATTGGCTGGCTGGAGCCCCGGTCCCCAAGCCCTATGGGGGCTCCTGGAGGCCGAGACCAAGCATCCCAGGGCAATGGTGCCTGACATCTATCCTGCCCCAGGTGGCCCATGGCCTGACCTGACCCTCGGCTGGGCCTGAATAAGGTAAGGGGATCTCAGGAGACCCCAGAGTTTCTTCGTTCATTCAGCAAACACTGATTGAGTAGATATTATGTGCAGCCATCTTTCTAGCACTTGGGGCACAGCAGAGAATAGGACAAAGCCTGGATCTGGGGAGGCTGCTAACACAATAGAGAAGTTTGGGGATGTCAGAAGAAACACTGGTAAGATGGGGAGGCTGGGGGAGGGCAGAGTGACCCACTTAGATGGGGGCTGGGGAGGACCTCACTGAGGAGGGGAGTGTGGGAAGGAGCCATGGAGTTGTCTGGGAAGAGCATTCTGGGCAGAGGGAGCGGCAGTGCAAAGGCCCTGAGGTGGGAGCACGCCTGGGGCGTTCCAGGAACAGCGAGGAGGCCAGAGCGGCTGGCGCAGAGGACGTGAAGGGGAGAGGACATCAGAGGTAACAGAACCGGCTGGTGAAGGCTGAGGGAGCCAGGGAGGATCCCCAGGGGGGGTGGGAAGGAAGCCTCTGCTTTGTGCTGACAGACAGTGGGGGGGGGGAAGGGCAGGAGAAGGCGGACAGGAGGAAGAGACCCCCAGGGTCTCGAGGGAAGACCCACCAGACCCCTCAGCTGGAGGAGGGAGGGGAATCAAATGAGGCAGAGGGGGACCATGGTCCTCATTCTGAAGCGGGGCTTGGCCAGCTCCTGCCTCTTCTCTCCTGATACCAGCTTTCCTGATACCCAGGCCTTTGCACGCACTGTTCCCTCTGCCCACAACATCCTTCCCTTCTCATCTGCCTGGTGAATGTTCAGCCTCAAGTTCCTATCGTCTGGGTGGAGGAGTTACTCCCCACGCTGGGCGTGGCTCCCCAAGGTGAGGGGCTCCCCGCCCCCGCCGCCCCTGCAGAGGATGGGGTCTCAGCACAGACCAGCCCCCAGGACTTCTCCTGGAGCCCTGCCTCTCAGATCTGGAGCTGGGTCAGGGCCCGGGTCACCCATCCTCAGGTCAGTAGTTGGGGGTGAGGGTGGGGGACACTCGGTACAATGCCACCAAGTGCTGATAGATCCAGCAAAGCCCAGAATTCCAGGCTGGGCGAGGCTGAATCTCCAGCTGAACTCCTGCAGAGCCTCACATTTTGTCCATCAGTTGACTGTACAGGTGTTCACTGAAACCTACCCTGGGCCGTGGCAACTAGGAAGCAAGCAGGAAGGACAGTGCCTGCTGCCATGGGGTGGGGGACAGGCAGTAAAGGCCCGCACAGGTGCACTAAAGATCCTTGGAGAGGCCGTCAAGTGCTGGGAAGGTATAAGGGGGTGGTCAGTGGGGGGTGCCCCTCAGAGCCTCCTGAAGAGCTGAGAAATGAACAGGCACAAGGCACCAGCCATGCCAAGACCTAGGGCACATGTGGTCTGGACAGGGAGCAGCAAGTGCAAAGGCCCTGAGGTCAGAGGACACCCATGTGCTCAAAAGGCTGCAAGGGCAGCAGAGTGTGGGGGAGGGCGGGGGGGAGGGGGCTCAGGGAGCAGAGTGTGGGGGGGGGCA
>NW_021703780.1:100119874-100136199 GCF_005190385.1 Monodon monoceros | reverse complement strand
GGGGGGGGGGGGGGGGGGGGGGGGGGGGGGGGGGGGGGGGGGGGGGACGGCCGGGCCGGTGCAGTGTGAGGTCTGGATTTTACACCTAATGCTGTGGGAAGCCACTGTTGGGTTTCAAGCCCGTGACACGATGTGGTTTGTGTTTCTAAAAGCTCCCCTGGTTGCTGAGAGGGTAGAAAGGAGCCAGGGGACCAGGTGGGGGGGCCAGGGTGGGTGGGGGATGGTCACGCCTGAGGAGGCACTAATGCAGGAGCCCCAAGTTCCAGGGCAGGCTGCGGAGGGGAGGTGCTACAGGCTTATGAAGTCCAGGAGTCAATAAACAGACTAACATGCCGTTCTCTCCACCCAGATCCTGGGAGAGCACTTCACAAGTAAGCGCTTTCAAGATGACTCCCGGGGAGGGGAGGGAGCGCACGGGGACGGGAGCCCCTCATTAGCAGGTGCCTAATAAGCCCTGCCCAGGCCTCGAAGGCGACCAATCCCCAGAGGCTTCCCATGGCCACACCTCTCTGAGAAATGGGCACCAAAGCATGGGCGTCCCAGGGTCTGTAAGCAGGAAGGGAGCAGACCCGGTGCTGCGCATGGCAGAACTGCGGCCGCCCCATCCCCGCACGGGGCGGGGACCTTGGCCGGGGCGGGGGGGGATTTGTCGTCTGCCATGACAATGAGCTACTCACATCACAGGCTGCAGTTGTCACCTGCTGGCTGCTGGGTTCTCACCCTTCCGGGCCCTGGCACACGCACTTCTCCCTGAGGCTGCGTGTTCTCGACCACGTAATAAACAGACTCTTTGTGGTCTGCCCCGCCCACTAAGGTGAGCCCCGGGAGGGCCGAGGCTTGGGGCAGGTCATTCAATTCCGTAGCCCCAGTGCTGAGGACGACACAGCCTGCCACTGCCTGACTACAATCACGTTTAACCCCACAACATCCCCAGGGCTCAGGAGTTTCCGGAGGAGGAGGAAACTGAGGCCTGAAGAGGTTCGTCACTTTGTCCAGCCAGGGGCCTTCCCCGGGGGGGTGACCTCAGAGGAGGCTCCGAGCCCAGCAGAAGCACAGCTTACTCCCCTGCTCTGACCCAGACTCAGCGCCTGGGGCCCTGCAGGGAGCGGGGGAGGTATGGAGGCTGGGGGCCCCTACCCGGCCCGGCCGTGTCCCCCGCCCCCCCCCCCCCGGCAGGTCAGCTTGCGGAAGCGGCTGCATCGATCTCCCTAAGCCAGAGCTGTCTGCTCACTCTGATACTATCGGCTTCCCATTAAATGGATCAATAGCTTCCACTGGCTTCCAATTTGTGTTTCCAGAAATTCATCTCCCAGACACCTTTTTAATTAACTCCCCTCCAACACACCCAAGGCGGCCATAGATCGCCCACGACAGGCCATGTCTGCAGACCACGGACCCTCACAAGGCTTGAGCCTCAGGAGAGCTGCAGGTGTGTTTAAAGCCGACCGATCACAGTACCCCCATCACTGGCAGAGCCAGCCCCGCGCCTGGATGCCATGTACGTCTGTCCCCTGCCCCTCTCCACAGCCCGGGGAAGGGACTGGGTCCTCCATCACAGAGAGAGAGCCAAGGACTAGAGAGGTCAAGACAGTGCCCTAAGGCCCCCCAGCTGGCAAGAGCTAGGGCAAGTGAGCCTTTTAGGGCAGGCGATTTGCAAAAGCCCTCCAGATGCCGCAGGACCATGGGGTCTGGTTGGCAGGGGAACAGCAGGGGCAAGCAGCTGCGGCTTCTGGGCAGGAAAGGTGGCGGCGGGGCATGACCCCAAGAGGGTCTGCCTTCCACACCTGTGGGCCCCCCCCCCCCCGCCACGAGGGCAAGGGCTTGTGCCTGTCTCCATCACTGCTCCATCCTCAGTGCCTGGCACGTGGTAGGTGCTCAGTAAATCCTTGCTACATGTACAGTAACACTTGCCAACAGAGCATTCCTTTCGTGCCAGGCATTGCCCTGTGTACCCTCCTACATTATCTTATTTAACCTTCACAGCAATCCTCAAGGTGGGCACTGCTAGTATCTTCATTTTCTAGGTGGGAAAACTGAGGCACAGAGAGGTAAAACGACTCGCCTAAGGTCACACAGCTAGGGAGTGGTGGAGCTGAGATTCGAACCCAGGCCATCCGACTCAAGCTGTGCTTATTAGTCACTTCACTCTCCCTTACCTGCTCCCCCAACCTGAAGGGCCGGGACTGTGTCCTGCGCCCCGTGTAACTTCCTGACACACACCCTTCGTGTAGATGTGCTTACTGAATGAATAAATGAGTGAATTCTGCGCTCCCTGCTTTCTCTGAAACACAGCACAGTTGACCAGTCTGTGGGGGCAAACCTGGAATGTTCCAGGCTGGGGATGAAGGGGAGGAAGGGGGTGAGTCCCCTGGGGGGCCCTGAGGTGACAAACCTCCCGGTGAGTGCACGCTGGGGGCCATCACTAGGGACCCTCTGAGTCCACCCGAACTCCCTCTCACCAGTCCCTTTGATCCAGGTTCTCTGCAGTCTATAAGGTGGGTTCAGAGCCATGATTTCGTTTTTATGTGGAGTCTTAAAACTTTCTAGTAAGTGGATTACAGTTACCCAACATGCAGGCAGAAACCACCCACTGGGGGCCAGAGCTCAGCCCTGGGTCTCCCCTTGTCCTCTCCCCCCACCAGCCCCCTCGGCCTGGCTCTGGACTCAGTTGCTCTCAGGGACCACAGGTGCGGGGACCATCACGGCTCCGCCCGTTCATCCCTCACCTTTGGCCTCCACCACATGCTGACCTGGACAACACTGGGTCCTCCTGAGGGGCAAAGCCTTCAGGCACCCCCCCCAACATGTGGCAGGGTTCAGGGGTCTTCCAGGCACCCAGCTGGTGGGGGATGAAGTGAGCGAGGTGGGTGGAAGGGACTTGCGAGGGGGGAACCCCTCCAGAGCTGCCAGATCTTCTGAGCCACCAAGAGAAGACAGAAACCCAGAGACTCATCTGAAATCTTTTGGTTTTCAAATGTCCATAGGTAATTCGACTGTAAAATTAAAAAATTTAAAATTTTAACTTACACTCTGCAGACCAGAGGCCATTTTCCGGGGGCTCATTTGTGGCTTCTGTCCACTCGGCGTGAACTCTCGGCTTGGCACTCAGGGCCTTTCACAGTCTGGCCCTTTTGAGTCCAGAGTGAACTTCTAGTCCCCTCTACCCAGAATGACGCTGCCTCCTTCAGGAAGCTGTCCCTGACTGCTCCTCCGCCCCGCCAGGGCATAACCCGCCACGACCTTCGATTCTGCGCACAGATTCTCCTGCCCAGGCCCCACCAGCAGCCAAGGCAGAACCTGGTCTGGAGCCCAGGGTCCTGACCACAGATCCCAGGTCCCTTCTGCTGCCATCAAGGATAGTCAGCAGACAAGATACTGCCCGGGGACAACCAACCGCTCCCCGGGACCCTACCCCGCCAGCAAAGTGCAGAGAAAACAGAGGAAAGACATTTCAGGAGCATTGGGAGTCCCATAAAACACACAGTCAAGTTGACATTTGCATTTAAAAATATCATCCAGTTACCAAAAACTACACCCCCCCATGCACACATATGCACTCCCCCTGCCACCACTCTCCTTCTGCACACCGCCCCCCCAGCCCCGTGTCCATTCCCCCTCCCCTAGCAGGGCATGAGGCTGACCAGTGAAGTATGGCCACGTGGGGGAAGGTGTGTAACAGAGCAGGACGCTATGAGGCCTTCCTGGGACAGACCATGCTCCCTCCCCCAACACCATGTCCTCCGCCTGCCTCTCGTCTGTAGACAAACTTTAGCCAAAGAATAAATGTAATCAGAGAAGCGAGAAAATGCAGAAACAATGGAAAACAGTCAAACAAGACAAAATAATAACAGTTTAGCCACTAAACAAAGTCAAGGACCTTTAGCTCCTCCTCAAGGGCTATAGATAATATTCTGAGCCAGGTCCCTTGAGGTGTTTTGTAGATATTGAAGTCCCCACCAGGTGAAAGCTACTACATGATGACCAGACTGTAGCCATGACATAAGCCACTCCATCTTGCACAATTCCAAGAACTGGCTTCAAAGAAGTGGGAACAAAACAACCCTGAAACTGAAGATTAACCGTACTTAAAACAATCAAGATGATGCTGATCAGACAACCATGTGACCAATTTCAAGATGACGCTGATCAGACAACCATGTGACCAATTTCAAGATGACTGTCGCAGCTGACTATGCTGTTCTGCATATAGCCGCCCGCCCCCCGCTCCTGGCCTGTGCACCCCTGAAACTCCCCTTAAAAACTCTTGCCCCCTGATCCACAAAGGGGTATTAGTTCTTTGGGACATGAGTCCACCTTCTCTGCAGGATTGCCGGCTTCCTCAATAAAGCTGTCTTTCCTCTTACCCACACTTGTCTCTCAGTGTTGGATTCCTGAGCCTCAGGCAGCCGGACCTGAGTTCGGTAATAAATGGAGAGCCAGGGCTTCCCTGGTGGCGCAGTGGTTAAGAATCCACCTACCAATGCAGGGGACATGCAGGGGACGAGCCCTGGTCCGGGAAGATCCCACATGCCGCGGAGCAACTAAGCCCGTGCGCCACAACTACTGAGCCTGCGCTCTAGAGCCTGCGAGCCGCAACTACTGAGCCCGTGTGCCACAGCTACTGAAGCCCGCGTGCCTAGAGCCCGCGCTCCGCAACAAGAGAAGCCACCACAATGAGAAGCCTGCGCACCTCAGTGAAGAGCAGCCCCCGCTCACCACAACTAGAGAAAGCCCACACACAGCAACGAAGACCCAGTGCAGCCAGAAATAAAAATAAAATAAATAAATAAATAAATGGAGAGCCAGCCTCGCCTGAGGGAATGGCAGAACCGCAGGACTGGGGGACCTGGGTCCCTGGGTGGCTCTGTGGAGCAGAGCCCTGGGCTCATCCAGGCTGCTTCTGAGCCCAACCCTGGACTCAGTAGAAATGAGCATGGATCCACTGCCTGGAGCCCTGAGCTGAGTCCTCCAGGAGGTCCTCCCTGCCCCCGTCAGCACCCAGGCCCACCCTCCATTGTGACCTCCCCCCAGGACACCCACGGTCCCTGGTGACTCTGCCTCCATGCCAATGCCTGAGGACACAGGGCCACGCTAAGTCTTCTTTTTATTCCAGACCCAGCACTGGGCCCAGTGTAGTCAGAGACTCCATTTTTGAGCGCTTACTATGGTTTTGAGCTCCTTATCTCATGTTATCCTGACAACAACCCCATGAAATTGTACAGGTGAGAAAGCTGAGGCCGGGTGACATGCCCCGAATTGCACGGTAGCGGGAGGTGGGGCAGTGATTGAAACCTGGACCCCCGCACGCCCTTCCTTAACCACTGGTCGGCACTGCCTCTTGGCAGAGCAGGGCTAATCCATGGCGAGTAACTAGTGAAGAATAAATGATCATATTCTGCCCTTGCCTCCTGGAGACCAGGAGCCTCTCAGAACCAGAAACGAATTCCTACCCATTCCTACCCTGTGGGTTAGCACAGGGCCAAGCTCTGAGCACGTGCTCAAAGTATTCATAAAACGACTGGCTGAATAAACACCTTGGTGGTCAGCCGTCTCCAGAAGTTAGAACATCTGGGAGGTCACAACCTTAAAATCCTAAGCACACACTCCCCCCAGTACATCATGTCAAGCCTGTGTGAGAAGAGACACCGCACGGCAGCTCTGTGGCCCACTGAAGTCACCCAACCATGCGGAGTTAGCAGGAATAATGGAAGTAGTAAAAGACTCGGGTGGTTTCATGGAAACGCTTAAATCTTAATGAAATGCCAACCCAAAGTAACAATGAACATGTAAAATGCCACAAAGCTGGCATACCCCTGGCCGTCTCTCATCGCCTGTGTTTTTTTTGATGTGGGAAAGGGGTGAGATGGCTCGGGTGACCCCCCAGCACCACGCTGGACAGAGACCTGGGGCTTCCGCACACCCCCAGCAGGTGTCTAAAGACAGTCATCCAGGAACTGAAAGAAAGTCCAAGCCAGGGCCGATCAGAGCAGTGGCTGGAGAAAAATAAAGCCAGTTCCCGCTTCTAACCTTGTGCTCCAGACCCTCTAGAAACCATCCAGGTAAGTAAAGGCATAGGACATCACCCACATGAGCACCATCCCCGTGGCCACTACAATTAATTGAGTGCCTACTATGTGGCCAGCACAGTTAGATGCTTCCCACGTGTTTAACCTTCCCAGCAACCAATTCAGGTAATTGTTATCTCCGCTGTATGCATGAAGAAACTAGATAGGCTCAGAGAGGTTAAGTCACTTGCCCAAGGTCACACAGCTGGTGAGAATGGTAGGATTAGGACCAGGGATTTGCTCAGACCTGAGCTGGAACCCCAATCCGGCAGCTGGTACAATGTCTGCTGGCGTCATGGTGGCTGTGCTTTCTTACCACTTAGATTGGTTTTGCCAGGACTTCCACTGATGG
The DNA here is from genome assembly GCF_005190385.1 of Monodon monoceros. Taxonomy (NCBI): domain Eukaryota; kingdom Metazoa; phylum Chordata; class Mammalia; order Artiodactyla; family Monodontidae; genus Monodon; species Monodon monoceros. The sequence continues at coordinate 100,129,782 of NW_021703780.1, read as the reverse complement.
TCGAAGACCCTGCTACTGACTGCCAGACCCCATAGAACTCTGAGCTGGTGGGTCTGATACTCCAGGGAAGCCCCACTGGGCATGGACGTGGTGGTGGAGTTGTGGCTTCACTGCCAGCTGGCTCAGAACCTGGCCAGCGAGATGCATGAGGACTCACCCCCACCCCCCGCCACTCCATGCACCAGCCTGGCCCACCTTGGCCCTGAGCAGAGCTCCCCAGCCCCCCACCCAGTGAGCCCTGGGGGACCAAACCCTTCATGCTGCCACTAATATCACTGGAGCTTTTAAATCTAGAAAACTATAGAAAAGTACAAAAGAAACAAAAGTCACCCATAGGCCCACCACCTAGAAACCACCTCTCTGCCTTTTTGTTCATTTTCTCCTAGGCATTTTTTCAAGGTATTTATTTTTTACCTAACTGACACACTGCTGGAGTTTTAAGTTTTGCCTTCACTTTTCTAGTGAATGTAACTTCACGGGCATCCTTCCACCTCATCTTCTTAAAACCCTAATTTTTTTTTTTTTTTTTTTGCGGTACGCGGGCCTCGCACTGATGTGACCCCTCCCGCCGCGGAGCTCAGGCTCCGGACGCGCAGGCCCAGCGGCCATGGCTCACGGGCCCAGCCGCTCCGCGGCATGCGGGATCCTCCCGGACCGGGGCACGAACCCGCGTCCCCTGCATCGGCAGGCGGACTCTCAACCACTGCGCCACCAGAGAAGCCCTTAAAACCCTAATTTTTAACAACTCTCTTACACTCATACACGTGGCTGTAGTGTCAACTATGAAACGAAACATCTATTTTTAGACAGCAATGTTATTGGTCGTATTTTGTGATCATAAAGCAACGTGGCGAGGCATCCGTGTTCTTATCTATGAGGAGTTCCTTCAGGAGCATTCCAAGAGGCAGGATTACGGGTCAAGCCTGTGGTTATTTGGGGATACTCAACACAAACGTCCACGCTGTCCTCCAGGCTGCAGCGAGCGTGGTCCTGCGCTACTTTCCAGCCGCACACACGCATCTCCCCTCTCGCACGAGGGCATCCCCTCATCCTGTCGTGAGTCAGTCTTGGTGGGAACCTCCCTCCCTAGCTCGGGCTGGACAAGCCCACCCCTCTGAGTCTGCAGTCCTGAGCTGCCTGGCTCCCAGGCAGAGAAGCTCGTGCTCCCTTGCTGGTCAAGTCTTCCTAGAGCCGATAAAGCTTCAAAACACCACAGCGGCTCAAACAGGGCAGGCTGCACGGAGATAAGCAGCCTGTGACAGAGTCTGTACAAATCACACAGAAGAAACAACAGCCTATGGACATCACAGCCCCTCTGTGGGGATGGGGGGAGGGACCTGCAGGTTACGGCCCCCCAGTCGGGAAATGCTGGGAAGGGAAATATGACGGACAGTGGACGTGGGTGGGTAGGGTGTGGCCTCCTCCAAGCTCGGGGGTCACACGGCCAATACGTCCCTCTGGGGCCCTGACCTCAGACACAGACCTCCAGACAGCAGCCACGGAAGGGCATGTCCAGAGAGTGGGTGGTGTGTGGTGGAGGGGTTCAGACAGGGGCTGCCAGGGTCCTCACGGGCCCTGGGCTCCAAGGCCAATGCTCAGACTTACACAGAGGACCGCCCACCCTGGGAGGCAGGGGCAGGGGCAGCTGGAGTGACAGCTTCCTCTCCCTCCTCCCCTCCCTCCTTTTACACGCATCTGGATGGCGCGGCTGGGGGTGTACCGGGCTCTCCATCCATACGGCCCCAGCTCACCTGGGCAGTAGCTCTCAGCCTGTTTCTTTACCTGAAAACACTGCACCTGCCTCAGGGGGTCATCACGAGGATTCAAGGAATTTTTGTTTATTAAATGCTTACAATGCATCTGGGCACATCGGATGTGTTATATATATAGGCTGTTCTTTTTATTTTCCCTAGGTTTGAAATATTTTATAATCTAAAACCCCCACGCAAATGTAAACTGGTGTTGCCACTATGGAAAACAGTATGGAGATCCCTCAAAAAACTAAAAACAGAATTACCATATGACCCAGCAATCCCACTCCTGGGCCTATATCCAGACAAAACTACAATTCAAAAAGATACACACACCCCTATGTTCATAGCAGCACTATTCACAACAGCCAAGACACGGAAACAACCTAAATGTCCATTGACAGATGAATGGATAAAAAAGAGGTACATATACACAACAGAATATTACTCAGCCATAAAAAAAGAATGAAACAATGCCACTTGTAGCAACACGGATGAACCCAGAGATTATCATACTAAGTGAAGTCAGTCAGACAGAGAAAGACACATATGATGTCACTTAGATGTGGAATGTAAAATACGACACAAATGAACTTAACTACGAAACAGAAACAGACACATATACAGACAACAGACTTGTGGTTGCCCGGGGGTGGACGGGGGAGGGAGGGATCAGGAGGTTGGGGTTAGCGACGCAAATTAGTATCTATAGGATGGATAACCAACAAGGCCCTACTGTACAGCACCGGGAACTATATCAATGTCCTGTGATAAACCATCGTGGAAAAGAATATGAAAAAGAAGGTATGTATGTGTATAACTGAGTCACTTTGCTGTACAGCAGAAATTACCACATCGTAAATCAACTATACTTCAATACAAATAAAGTAAGGAAACGTAAAAATAGAAAACCCCCATATAATGGCAGCTGAGTGATTCCAACAGGGTGTCTGGACAAGCCGGTCCACCGGTTCCTGCTCCCTGGCCCCCACCAAGCTGCCCTGGCTCTGCCTTCGTGGGCCTGGTCCTGCACCCACTACACTCCTGCCCGCGTGGGCATCCCCCCACCCTGACCCATCTCTGATTCTCTTTTAGCCAAAGTTGGCTTCTGTGTCTTGAACACAAAAATGCTGCCTGATACCCCATCATAGGCACCTTCTGGGCTGCTGAGCCTCTGACACTAATGCAGAGGGAGGCCACTGCCCCAGCCTGTGAGATTTCCACTCTGTGCGACTGCGGTTTGAGATTTACGCTGGGTGGGCCGGGACGCCAATTAAAGAGGCGATGCCCATGAACCCGTCTTAAAGAGCTTACCAGGGAACAGCCTCCTCGCAGTAAGCAAGGATGAGGGGGGCTGGGGGGATGACTGCACCCAGCTGTCACCCCATAAGAAGAAACACAGAGGGGCTTGGAGGGACACAAAGAGGACGGTCCAGGGAGCAGGCAAGAAGCAAAAGGGAACACCGGCCCCGCCTGCCCAGCCAGGCTGGAGACCCCATTCCCTGCAGCCAGGGCTTGGGGTGTCCTGACCTGGCCTCTCCGGCCCCTGCAGCACCCTCCCAGCACACGCACGGGTGAACAACCGCGCTTCCTGGATGCTGACCGCAGCCTAGCTTCCTGACCCTTCGACTGGCAGCCCCCGCACCCTACCCCCCATTTTCCTCATTGTGGCAAAGCCTGCAGCAACTCCCGCCGCTCCCGCCACCCTATCTCTGTAGTGTTGCTCTGGGCTCCTTCCTCGAGACCTGCCCAGACCTGTGCCTCCAGACTTTCCAAGGATGTGCGTGAGCATCTAACCCCGTCTGAAAACTTCTTTCTGCTTCAGAGAGCTGAGTGTGATAGACCCAATGTTTGTGTCCCCAAATTCATGTGTTGAAGCCCTAATCTGCAGTGTGATGGGGTGTAGAGGTGGGGCCTTTGGGAGGTGATTAGGTTACATGAGGTCGTGAGGGTGGAGCCCACATGATGGGATTAGTGTCCTTAGAAGAAGAAAAGCAGAGGCCGGAGTGTTAGATGTCTTCCTTTTCCTTTGTCTGCACAGCAGGAAGGCAGCCGTCTGCAGGCCAGAAAGAGAGCTCTCACCAGACACTGAACACACCAGCACCTCCACCCTGGACAGCCAGCCTTCACAACTGGGAAAAATAAACTTCTTTTGCTGAAGCCACCCAGCCTGTGGGATTTGGTCACAGCAGCCCGAGCTGCCTAAAACATGGAGTGACTCTGTTTTCTGCAAACTCCCCAGCCTTTACCCTGGGCAGCCTCCCCGCCTCCTCTCCCTGCCCGGCCCCTCCCCCTCCCCACCGCTCCCTGCACCCGCCATGCCTTTGCATATGCTGGTCCCTCTGCCCGGGCTGCCCTTCCTCCCATCCACCTGCCAGCTGGACCCTTACTCAGCCTGAAAGGCAGAGCTGAGTCGCCCCCCTCCCCTGTCCCCGGTGTCCCTCCTCACATCTTCTCCCAGCGCTGCTGGTGAACGAGTTAGCGGCTTCCTCCTGGGTCCCCAGCACTCAGAATAGCACTTGCAAGGGCAACACGCACCACTGCTGATGGAGTGCCCACCAGATGTCTGGAGCATTCTCACCACTGGGAGCCCACAGGGAGAAGCGCAGCACATACAGGCCGGGAATGCCGGGAACACCCAGCTTACCAGCCAGCCCAGCTCACTGCAAGCTGGACGACCTCATGCAATTCCGGACCTTCTCTGTGCCTATCTGAAAAGTGAGGCTGTCGGGACTGCTAACACCTGTGAAGGGCCTGGCATAGCACCCTGAGCAGAGTACCCAGCCCACAGTACCCTGCACACAGTACTCAGCCCATAGTACTCTGCACACAGTACCCTGCACATAGTACCCAGCACACAGCACCTATCACCTAGTACCCAGCACACAGTACCCTGCACACAGTACCCAGCACAGTACCCTGCACAGGTCTTCAAGTGCTGCATAGGTGCCAGTGATCATTCTCAGTGGACAGACAACAGACAAGTAGACCTACGTGCAGAAAGCTCTGCCCCAGCCCTGAGAGCTGTGAAGGGGACAGTCTGTGTAGGGTGGTCAGGGAGGGCTTCCCTGAGGAAGTGACACCTGAGTGGAGGTGGCCTCGACACCTCCGAGTAACTCCCATGGCAGATACAGAAGCCTCTTAGGCTGTGAGTCCAGCCGTGGCAGGCCAGGCGGTCCACCCAGCAGAGGAGCATGTGCTGGCGGGCAGGGATGCTCACAGGGAAGGAGCAGGGGCCGCAGGCTAGGAGAGTTCCACCACCCTGCCCCCACGTCCCTCTCCTGAACTGGCTGCACAGGCCTGGCCTCAGGGCCCGGGCCCAGCGCACAGTAGGCATGGGAGAGGCAGGGGCGCCTGAGGGACTCTGGGGGAGCTCCCAAGAGCAGAAGCCCCCCACCTGCACTCCCCATGTCGCCACGAGGCCAGGGGAAGCTGAGTGAGACATGAGACAGCGCTGTCACGTGACTCAGCGTCTGCATCTGCCCAATTTCCTCTTGCTGTGATTAAAAACCAGCCGGAGCATCACAAACTCTCCCTGGCTTCGGGCTGCACAGCTGCACGTCCATCACTGGGTGGGAGGTGGCCAGGCCTGAACCGCAGAGCCGCTCTCGGCCGCAGCGGGTGCTCTCGTCTCAGGCTCCCGCTGAGCACCTGGCGCTGCACGGGTCCCTCCAACGCCACCCCCCCCAAGGGGGGTTCGGCTACCAGCCCCTCTCACAGTGAAGAAACTGAGGCTCAGAAAGGGCAAGTGACCAACCGAGGTCACACAGCTTGTAACTGAGCCCTTGTCAGCTGCCCCTTTGCCCAGATCCAGGGCGAGGGGAGAAGGTAGGTGGCAGTAATGAAAGGGCTGTTGCCGAGCAGGGGGGATTCAGTTCATTTGGGCGGGTTCCATGTTGAAGAGCCAGCGGTTAAACACACAGGCCCTGGAGCCAATCGGCCCGCCCTTGCTGCCGCATGACCTTGACCCACTCCAGGACTCTGGGCCTCAGCGTGTGTGTCTGTAAGATGAGGCTCACACCTGCCCGCCTTGGGGTGGGGAGTGAGGGTTAGAGAAATCACAGCAGGTGCGGCACCCAGAGGAGAGCTCACCCATAACCAGGAGGTGGGCAAGGCCCTAGGCAGGGGTGGGGTGGCCAGGGGGCAAGACCCCCACCCTCTAGGAGTCCCCGTCTCCTGAGGGTGATAAGCAGGCATGGACACACTGCAGGGAGGGGAGGGGTGGGTGCCAGCTGCGAGGGGCCCATGTGGCAGGGGCTCAGCAAATAAAAGGAAAGCCGAACCAAAGAGCAACCTGGATGTCCCTCGGTGGGGGACCAGCTAGATGTGCTGTGAGGCATTCCAAGCTGCAGGTCACAGGTGACATGAGGAAAAGTTCCGGGACCGCAGGGCCAGCTGCAGAACCCTCCGACACAGCACAACTCTGTTTGTGGGGGAGGGAACTGTGCACGGAACACTGTCAGCTTAGCGCGTGTGGTGCCTGAAAATGCACAGAAAGCCTTGTGAGGACACAGTCCAGACGACAGTGGGTACCTGTCTCAGGATGAGGGTCCGGCCAGAAACGGGTCCAAGTCACAGTGTTCCTCAGAGGTCTGGACCCACAAGATGTCCTCTGGCGGGGGGTCCCCATTATTCACTCCGTGACCATGGATAAGTCTCCTCTGTGGTGCGTTTCCTCATCTGTAAAGAGGGCACCGTGCTACCCCGTCTTGCCAGGGAGGGACACGCTGGCAGCTGGACCCAGGCACTCAGAACATCTTGGCCCCAATTACTGCATCCATGGCGAACAACAAATGCCCAGGGCCAGGTGCCGGGAGTGGGCACCTACCATGGGCCACAGCTGGCCCTAGGCCCCTCCCACCAGGTGAGGTCGGTACTGGGATCGAGAGCTGCTGAATGGTAAACACCCTGGTCTGGTTGGTAAGTCGCCATTGCCCTGAGCCCCTCCCACAGCCTGGCCACCTGCGTGGACCTGCTGCCCACTTTCCTACAAGTCAGCAACTGAAAGGTTAACATCTGGTGCAGCGGGAGCCTCCAGGACCCTGCGAAATAGTTTACCCGTCGCCTACACTACAGCCCCTGCCTCTCAGCTTTTCCCCTGGCCCAGTGTCTAGGGAAGGGGGCCTTCAGGGAAGGAATGAGGGGCCTTAGGGGTGAATGAGGGGTCCTGTAGTACTTTAACCTCTTTGCCACTTCTCCCTGGAAGATGAACCAGCCAGAGGCAGCTGTAAATCCTCCTGGCTCAACGGGGAGCAATAAAAGAACAACAGTGACGGAAGGCCTACGATGTGCTAGGCCTGGCGCTGCCTGCCGGGGGTGGGTGGTGGGGACACTGGAGGTGACCGTCCGGGGCCCTCACGGACCAGGGAGGCCCGGTGGGGCTGTGTAGCCGGGGCGTGGGCTGGACCAGGGTGCAGTATTTTTGGCTTTGAGCACCAAGTGTTCTTTGTCACAACTACTCGGACTCTGCCAGTTTTCTCTCGAAAGCAGCCGCAGACAATACGTAAACAGATGAGTGCGGCCATGTCCCAGTACAGCTTTACCTACAGAAACAGAACAGAGATTCCAGATGTCAGCTCGCACACACACAGTCATGTGATCTTCAACAAGGGCGCAAAGACCACTCCATGGTGGAAGGGCAGCCTTCAACAGATGGTGCCTGGAAAACCGGATTCCACACACAAAAGAATGAAGTTACACCCATACCTAACAGCATATACAAAAATTAGTTCAAAATATATCAAAGACCTAAACCTAAGAGATAAAACGATAAAAATCTTAGAAGAAAACATAGAGGGAAAGCTTCATGACAACGGATTTGGTAATGACTTCTTGAATATGACACCAAAGGCACAGGCAACAAAAAAATACTTAAATTGAAATTCATCAAAATTAAAAACTTCTGTACATCAAAGGGCACAATAATAGAGTGAAAAGAAAACCCACAGAATGGGAGAAAATATTTGCAAATCACGTATTTGATAAGGGGCTGATATCGGACATACAAAGAACTCCTAAAACTCGACAACAAAAACCCAAATAATTCAATTCAAAAATGGGCCAATTCAAAAATGGGCCTGAATATACATATATAAAAGACCGATATCCACAGGAAAAGATGCTTGACTTAGGGAAATGCAAATCAAAACCACAGTGAGATACCTCACAGCCGTTAGGTTGGCTACTATTAAAAAAAAAAACCCACAAAATCTGAAAACAAACAAACAAAAAGTGTTGGTGAGGAAGCTGAAAAACTGGAACCTTTGTGCACTGTTGGTGGGAATGTAAAATGGTGCAGCTGCTCTGGGACATGATATGGAGGTTCCTCAAAAGATGAAAATAAATCAGCCTGTGATCCAGCAATCCCACGTTTGGGCATACGCTGAAAAGTGAAAACAAGCTCTTAAAGAGACATACGCACACCCATGTACCAATATTCACAGTAGCTAAAACGTGGAACAACCCAAGTGTACATCAATGGATGACAGATGAACAAGGTGTGGTCCATCCATACATGGAATATTATTCAGCATTAAAAAGGAACGACATCTGACACCTGCTACAACATGGATGAACCGTGGGGACGTTATGCTCAGTGAAACAAGCCAGTCACAAAGGACAACTACTATACGATTCCACTCATATGAGGTCCCTAAAGGAGTCAGATTCATAGAGACAGAAAGTAAATGGTGGGGTCCAGGGGCTGGGGGAGGGGGAGGGGGAGTTAGTGCTTGATGGGTTTCAGTTTGGGAAGATGAAAGGTTCTGGAGATGATGGTTGGTCATGGCTGTACAACCATGTGAGTGTTCTTAATGCTACTGACCTGTACACCTAAAAATGGTTAAAATGGTAAATTTTATGTCATGTAGTTGTTTTTTTTTTGGCTGCACTGGGTCTTCGTTGCTGCGCGCGGGCTTTCTCTAGTTGCTGCGAGCGGGGGCTACTCTTACTTGCGGTGCGTGGGCTTCTCACTGCGGTGGCTTCTCTTGTTGTGGAGCACGGGCTCTAGGTGCACAGGTTTCAGTAGCTGTGGCACACGGGCTCAGTAGTTGTGGCTTGTGGGCTCTAGAGCTCAGGCTCAGTAGTTGTGGTGCACGGGTTTAGTTGCTCCACGGCATGTGGGATCTTCCCAGACCAGAGCTCTAACCGGTGTCCCCTGCGTCGGCAGGTGGATTTTTTTTTTTTCATAAATTTATTTATTTATTTCTTTGTTTGTTTTTGGCTGTGTTTGGTCCTCATTGCTGCACGCAGGCTTTCTTTTAGTTGCGGCGAGCGGGGGCTACTCTTCCTTGCGGTGTGCGGGCTTCTCATTGTAGTGGCTTCTCTTGTTGCGGAGCATGGGCTCTAGGCGCGCGGGCTTCAGTAGTTGTGGCTCACGGGCTCTAGAGCACAGGCTCAGTAGTTGTGGCATACGGGCTTAGTTGCTCCGCGGCATGTGGGATCTTCCCGGACAAGGGCTCGAACCTGTCCCCTGCATTGGCAGACAGATTCTTAACCACTGTGCCACCAGGAAAGTCCTGTCATGTAGATTTTTACCACAATAAAAAAGTAAACAGAAACTAAGAAGTGTATGCCCACGTGAACACATCTTTTAGTCCCTCCAACCCCATCCTTAAAAGGGATCCAGGGAACCAAGGGGCTCAGAGCTAAAGTTTCCTCAGCTGTAAACCTGCTTCTGCCAACAACTGAAGAAACAAACTTTTAAAGGTAGTTCCATGGTGATGCAAGCAGAGCGAGGGAGCTGATTGTGGGGTATGAACGGCGAGTGGAGATAATCTCAGATGCCTTGATACCATCACCACGCTGCAACTCACGGTTTATGATTTAATACAGAGATTCTAATAAACTGCAAAATCAGCTTAAGACCAGAAAAGTTCTGTTTTTTTCCACGACTGAGGCTTTTTAGTAAATAAATGGTCAAAACCTTTCACAAAAGAAAGAAAAAAGCAGCCAGTGGGCTGGATGTGGTGGTGGTTTCTAGACCGCGGTGCAGGGCATCTCGGACAGTCGGGCTGCGCAGAAGGCGGGTGTAGAATGAGGGCGGCTGCAGACATAACGCTCATGGTAGACGATGACGAAGCTGATCATGGGCGGCAGGACGACGTGCGCGCCCGGATCCCTGACTGCGGCACACGCTCTGGTTCCCGCAGGGTGACG
>NW_021703780.1:100076567-100119864 GCF_005190385.1 Monodon monoceros | reverse complement strand
GCGCACCCGGATCCCTGACTGCGGCACACGCTCTGGTTCCCGCAGGGCAGCACAGCACTGCTGTCGGCCTCTGTAAGTATCCAAGACCATCCGCACCCAACCTCATCGGCTGAGCACGGCCTCCCCAGTTCTCTGCAGCCCTGCCTGGGAGGCGGCCAAGGACTGGGGGGGTGGAGAGGGGTCCGTCCCCCGCGGCTCTCACCTGCCCGGGAAGGCTCTGGAGTCTGTTTTTGGCCACGGCGGCATGTTCCTTGGAAGGCATCCCCTTTGGCACAGGGACACTGCACGCAGGCCTGCCGCCAGCCATTCCAGCTCAGGGACCAGGGTGCACATGGGTCCGGCCAGGCAGTCTGCAGCAGCAGTGACCTTCAGGGCCCAAGAGACAGGCAAGGGCCCTGTCTTCTCCTGCCTCCCTCCCGGCCTCACTGAATCCTCAGAGCCACTCTGTGAGGTGGTGACCGTCACTGCATCCAGTTTACAGGTGAGCAAACTGAGGCTTTGGGAGAGAGACCTATTGCCACCCAGGTCTCTCTGACTCCAGCCTGGGTTCCTCATGCCTGCCCTCTCCCAGGGGATCGAGGGAGGGTCCTCATTCCAGATCCCAGCTCTGTGGCTCTTAGGCTGTGTGCCCTCAGGCAGGCATGGAACCTCTCTGGGCTCCCTGCACGGCTCCCCAAGGCCACACGTGGCACACACTTCGTTAATGTTAATTCTCCCTCTTCCCCTCCCTGAGGAGGGGCTGCTCACTGTCTAGAGGGAGGAGGCATACATTTAATTATGAAAAGCTCACCATGTGATCTGCGATGGGGTTGGACAGAGCGCTGAGCAGAGGGATCTCGGAGTTCCGGGGAGCGAGCGGGGGTAGGGCCAGCTGAGGAGTCTTGCAGACAAGGAAGCAGGGCCCATGAGACCCTCACGGCCCCCAGGGGCACAGCCCAGGCTTCCTTCAAAACGATGGTGAAATCACCCACCTCAGCTGGGCTCCGGGCAGCCCTGAGCCGCGAGTTAAATCCTAGCTTCCCCCTCTCAGAGAATGTGCCCCACTAGGTTAGGGATTACACGTGGACCCAGGGAACCCCAGATTAAACGACATGCAAACAGATTTAAACAGAAGGCAGTTTTGCTTAAGTCTCACCTCCTGCCTGCGTACCCCCGGCGCCCTGCAGCCCCTGGACCACGAGTTTCCCGTAGTCCTGCATCCCAGACAGGGACGGCATCTCAGCATCGTCACACTGTCATTCTCAGATATGATGACAGTGCCAGCTGCCCCTTATCCTGCACCCACCCCAGACTCTCTACACCAGGGGCGAGCAAACCCCCGGGCCACCTCCAGCCACCGTCTGTTTTTTGTAAGTAATGCCCATTCGTGCACGTTTCGTCTGTGGCTGAGACAGGTGCAGGATGGAGTGGTGGTGACGGAGCCCGTACGGCCCGCAAAGCCTAATCCCCATTCTGCGCCTGTCTCATGGACTCCTCATGGCCTCCTGGAGAAGCCAGTGTTAGTTTTCTCGTTTCTCTGGAGGAACCCAGAGCTGGGAGAGGAAAGGCCAGCCCCAGGGAGGCAGGGCTTCTGTCCTGTTCCCAGCACACAGGGCAGGCTCGGGTACAGGATAGCTGCTTGGTGACTATTTGCTGAATGGATGGGGGGATGGATGGACAGATGGATGGATGGATGGCTGGGTGATGACGTGGGTGAATGACTGAGCTCGGTGTGGAGTTTGAGGCCACAGGGACCTTCCTGGTGGCCTGTGGGGATAAGGCGCTCGCTGGCCTGGGAGGCGGTAGCCCTGAGCAGAGCTGTGCGTCAGCGATATGCCCGGCATCTGCCAAGGTCTTGGGCAGCCAGGACACAAGAGGACCGAAGCCAGCCTGAGAGGACAGAGCATCAGCCTGACCATCACGTGCAGCCAGGCAGGCACAAGACAGGCTGTTCTTGTCTCTGGAAGACGGCAGGCTTGGGGGCCTGGTCTGGGCAGACAGAAGGGAGCTAGCAGTTCCTGGCCCACAGGAAGAAGGCGCCCTGCTCCACGAACGCTGAATCAAGGGAGCACGGCCAGGACAGGCGCTGAGCTGGGCCCGCAGGACCCCCGGCCGTGACACGGAGGGGACGGACCAACCACGGTCTGCCTCGTGCGCTGGTGACGAGCAGCCCTCCAGAACCTCTCCCGGCCTCGGGGGACCGCTGAGGCAACAGGAAGCTGAAAGGGGACCTCCTTCTAAATTAAAGGCCAGGCCTGTCTAGGCTGGGTGGAAACCATCCAGGTCACCCAGGGGCAGCAAGAGCTCCCAGCACCTGTCCCGGGCCAGGCTGCCCACAGGGCCCTCACCTTCCAGTGGGGAGACGACAGTTAGCCAAATGCAACGGGTGGTGACATGCACCGTGAACAGCAACCCCACCCCGGGGAAGGGGACGAGGCTGCAAATGAAGCAGGCTGCCCAGGGGCAGCCTCTGTGAGATGAGGCTGTCTGTGAGAAGACCTGAAGCAGGTGAGGGAGCCACAAGGTGCCTGGGGGAAGGGCAAGCCAGGCGGCAGGCACTGCCAGTGCAAAGGCCCTGGGGCAGGAGCATGCCTGGAGCCCAGTGAGTGACAGGAAGCCCAGGAATGGCTGAGGCCAGATAGTCAGGGCTGTGATGGTTACTGGGAGGACCTTGTCTCTGCCGTGATTGAGGAGGGGCCAGGGCAGGTGCCGGAGCAGGAGGGTTTTATCAGAGTCACTCTGGCTGCTCGGTGTGGAATGGGATGACTGTGGGAAGGAAGGAAGGAAGGAAGGAAGGGAGGGAGGGAGGGAGGGAGGGAGGGAGGGAGGGAGGGAAGGAGGGAGGGAGGGACCAATGAGTGAATTAATTGAAAGAGAGGGGGTGATGGGGACAAGCAGCCAGGCAGAGCTCCATGCAGAGCTGAGGGCGGCCTGTGGGCCGCGCGCCCCTCACCATGCCCTGCAGGTGCTGCCCGATGCCTGCGGCACTGGGGCTCAGGGCAGGCCTCCGGCGAAGCCCAGCCCCCAGCTCCCCTGACTGCCTTCACTTTGCTGCCATGGACCCCGAAGCTCAGAGATGACAAGGTCACAGGAGCTCATCACTGGACACCTTCACAACCACAAAACCAGTCTCTGGGCCACCGAGGGGCCGGCAGCGTGCCCACTCCTCAGACACCGCAGGAGCCACTTCCGAGTCAATCACATCTAGAAAGAGAGCCTGGAGAACCTCGGGACGCAGCCTGGGGCTCTGCTCCCCTGGAGCTCCCGTGAGAGGGGTGCTGGGGCTCCCTTGGCCCCCAGGACAGGGCCAGGGTTCACCACGCTCACAAGTTTCATAAAGACCATTCAAAGCCCTGGAAATCAATTTCCCCTAGGATGACAATTACATGTTAAATAAGACACCCACTGAGCAAACGATTAAGAAAAAACCCAGCCAGGGAGGCTCTGTGTGGGCTGATTCTGAGACGTGGGCTCGGCACGAAAGGCCTCGGAAGGCATCACCGGGCAGTGACGAAGGAGGAACTTGTTCTGATATTTGTGTCCCCACTACACCCGCGATTGATTTCAGACCCGTAACCAGCATCTGCATGAAAGGCAGTCTTCGTCTTCTCAAAATAGGATGGTAACAGCACCACCGAGGGCCGGAGAGGGAGGAATCAGACATCCTCAGGCTGGGGGGCTGGCTGCAAGGGGACGTGGCCCGTGGCCTCGGTTGGCCCCTCACGGGCGAGGCTGGCCTGGGTCAGTGGCCAGCACGCAACTGGGCGGGCTCAAGTCGCCATGTGGGCTGGTGACTTCTGAAAGGTTGCAGGACAGCTGCACCTGCGGCTATCCTTTGACCAGTGACAAACCTGAGTGGCGGGGGGGGGGGGGATGTGAGTAGCACCCCCCTCGCACACTGGATCGAGAAGGTGCAGGCTGAGGAGACGCCCAGGCTGTGACGGGCCAGGTGGGCTGGCAAGTGTTAAGAGCTCAGGAAAGGGCACTAGTGGAACTGTCCTTAGTGATGTAACTGGCCTAGGTCTCGGGGACTGACCCTGCCGCCTGACCCCATCCCCAGGCAGCCACTGATTCATAAGAATTCATTTGCACTTTCTAGAGAGAAACGGAATCACACAGCACATAGTTTAGCCTGGCTTCTTTTACTCAGCATAATTATTTTAGATCCATCTAAGTTGTTGCATGTATCAACAGCTCGTTGCTTTTTACTGCCAAGTAGAATTCCATTGTATGGATATACTACTGTTTGTTTATCCGCTCATCAGTTGATGGGCGTTTGTTTACTTCCACTTTTTGGCTATTATGAATCGGACTGCTATGTGCATTCGTGTACAAGTTTTTGTGTGAACATGTTTTCATCTCTCTTGGGTAAATATCTAGGAGCGGAATGGCTGGAGCATGTGGTAGGTATATGTTTAACCTTTTAAGAAACTGCTAACCTGTCTTCCAATACGCTTACAACAGTTCACATTCCCACCAGCAGATCGTAAAAGCTTCAGTTCCTCCACATTCTCACAGGCACTTGCTACGATAAGTCATTTTAATTGTTGCCATCCTAATAGGTATGTAGAAATTTATGTCATTTTGGTTTTAATTTGTATTTCTCTAATAGGTAATGAGGGCAAGCATCATCCCTTTAACAGAGTCTTTCCCAGAGCAAAAGTTTTTAATTTTTGAAGTCCAAGTTTTTCTTTAATAAATTGTGCCTTTGGTGTCAAGTCTAAGAACTCTTTGCTTGGACCTAGATCTCGAAGATTTTCTTCTATTTTTCTTTCCCCTAAAGGTTTTATAGCTTTATATTTAAGTCCATGATCTACTTTGAGTTAAATTTTGTATAAGATACGAGATTTAGGTTGATATTCATTTATTCAGCCTATGGATATCTAACTGCTTTAGCACCATTGTTGAAAAGGCTTTTTTCTCTCCATTAAATTGCTTTTGCAGCTTTGTTAAAAGTCAGTTGGGCGTATTTCTGGGCTCTCTATATGTTCCATTGATCCATATGTCTGTCCTCCTGCCAATAACACACTGTCTTAATTACTGTAGCGATATAATAAGCCTGTAAGTAAGTAATATAAGTAAGTGATTCCTCGTCCTTTATTCTTCTCTTCCAAAATTGTTTTAAGTTATTCTAGGTCCTTTATCGCTCCATATAAGTTTTAGAACAAGCTTGTATATGTCTACAAAATCCTAGATAGGATTTTGGTAGGAACTGCATTAAGCCTATCGATCAGTTTGGGGAAACAAACATCCTTACTATGTTGAGTTTGCCAACACAGTCCGTCCATAATCCATGAACATGGTATAGCTCACTATTTATTTAGGTCTTCTTTGCTTTCTTTCATCTGCATTTTTATGTATCAAATCCTGCATGTGTTTATTAGATTTATGCATAAGTAATTCATTTCCTTGTAGAAATTATAAATTGTATGTGTTTTCAATTTTGGTTTCTACATGTTTATTTTTGGTACGTAGAAATGTAATTTTTGTGTGTGTTGATCTTGTTTCCTGCTACCATGCTGAATTTTTCTGTTAGTTCTAGGAGGGGTTTTTTTGGTAGATTCTTCGGGATTTTCTATGTAGAGAATCACCTTTTCTGAAAATAGGGACAATTTTATTTCTTCCTTTCCAAACTATATGTCTTTTATTTCTTTTTCTTTACTTATTGCTCTGTGATATGTTAAATAAGAAAGGTGAGAGTGGACATACTTTTCTTGTTCCCAATCTTAGAGAGAAAGCATTCAGTCTTCATCATTAAGTATGATGGTAGCTGTAAGTTTTTTGTGGATCTTTAAAAAGTTAAAGAATGTTCCCTCTATTCCTATTTATCTGAGAGTTTTAAAAACTGTGAATGGTGGAGTTCCCTGGTGGTCTAGTGGTTAGGATTCAGCGCTTTCACTGCCATGGCTGGGTTCAATCCCTGGGCAGGGGACTGAGATCTGGCAAAGCACACAGTGCCACTTCCCCAACAAAAAAAATTGTGAATGGGTGTTGGTTTTTTCTGCATCACTGATATGATCATAGGATTTATGCCTTCTTTAGGCTGTTGAGATGATGGATTATGTTGATTGATTTTTGAATACTGAACCAGCCTAGCATATCTGGAATAAATCCCACTTAGTCATGGTATAAATTTTTTTATACATTACTGGATTAGATTTTCTAACGTTTTGTTTAGAATTTTTGCATCTACGTTCATCAGAAAGTCACGTCTATAGTTTTCAAAGTCCAGAGTGCTAACCATTACACCTTGGGACCTGTTTGTAGTTTTCTTCTTTTGTATTTCTTTGTCTGATTTTGGTAACAGATAAGGCAGGTCTTTAAGAATGAGCTGGGAAATATTCCCTCCCTTTCAGTTTTCCAGAAGATTTTGTGTAGAATTCATGTTATTTCTTCCCTAAATGTGTGGTAGAGTTCACCAGTAAAAACATGTAGGTCTGGAGCTTTCTTTGTGAGATTTTAAAATATAATTTCAATTTCTTTGATAGATGTAAAGCTATTTAGGTTATCTATTTCCTCTTGAGTGAGATTTCTTAGTTTTTGTCTTTCAAGGAATTCATATATTTAAGTTTTTAAATTTACTGGCATAAAGTTATTCACAATATTCTCTCGTTTTCCTTTAAATATGTATCAAACCTGTAATGATGTCATTGTTTTTATTCTTGGTATTGGTAGTTTGTGTCTTTTCTCTTTTTTCCCTGGATTAATCTATCTAAGGATTTATTACCTATATTGATCTTCTCAAAGAGCAAGGTTTTGGTTTCATTTATTTCCTCTATTGTCTGTGTATTTTCTGTTTCATTGATTTCCACTCTGATATTCATGTTTCCTTTCTTCTACTTACTTTGGGCTTAATTTGTTCTTCTTAAACAACAACAACAACAACAACAACAAACCCCAAACTTGTTTCTTAAGATGGAAGATTCGAGATCCTTCCTCTTTTCTATTATTGGCATCTAGTGACCTAAAATTTCCCCTACGTATGTATCCCTTTAGTAGCATTCCACAAATTTTGATATGCAGTGTTTTCATTATCATTCAGTCAGTAAGACTTCGATTTCCTCGTTCACCCACAGCTTATTTAGAAATGTGTTATTTATTTTCCAAATATTTGGGGATTTTCTTGGAAATATTTCTGTTCTTGATGTTTAATTTCACTGTGTCATAGAACATACCCTGTATGATTTGAATCTGTTTAAGTTAGTTTTATCACATAGAATTTGGTCTATTTTGGCAAACAATCCAGGTGCACTTGAGAAGAATGTTTATCTGCTGCTGTTGGGTGGAATGTCAAACAGGTAAAGTTGGCTAAGGATGTTGTTCAAATCTATATCCTTACTGATTTCTGTCTACTTGCTCTGTTCTTCTTTATCAAGATTGTTTTGGCTATTCAGAGTCTTTTGTGTTTCCATACAAATTTTTAAAATATTTGTTCTAGTTCTGTGAAAAATGCCATTAGGTACCTTGACAGGGATTGCACTGAATCTGTAGACTGCCTTGCGTAGTATGGTCATTTTAACAGTACTGATTCTTCCAATCCAAGAACATGGTATATCATTCCATCTGTTTGTACTGTCTTCAATTTCTTTCATCAGTGTCTTATAGTTTTCTGAGTACAGGTCTTTTACCACCTTAGATAGGTTTTATTCTTTTGACGTGATGATAAATTTTATTCTTTTGACGTGATGATAAATGGGATTGTTTTCTTAATTTCTGTTTCTGATAGTTCATTGCTAGTGTATAGAAATGCAACAGAATTCTGTATATTAATTTTCAATTAATATGCAAAATTTTAAAAACCAAATTCATTGATGGGCTCTAAGTAGTTTTCTGGTGGCATCTTTAGGATTCTCTATGTATAGTATCATGTCACCTGCAAACAGTGACAGTTTTACTTCTTCCTTTCCAATGTGAATTCCTTTTATTTCTTTTTCTCCTCTGACTGCTGTGGCTAGGACTTCCAATACTATGTTGAATAAAAGTGGCAAGAGTGGGCATCCTTGTCTTGCTCCTGATCTTAGAGGAAACGCTTTCAGCTTTTCACCGCTGAGTATGATGTTAGCTGTGGGTTTGTCATATATGGCCTTTATGATGTTTGCCCATTATTTGAAAGTTTCAGGCATCCCATTCAGTTTGAAGCCTGATTTTAAACATCAAATGGGTTTTGTTCTCCAGCAAATTTCAGGGAACCCTGGGGGATACTGGAAGTTGATCCCACATTATAAGCACAGACTCCCTTCACACCTGGACCTCCTCCCCATGCCCACAGCACAGTCACCTCTGCTATCTGAATACAGGAATGGGGAGGGGGTTGAAGCTCTGTTTAGAGAAAAGGAAAGTAGACCTGTTTGTATTGCAACCATTTGTTATTAAAATTTGATGTCAACGTTAGTGGCCCAGGTGAACTTACGTGAGGAGATAACACCCTACACATCTAACCAGCTGGCCCCGTTAGTGCCTGCTCTGTCCAGAGGGCCGGTGGTGGTGAAGGAAAGGCTGGCCAGGGGTCCTATCACTCTGTCCAGGCTGTATCAGGCATGGATACACTTGTGTCCCCAGAAGAGAGCGCTAGAATCAGCAGGAAGCTAACTTCTTGTCAGTGGGAATGTCCTGAGTGGTGATGAGCTCTCCATCACTGGAAGGGTGTAACCAGGCACTGGATGATCCCCTAGCAGGGGTATCATGGGGGAGGCTGAACCAGATGGTGCTCTCTGCCCCTTCCATGTGGCTCAGATCCCACGACCTTGAGCTGGGATTGAGAATCCGGCCTCATTAATTTGTAAACCCTTGCTCCTTGCTAGGAGTGCATTTCCATGGAAATGCCAGTGAACCACATGGTCCCGCTGCATCTCCCTGCATTGTCCCCTGTGGTCCTGGGTAACCAGCACCCTTGCCAGGACTGGCTCAGCCCTGCCTCTCTGAGGGGCCCAGGCTGTGCCTTATTCAGTTACATAACTGGCCGCTTTGAAGAGCCATGAGTCACACAGGTTAGCAAACTAGTTCAAGGTAATTTATGACTCTGGGATGCTTGGGTTTCTAAATACAACAGACAACGACAAACTGCAAAGGCTTCAAACTCCTTCCCCAAGGATAGAGTGCCTGGCCCGGCCAGGGCAATGGCTCCGATGGCCCAGTTTGCAGGGAGGGTTCACACACTACCAGCCCGGCCTAAGCCACTGTGGGTCCTGGCGAGGCCCACCCTTGAGACTCAGTGAAGACCACCTCACCTCCGCCATCCTTCCCTCCTTCGCCTCTGCTGTGCACGATAAGGTGACAAGGATTTTTCTCCTGCCCTGTGGCAGTGTAGAAACTGCACTGCATTCAGAGTTGTCACATCCCAATAGGCTTGTCTTTTTATGATAATAATATTTATTTTGGGTAAGTCAGAATTCAGGCAGGAGAAACTCTGTAACTGGAAATTAACTACCTGCCCACTGCTGCCCTTGAACCCCCGGAGGGTCCTCTGCAGCCCCTCCTGCAGGTCACCTTCCTGTCCACTGCCTGTGCCCTGAGTGGCAGAGCTGTTTCCCACTGTCTGGAGGGCACTGTGGTGCCCGCCATCTCCTTGTCCCCATGCCCTTTGCACCGTGACTGGGCAGCTGTCTGGAAGCATCACAGGTGAGGTCCAGTTTCCCAGCCTTGAACCTGCCTCCAGGACTTGCTCTGGCCTCTGGCCAACAGGTGTGCTGGAAAGGACACTGTGCCAGTGCCGGGTATAGGCCTCGAGGGCCTTGTGGCCTTGTGTGCCCACCCTCTTGGGACTCTGTCACACCATGTGTAACATTCTTCTAGCCTCCCACAAGAATGAGGGACACGCAGCCCAGTCACCACCATCCCTGGTCACCTCAGCCAGCAGCCAGCTGACAGCTGACCCCCAGCCGCAGGCAGGCCCTGCTGCCCTGCTTGACCATGCACACTTGAGGGAGCCCAGGAGACCCACCCAGGCTGCTAGCTACTTGGCTAGTAAACGGTTATTGTTGTAAGCTGCTCCACGTTGGAGTGGTTGTTACGCAGCAGAAGCTAACTGATACAGGCACTGCAGAATTCTGAGCACACAGACCTCCATGCACAGGCTCTGGGATTTATGGGCAGAGGCCTGGCTGCAGACAGACGGACTGGCATTGAGGCTCTCGCCTCCCTGCCCTCACATTAGCCATCATCCAGGCTCTGTCCTACAGATTGGACCCCAGGCCTCAGTCCGCACTGTTACAACCGAGATACAGTCCCCCTGGCATCCCCGTGCCCAAGCCCTCTGGGCTCCCCTGCTTATGGGCCCTACTCAAAGCCTTCCAGTGGCTTCCTGTGACACTCACGATGAAATCCAACCTCCTCACCCCACCACACAGCACTCACAACCCCTGCTCCCCTCTCAGCTTCCTGTCTCCCACCCTCTCATGCCATTCCAGGCACACTGGCCTCCAACCCACAGAACCCAGCCCTACCCCAGGGCCTTTGCCTGCGCAGCTCCCTGGGCTGGAATGCTCCCTGGCACCCACACAGCTCCTTCGCCACTTCCTGCAGGTCTCTGCTCCAATCTGCTTTAGCACACAGCCAGCAGACTGCTCCTTGTCAAATGGCCCCTGCCACCCTCCAGGCCCTCCTGCTGCTCTCTTTGTCTTCAGAGCACCTAGCACCTGGCCCAACAACGCCCAAGCCGTGAGGCCTCCAGTGGGAGCCAGCGAGACCTAGGAAGGGGGCGGGTGGTGAGGAAGGTCAGCCTGGGGTCCTCCAGGGCAAAGAGCCTGGGTGTCCTGCAGCAGCCCGCCTTCCTCTCTGCCAGACACCTGACGTGCTTCAGCCACTTCTAGGAGCTGGGGACTCACTCAGCAGCACAAGCCCAAGCCCAGATTTATGGCTGTGGCACAACTGCTTACAAGCCTCCCGTGGGTGACACGTTTGTCGAAAATACCTTCACTTAAGGTGGTACTAGAGGTCTGTTCCATGGAGCATAGGAACCCCTGCTGTGTAAAATACTCTAAAATTAAAGACCCAGCATTCAGGGCCTTTCTCAGAATTGGTAGAGCTAATTCTCTCACTGTAGGGAGCAAGGACTCCCCTACAGCAGGCGGGAGGCCCCACGGCTGGCCTGGCCTGGCTGCAGAAGTTGGGGAGGGAGTTCTCTGGGGCCAGGGAGGCCCAGGGCAGGCCCAGGTCCACCACGGATCCCGGGCTCAGGGACAAAGCTCTTCTACACTCTGCAAGGGGGGACAGTCCCCATGGGGTCTGAGGCCTCAGATCAGTCGCTGGGAGGCAGAGCTGGGGACCATGTCCAGGTTTGGAGGGACCATGTGGCACTGTGGTGAGTAGCACGCATCTGGAGCCAGGCAGCCTGGCTTCACACCCCAGCCCACACTCAAAGCTGCTGAGTGACCCTGGGCGCTGAGCCTCAGCTTCCTCATCTGTCAGATGGGCACAAACGGTGTCTCCCTACAGGGCTGTGAGGACCCCATGAAGTGCTTATTTAGACCAGGGCCTGGCACATCACAGCTGTCATCATCGTTATCCTCTTAGGGTTAGGGTCTGGGGGCCTCCAAGAGCCTCTCTGTGTGCGAGACTGTCCTGGAACCTGGGCCCTCCTGACCCTGTGGACGGGGCAGGACAAGGATCTGGGCGGAGACGGCAGTGGGCTGGACTGAGTGCTCGCTCCTGGTCATGGGTCAGAGAAGGGAGGCCACCTCCGTTCTTGGCTCAAGACCTCTGAGTGGGGCCTGTGTCAAAGGGCCAGGAGGCAGGGAGGAGTAGAGGAGGCAGAGGCCATGACTCCGAACCCCGCACAGCAGGGCTGGAGCCCTCCTGGCGAGGACAGCCTCTCTGATCCGGGTTCCAGGGTGAGGGGGGTGCTGCTCCCAGAGTTCTCCATCTCGCTACCAGGTCAGGAGCTGGAGTTCACTAAAGCACAGGTGCTTTATTGTCAAAAGGACACGAGGAGGGACGCTGCAGGGGATGAGAAGCAGAAGCAGCGAGCACCTCTCTGAGAGGCGCCTTAGGGGAAATGTACCAGAAATGTCTCCGCGGCGGTTCAGGGGAGCCCACAGGAGAGAAATGGCAAGGCAGGCTGGGGGTCTGACCCCTCCACAGCCAGCCCCAGGTCCCAGCCCACCAGCCCTACTGTGCGCAGCCGGACTTACAGAGGAACACAGACCCTGCCCTCGGGAAGTCCCGGCCACCCTCCACGTTGGATCACCCCACATGGTCATACAGTCATGATGGACTCAGCCCCTCCTCCATGCTCATGTTTCCACAAAAACATCCAGGGATCATGACACTGGGCGTTCTGGGGTCCTCGCACACAACAGAAATTGCAACGGTAAAAAGAGGGAGACAGGGAGAAGAGACAGACAGAAGCAGAAGCTTTGGGTGCTCACAAATCATCAAAGGTCTGAGAGCCTCAATACTGAGGAATTTTAGAAAGGCTTCTTGATATGAGACTGGAGAAAGGAGGCCCATTTAGTCAACGGTGCAGGAAAACTGAATATCCATGTGGGAAAGTGAACTTGGATCCCTACCTCACACCTCACACCACACCCCCAAGCCAAGTCCAGACATGTTAAAAACCTGCAGTTGGTAGTGAAAACTTTACAACTTTCAGAATAGTTTTCTATGAGGGATTATCTTTCTACAGTTGGGGCTGGGAATAATTTCTTAAACAAGGAACAAAAAACTCACTAGACGTAAAAAAAAATGGATAGATTTGACTACAATAAAATGAAGAATTTCTTTTTACCAGAAGACAGGAAAAAGACAAACCACAGACGGCAAGAAGACGTTTGGAACATGCACAACGAGCAAAGGATTAGCATCCAGAGTATATACAGAACTCCCAGAAATCCACAGGAAAAAGAAAAGCAAGGAGCCAAAAGCCTGGAGCAGGCATTTCTTAGAGAAGGAAACAGGCACACAAATGAAAACGTGAAAATACGCTTGGCTTTACTAATGCACGGGGAAATGCAATTAACATCCCAATATTTCACTGCATGCCCACTAGACTGGCAAAAAGTGAGGCATCTGACAATACCAAGGGCCCAAGAGGGTAAAAGACCTGCTGGAATATCTAGGTACTGCTGATGAGAGAGAAAACTGGTATAACCACTGTGGAAATCACTTTGGCATTTTCTTGTACATGGACCATTCACACACCTTATAACCCTGCAAGTCCCCTCCTGGGCATGACACAAGGCACGAGCAAGAAGATCTCCTAGCAGCATTGTTAATAACAGGAAAAAAGAACCCAGAAAAAACCCAAAGACTCATTGACAGGAGAATGCAGAAATAAATCGTCGAATAGTCACAGAGTTTATTTTCACACCAGTGTAAACTAGCTACAGCTACACACAGCAGCATGAAGTAAGCTTAAGAAAGGCAAAATGTTGATTGAAAACTGCAAATCTTAGAAGTCCACACATAGTGTACCATTTTTATAAAGCCCAAGAACAAACAAAACAATATATTGTTTAGATAGATGTAGTAAACCTATGAGCAAGAGAATGACAAACACAAAATTCAGGATGGTGGAGACTCCAGGGTGGGTCAAGATTCAATCTATTAAGAAGGTCCTAGTTCTGGAGTTGAGTGGTGTATTCACAGATGTTCATTATTTTACTATCCTTTATAATGGACAAAATGCATTAAATATTACAAAGACACAGGCAAGGAGAAAATAGAGGAGGAACACAGTGTGGATCCAGACAGATCCAGTATTACTGATTCCCTGTCACACAGTTCACTGTTTTCTCTTTGCATCCCAGCGGGTACCCAGAGGCCAGACCAGGAGGTAGAAGAACCTGGGCCTGTTTCTCCATAAGCCAAATAACAGGCTGCACCAGGAATGACAAGTGGCTGGCACGCATTAACACAGGTCTCCCTTTCCTCACCCACTGCAGACATTACTAATGGATTGCAGCACTCTTTCACATTGAGCACATGTGCAGCTTTGGACTCCTGCTCAGCTTCACACTGCTGGGTGTCAGTGACGGTCGATCAAAGACGGAACACTAAATGATGCCTGACTTGGAGAGTCCAGCCAGCTCTGGCCTGGAAGATTTGAAGCCCAGCTGGTAGGCAGTAGCTGCTCTGAAAGCCAGTGCCTCTCAAGGAGCAGCCCACTGGCTTTGGACCTGATCAGTGGAACCTCAGTTGCTACAGTGCCTAACCCTGTGGCCTCCGTTCTCTGGAGCCCCTTGCTGCCCCCCTGCCATCCTCCTGGGTCCCCAGGTTGCCAACTGCCCAGTGGGCAGGCTCATGTCTACACAATGATGGTGAGTTTCGCCGGACTTGAAACCAGCTCCACTAGCACAGAGGGCCAGGCAGGATCATCGTTACCTCTAGTCTCCAGGGCACATCCCTGCGGAGCCTTATCCATCCCCCCAGACAGAGGGACTGCGCTCCTCTCTCCACCTTTGCCTCATCAGGCCCTAGGCCTTTGTCCCTTTGTTCCTGTCCTCCTCCTGCCTGGGGAGCCCCCATCTCCCCCGGCCCCCCATCTGCTCCCTCCCCAGCAGGAGTTAACTTCCTTCCCCTCGACGTCCAGGATGCACAGGTCAGCTTTCTCACGGAGAACTTGTGTGCCGGGTCAGGGTCCAGTTTCTGTGGGTGTCTATCCCCCCAGTTCAGGGACCCCCTCAGGGTCCACCTCACAACTGGCATGAAATTAATAATACCACCAGGACAACAATGATCCCTCAGAATAAGTGAGCTTTTCCAAGCCCGGTCGACTGACTGCATGAGCCTCACACCAGGGAAGTGGACAGTGGGGGACACGCTTCACTTCCCTTCGTAACAACCAGAAAATCAAGGGCCATGAAGGGGCGTGACTTTCCAGCATCACGCCCACTTTCCCACCTTTTGGGGGGCTGGGAGCTTTCCTGCCACATCCCATCAGGGCCGATGCCCCAGGCCTGTGTGGACATGCGTCCCTCCCCAGCACAGGGGACGCTGAGTGACCGGGGTCACTAGGCACCGAGCAGCGGGCTCGTCTGGTCTCACCCTGCCCTGAAGACTATTGTAATAACACAATCATATCCGAGACATTACATCCAGAGACATGGTGTTTTGGGTGATTCATCTCGCTGCCATTTTATTCATCTTATACAAATATTAAATGGCTGCTGGGACTGTGGGCATAGGACGTCTTAATTTACTAGAAAGAACTGTGGCAGGTTCTTAGGAAACGAGGACAGGAACTTAAGGCATCCAGACATCTCCAATGAACAGACAAAGTGGTCTCCTGCTGCTTCACCCCCAACAAAGCCAGCCACGTGCCCACACAGGGTCCACCTGACCCCCAGGCCAGAGTGCGCCATGACACCCAACGTGTGGAAGGGCCTGGAACCTGCTATAATCGTCACCGTCCAGACTCCAAACACCACACTCTGCTTTTCACCTGCGAAGGCGCCGAAACAATACCGCTTGGGTTCACAGGAACACCGACGCCAGGTGTTCATTTCTGGTCCCGACTGCTCCCTGGCGCATCCTCTTTCAAGCCTTGGACGCTCTGGGCACGCTGCTTCTTTCTCTGTGATTCCCCCACCACACCGCTAGCGGGGGTGGGACTGGAAGCTCGCCTCCAGATGCTTCCTCAGACAAAACTCGTTGCCCTTGGAAGGCTCCTGCCCACTACTCAGAACAACGGACAGTCCTGAAAACTCCTAACAGCCCACAGTAGGTGCGCAGTGTGTAAGAGAAGCGCGGCGGCGCTGTTGGCACGCACGCCCGAGCTACCGTTACCAGGCAACCGTTACTGCGAGACCGCGAGCGCACATCGTTAACCTTAGCCCAAGAAGGCTACCGCGGCGATTAGAGGTGGCCCGGACGGCGGTCCTCGCGGCGGAGAGCGCAGTGACAGGCGGATCACGGCCTTCTCTCCGGGGCTCTCCAGGCCCTCCCGCCTCGGGCCGGCGGGGGAGCTGGGCGTCCCGGGGGACAGGCTGCGTCCCCCCGGGCCCTCGCCACGGCTGCCCACTGGCCGGGCCCAGGCCTTGAGGTGGCGGTGAACCTCTCCCCATCCCCGCCTGCGGGACCCAGCGGTGGCAGCAGTCTGCATGGGTTGCGGTCCGTGGGACCTGGCACACGCTCCCCCCGCCTCCCGTTTGCGTGGCCTGAGGAGCCTGAGGGCCGGCTGGGTCCTGGGCTCCCGGCACCCTCGGCGATGACAGCTGGGCAGGGTCTGGGGACCTGGCCCTGAGGGCGCCGCCAGCATGAGATCTGCCTCTTCAGCCGGGCCTGGGCACTGGCGGGAGG
This sequence comes from Monodon monoceros, assembly GCF_005190385.1. Taxonomy (NCBI): domain Eukaryota; kingdom Metazoa; phylum Chordata; class Mammalia; order Artiodactyla; family Monodontidae; genus Monodon; species Monodon monoceros. Next base: position 100,103,649 of record NW_021703780.1, on the reverse strand, counting down.
ACCCAGACGGATGCTCCCAGGCACGGTACCCAGCCCCCGCAGGGACCCCCTCCTCTTAGCCAGGCCTGGACCTCGGAGGGCGAAAGTCGAGCCTGGGGACCTTGCCCTTTCTTGTCAGAACAGAGAATAACATTTGTTTTGGTGGAGGGTTACAGGAACGTCGTTCCCTGCCCAGGTCCCGACCTCAAGAACAAAGGATCTGACACCGAGAAGTTCTCAACAATTAGCCACGCCCCTCGCTCACCTCTGGGGGTTTTTAAGGCATGAGCCACCTGTCTCCTTGCACAGCCCTGCAATAAACCTTTCTCTGCTCCACACGCCGACATTTTCCTATTGTTTGGATTCACTGTGCATCGGGCACATGGACTTGCATTCTGTAACAAGTGGACACTTGTTGGGTGCAAAAATGACAGTAATGAGACACAAAAAGCAAGCCTTGAGGCTGGGAGGGGATCCCCAATCCTGTCTTCAAACAGCAGGTCTTGCTCCTTTCTGGTGTGGGTAGGAAGGGAAGAGGGGCTGCCATGAAATCTTTTGTAAACAAAGGACAACAGGGGGCAGGAAGAGGATGTGAGCCGGCACATCTCAGGAAACTGAGCACAGAGGACACAGCGGCTGGACCCTCACCCTTGCCCTCCGGGGCCTCACACCGTCTCCTATGCCGAAACAGGGTGAGCGGCTCACAAGTTTCCTCGGAGAGGGTGGTCACATGACCATGGCCAATCAGCATATTCCATCCTCCTCGGCTACTGTGATTGGCTCAGGGCTAGGCATGTGACTAGTCAGGCCCTACGGGTCAGGCCAGGCACTGGAATCTGGGGAAGAGAAGCTCTATTTCTGTTGGGAGCCGAGGGGACAGGACACCAGCCTGTGACTGTTGGCGACCCTCTGGCTTTCATAAAAGGGCAGCCCATGTGAGGGTGACACCAGTAAGCAGAGCTGAGAGGTCGGGAGAGATGATTCCTGCTGACTTCACTGAGCACCCAGATACAGCCTTGCCTGAAGCTGTCTGCCTTTAGACTTCTTAGTTACATACATTGTTCTCTCCCACTTTGCTTGCTAGTTTAAACCACTTCGCGCTTTCCGTCACTGGCTGTCAAAAAAAAATTCTGACCGTTCCTTCCAGCTGGCTAAATGGAGCACCCGGCACTGCCACAACATGGATTTAGGCTAGCTTCAAGAAAGAACTTCCAGATAACACTACGAGACTCCATTCTAACTGGAGCTCCAAGTGGATCTAAGCAGTATCTGTTGAGATACATTACCCCAATTAATCCTCATGGAATTAACCCAGTTAAGGTAGCAACCGATGTCCCCATTTTGGAGGACAAGACTGAAGCTCAGAGAAGGGAGGTAACTGGGCTGTAGCGACGAAGTGTGGCCGCAGACAGAGCCCCCAGATCCTGCGGTTTGAACTCGGGGAAACCACATGGTATGGCTGGGCCATGGGATGGGGCTAAGGCACCCAGCGCCACGGCAGCTGCTGTGCGGGCCTGAGACGTGGTGACCGCCACGCGGCTGCTCCGAGACTCACAAAAGCAATTCACACTAAAGACAGGAGGGGGACCTTCCTTCACCAGCCCCTCACACACCCTCCCAGCTCCCCCCACACCCAGCACACCTTTCTCTTGCTTTGTGTGACAATTAGAGTCATGCTCATGTGACCACAGGGGCAGCCCCCCATCCAGGGGCTGCAGGTGCTACAGGGGAGGTCAAGCAGCTCCTACAGACCCCCACCTCCTACTACCATACCTGGGGACCTCTCCTTCCTTGGGGCCTTGGGAGACCCTATTCCCCACTGGCTCACCAGAGGTCTTTTCCAGAACATGCAGAGAACCTCACTCAGTTTGGAATGAAATGTATCCAGTCCTGCCCTTTCCACATCTCCCTTGAAACTCAGCTCATGTGCTCCTTTCTCTGCATCGCAGCCTTCGTGGCTGCCACAGGAAGAGACCAAGCTGACACAATTGACAGCTCAGCCCTGGAAGGCACATGTGAGGTGAGATCTGATAGCTGGGAAACTCTGTTTACAAGGGACCTTGCTCTTCATGATGTAGAGGCTTCAGAAGCCCCCTTCCAGGGTCTGGAAGCGGTGCTTGGGCCAAAATGAATACGCAGGCACTGTGATGGCTGGGGGCTTCTGGCCATGGTGGGGGTGGGGCGAGGTCCCTGAGGTTCTAAACGTCCACTGTGTGCAGGCTCAGGGTGCACAGAGAAGAGAAGGCAGAGGCCTGCTCCGAAGGTGTTCACAGACCAAATGTGGTCGAGCCAGACAGGCAGACAGGGCACCATAGCACCTGAGCTGCTTTCACGGGTGAAGGGGACAAGGGCAGAGACCCACGTCCTCTGGGGAACTGGTTAGGGACAGAAAATTTTCAACTGAGACTTGAAGGCTGTTATCAGTTAGTTACACGTTTGGCTGAAGTGACAGAAATCCCTACTGAGAGTGGCTTAAACTATGTAGGCATCTAACATTTAATGTTTAAAGACAATGTAAGAGGGGACTTCCCTGGTGGTGCAGTGGTTAAGAATCCGCCTGCCAGTGCAGGGGACATGGGTTCGAGCCCTGGTCCAGGAAGATCCCACGTGCCGCAGAACTAAGCCCGTGCGCCACAACTACTGCGCCCACAAGCCACAACTAGAAGCCCACATGCCTAAAGCCTGTGCTCCACAAGAGAAGCCACCGCAACGAGAAGCCCCCACACAGCAACGAAGAGTAGCCCCCGCTCGCCGCAACTAGAGAAAGCCCGCGTGCAGCAACGAAGACCCAATGCAGCCAAAAAAAACAAATTTTAAAAAATGGTTAAAATGGTAAATTAAAAAAAAAAAAAGACAACGTGAGAGATGGGAGGCCCAGAGGTAGTCTGGTGGCCCAACAATGTCATTAGATGCCACCCACCTCTCTACTGCACCACTAACAGAATGTTGGTGTCACTCCCTCATGGATGCAGGGTGGCTGCCTCTGCTCCAGCCATCACCTCTGCATAGTTAACACTCAAACCAGAAGCAAGGGGGTACCCTCTTCCCTGTGCAGCTCTTTCTTTTCAGGAAAGAAAATCTCTCACAGAAGCCCCCACAGACTTCCTCTAGTATGTCACCGGCCAGAACTGGGTCATGAGCCCTTGTCCTGACCAATCACTAGTGAGTAGGGGGGAAGCAGCTGCCATGACTGGCTTGGACCAACTGTGATTCCTCCAAATTGAGCATCCACGGGAAGAAGGCGGGGTGGCCTGGGCAAAGGCTGCTGGGTAAGCAACCAACACCATCTTGCCATAAAGGAGAAATGCACAAGGGAGCTGAGGGTTCAAAGACAAGGGAACGGGAGAGCAGGAGAAGCTGCACAGGCAGAGGTTCAGAGGTGCCAGGGACGAACTGGGGGCTCGGGATCACCGGTGGTTCACAGCACAGGTGGGGAAGGTGGGCAGGGCCTCACAGGAGGTTTTCTGCCTGGAGAGAGGCAGGCCCTGTGCAACGGAGAGCTACTAAGAGTAAGAGAGCAAGTGCAGGAGCAGGTGGGAAATCACGGTGCACGGAGGCCCCTGTGCTTAGGAGCTGGGCAGAGCCATTCAGTGACGGGCAGTAATGTCGCTAATAGACTCCAAACAGATGACTGTAATTGACAGGAGACTGTAAACATGACCTTGGGGAATGAATGAGCTGCTGGCAGCTACCTGTTTCTGGATATTGGAACGCACAGACTCAGCCCAATTCTTAGACAGCGCTGCCATCACACCTGCTTCACCCACACCTCTTCTCTCCCACCTGCCCCCAGCCCAGCCTCGGGCCCGCACACCCCAGGGCGCCCAAACAAGCCAGCACTTTGTGTTATAATTTACACAGGGCGCCCCCATGTCCGAGGGCAAGGGTGACTGGGTTCCAGTTTACAGAGGAGAAAACAGAGACTGGACGCGGGTGAGGGGCTCACTGGTGAGCTGGGGGGGTGGGAGTCCAATCCACCATCCCCTTTATGACTTCAGAGCGGGACAGCCTTGCTGCTTGCTAGATGGGGAGGTCTTTTCTCTACACAGCGCTCAGCCCTGCAGAGGGCACACGTGGGACCCCACAGACATGTCAGTCCTCCCTTATGACCTGGGTGGGCCTCCTGGGCCTGGCATGAGGAGTGCCCTGACCCATGGAGACCACAGTCCGTGGGTGCACACGTGGGCAGGTGTGCCCAGTTAAGGTCCCCCAATGCCCAGACAATCACATCCTGGAATTGAGGGGGGTGCAGGGGTCAGGTGGCCATCTCCAGCCTTAAAGGGCAAACTGTCATCATCCAGGGGGCTGATTTTTTAAATTAAATTACATATTTACGACCCAGCAGTCAAGCCCCTTTGTCAGCAACTGCGTAAGCTTCAGCCTCTCAGCTTTTATTCCTCTCTGGGACTGAGTTCTTAGCATCAAATTGAGTCCAATTATGGACATAAATACTGTCCCTTTCATGTGTCACCTTCAGTATAAGAGGCCACCCCAAACTCTCCCTCCCTTCCCCTTGTCAGCACCTCCACAGAGGCTGGCAGGGCTCTTTTAATGCAGTTCTGCACATTTGTGAGCTAAGGATTTAGAATAACGAGAGAGGAGGAGCTGCCCCACAGGAGGGCAGGGTGGGCTGCGGTGATGATTCACCTGTAAAACCTCAGCTGGCGGAAGTGCCAGCAGTAGCCACGGGCTGAGCAGGTGCAGAGTAAGTGGATTAAGTGTTTATCCAGCAGCCTCTGGGATGGCCGGCCCTGGAACACGAGGCTAAGCGTGGAAGAGGGAGGGTCGCCAGTGCCTGGACCCCCGCCTTCTAGAAATCGGGGTCATGTGGCTTTGAAACCAGGACACTGGAGTTCTTGGGGGCTCCACCTCTTGGTTAGTTATTAAAAGCAAAAGGAGCCTCAGTTTCTTCATCTGTAAAATGAGAATATTGAAGTCTTTCCCTCTTAGGGTGGGAAGGGGGATTAAATGGGGCGACCAGTAGAGCACAGGAGCTGGCTTGGCTGGGCGAGCACCCAGGCACGCCATTGCTGTACAACCACTGTCCTCCAGGATCGACACACTTCTCCCATGAAGTCTCAAACAGTAAATATTTCAGGCTTTGTAGGACCTACGGACTCTGTCCCAATTACGGCCCTCTGTTGCTGCAGGGCAAACGCAGCTTTTGTCCACGCTCTCACCCCTGCTCCCTCATTTTTAAAAATTGAGATATAATTGTCATGTACCATGGTGTTAGTTTCAGGTGTACAGCATGATTTGATATCTGTCCATATTGTGGAATGCTCACCACAGTACGTCTAGGTAACATCCAGCACCACACAGAGTCACAATGTGTTTTTCCTTGTGACAAGAACTGTTAAGATCTACTCTCTTTGCAACTTCCAAATACACAACACACCGTTGTTAATGTTCGTCGCCCTGCTGTACAGGACATCCCAGGACTTACTTATGGTATAACTGGGAGTTTGTACCTTTTGACCCTTTCATCCATTTCTCCTTCCCTGCCCCCCACGTCTGGCAACCACCCATCTGTTCTCTGTGTCGATGAGTTCCGGTTTGTTTTATTTCAGATTCCACATATGAGATTGTATGGTATTTGTTTTCCTCTGTCTGACTTTTTTCACTTAGCATAACGCCCTCAAGGTCCATGCTGTCGCAAATGGCAGGGTTTCCTTCTCTTTTTACGGCTGAATTAGATTTCATCTCACACACACACACACACACACACATCACATTTTCTTCATCCATTCATTTCTCTATGGACACGGAGGTCGTTTCCATGTCTTGGCTTTTGTAAATAACGCTGTAATGAACATGAGGGTGCAGATACTTCTCGGCATGGTGATTCCCTTTCCTTCAGATAAATACCTGGAAGTGGAACTGCTGGACCATATGGTAGTTCTTTTTAATTGTTTTGTGGACTTTCCATACTGTTTTCCATAGCGGCTGCACCAAGTTCCATTCCTATCAACAGTGCACGAAGGTTCCCTTTTCTCCACATCCTTGCCAACACTTGCTGTTTTTTGTCTTTTGATGACAGCCCTTCGGACAGGTGTGAGGTGATACAATATCTTACTGTGGTTTTGATTTGCATTTCCCTGATGGTTAGCAGTGCTGAGCATCTTGTCACGTACCTGCTGGCCCCGTGAATGTCTTCTTTAGAAAGATGTCTATTCAGATCCTCTGCCCATCTTTAAACTGGGTTGCTTGGTCTTTTGCTGTTGAGTTGTATGCGTTCTTTATATATTTTGGGTATTAACCCCTCATCAGATATGTGATTTCTAAATACTTTCTTCTGTTCTGGAGGCACCTTGACCCCTGCTCTCTGGATGACGGGGTCCAGGCACTGGGGAGGTTCCGTTTTTCACCCTTGTGTTTCCAATAGTGGGCGGGGCTGTGTTCTGATAAAACCGTACATGGCCGTGGATCACTAACCCCTCTTTTCTAGGAGGCCAGCTACAAGGAGCGTGGTGGGTGGGCATGATTCCCCTGAAGTCACTGGGCAGACAGTCACGTGCTCAGGAATTCACATCTCCTGGCCCAGAAGTGATGGGCGATTTGTAAAGGGAGGACCTTGCCGCTAAAACACTGAGCAGGTACTCTCGTTCCTTGTTGGAACGACCTGGAAACCAAGTTGTGGGGAACAGGGAATTCCCTCAAGTCACAGAAGCTCAGTTGAGACTTCCTGGGATGCTGTGATGGGCTCCGAGCCACTGTCACTGAGGAGGGAAGGGCCTCAGGCAGGGGCGGGAGGACCTGCTGGACTGCACTTGCCCTGCTTGTCAAGGATCAGCTCTGTGATGCGGGGCACGTGTGCTTTGCTTTGGGCATGTAATAGGAGAGGTTCTTTGGGGAGGACTGGCTTTTTTCTCTGGTTGAGGGCCTACTGTGTGCCAAGCACAGCAGTCCTCTGACTCAGGGTTGGAAAGCCGGGCACAGAGAGGTCGGGGAACATTTCCAGGTCCCACAGCTGGCAGGGGCAGAGCTGGGGTCTGACGCAGACCTGCCGTCCAGGCCGCACTCTCTCTCCTTTCCCCGGAGCCACCATGATCCCACACATCAGTGTCCCTCAGAGAGGCCTGGGGATCGGCGCGGGGAGCCTCCCTGCCTAACAGGCCAGGACACCGCTGTGACAGGGAGGCCGGGGCGCTTCCCGAGTCCGTGATGCCCAGAGGCTGCTCTCAGTGAGGGGCCCAGCGCACACACTCTGGGCTGAGTCCTGGCTCTGTCCTAGGGGCGCCACTGTGTGCTCCGTGCCTCAGTTCTCCTGTCTGTGTGGTGCTGGTATCAGCAGCCACTTCACAAGGTTCTGAGGAACCTACAGAATCCTTGAAGCAGCGCCCAGCACGCAGGGGCACCTTGGGGTCATGTGTACTGGTCTTCTTACCTTTTCCTCTCTCCTCTGCTGGATGAGAAGGAGACCTAGTGGGGGCCAGGCCGGTCCTAATTCTCACCCCCACTCAGTGTCCAGCAGGGAGCGGTGCCAGGCTCGACTCTGTCCTCTGCTCCCCTGGGCATCACTGTTCCCGCACCTCGGTTGCCTGGAGACCGTCTTCCAGAGGCCTCTCTGTGTCTCCCCACCGCCTCACTGGCATCCCCCCCCACCCGGGGGTTCTTCCAGCGCCCTCTGGCCCTTGGTCCCCACACCTTCTCTGTGCTGGGTGTGAGTGAGGTGATGGACATGCTGTCTCTCCTTGATGGTCTGGGGGAGCCCGATGCCCCAGTCCAGCCCACGGCCCCGAGAGCCCAAGGTGGGGAGCAGGGCTTGTCTTCATTCATCCATTAATTTGCTCAGAGATTCTTAGCATCTGCTTTGCTGGGTGGTTACAGGGGACAGAGAGACAAGGTGAACGCAGGGGAGCCGGACAGAGATGGGACATCAGCACAGCATGAGGAGGGGGTGAGCCCGAACTGGTCTCATAGCTCCTCTCAGCCTTGGTTTTCTCATCTTTAAAATGGGGACAGACTGTTGTGAGGTGAGCGGCAGCCTGATCCACTGCCAGACACCGTCCTACGTGCCTTAGAAGCAGGAACCCACTTAATCCTCATGGAAACCTAGGGGAGGTGCCAATGTCGTCACCCCTTTCTGCAGGTGGGAAACTGAGGCACAGAGAGGTGAGGTGACAGCCCGGGTCACAGAGCCCAGGCCGTCCAGCTCCAGCATCCGGGCTCGTGGGCAGTGCCCGTGGCGGGTGTCCCTTGTCTCCTTTACCCTCCACTGGGACCCACGGCTGCAGGCTCAGCTCAGAGTGATTATTCGTGGGGAGCAGGGTGGGGGCACACTGGGGGCCCGTTTCTCTGAGCACTGCTTTCCCAGGAGGCAGGCAGCTCAAGGAGCTGTGCTGTATTCACTGCTGGGCACCCAGGCCCAGGTCCAGGCCGGCCACACTGCAAGGCCTGAATCAGTGTGTGTTGAGTGAAGACCTGAACATTTGTGTGTCCCTGCACTGTGCCCACCGTGTCCTCATCTCCACAGCACTCCTGGCTGCACGGCTGTCACCTCCATCAGGCTCTCTGCTAGGGACAGTCAGGGAACCAGAGCTGCGCAGCTGGAGACAGGGAGCCTCCAGGGGCCTGTGGCTGCTCCAGGCCAAATCACGGGGAGGCCTGGCCAGCTTCCAGGAACAGCAACGAGCTCCGTCCCTGGGGGTGTGCAAGTAGGTGTTGAGGGGTGTTTCCTGAGGGCAACTCAGCATCTGATGGGGCACTGGGGCTCAGGCTGCTTTCATCATCCATTCCAGGCCTGCACCCCTGCAGAGAGTCGGTCGTAAAAGACACTGACCGTGTGGCCTGGATTAAGCTGGTTCCCTGCTGTGTGACCTTCGGCGGCCACTGCCCTCTCTGTGCCTCAGTGGCCTCATCTGTGATAAAGAACTAGAAACAGGGCCCCAGGAGGGTTCACTAAGCTGCTCTCATCACCTTCCCCATCACCACAGAGGAAAGGGGGATGGAGGCCTGCTACAGGGTCGCATCCCCCAACCCCCCCACACCTTCTTAGCCACTGTGCATGCTGTTCCACCCAGCACACGCACACCCTTCCCCGTCCCCACCAGATCACACTGTGGAGGTGCTCCGAAGCCACCCCAGACCCCAGCTCCCCTCCCCCATCAGAGGTATCGCCCCTTCTCCACGAAGCCCTCCACATCTGGCGTTAGTTGGTCTCTTGTGGACAGACACCCAGGCTCCCTCCTCCTCACAGCACCCTGAGCCCCCAACCTGGGACCAAGCACACAGCAGGTGCTGACGGCAAATTTTCTATAAATACATCCTGTTTTAAACCAGCCTGAGAGGATACTTTGCAGACACTTAGAGTAAACAAGTTAACAGATGAACTGTATACCTTTTTAACATGTCCTTAATCGGCTGAATACTTTCATGTTAGAGTTCCTTTCCCCCATAAAATCGCAGGCTTCAGAAGTAGAAGGCATATAAGAAATTAAACAGAGCCAGCCACCCAGGAGGCCCTAAATATCCATCTCCCCACATGGACAGCTCAGGCCAAGGCTTGACCAAGTCCTAGTCTCTGCTTTCACACTGTGTATGAAATTTGGTTGGTTTTTCAAATTACGTTTTTATACTTGTCAGCCTAGCAGGGAACCTGTCAGTTCCAAACTCATCTTTCTAGGGATAATCAAGTTACACCACGCATGAGACGGCCTGTTCCCTGAGTTACCTAATGAGAATCTGCAGATACTAGCAGGGAGAGAGTCAGTGCAGAATATTTCAAAACAACCTACGTCTCTGGGATTGAGTGGGACTGGTGCCCCAGGAAGGCATCAGCTCCTGGCTTGTTCGGTCCGGAGCATCTGTCTTCCTGCGTTAGATTTCCAGAGAAGCGCCCAGAGAAGAGAGTGGGCTGCAGCTGAGCTTGGCTATCACCTATGGAAGGGTGGGCTGGAAATGTCAGCCAGCTGCGGTTCTGGGAGCAGCCGGACCCAAGGGAACCACAAGAAATGTCCCCTCCAGGACTGCTGTCCTACTTAGGAAAAGGCCCAGCGGCTGTAACACAGGGCCTCACAGCAGAGCGGCAAACGGAAGCTGGCATCCGTCACGCTGGGTCTGGAGGCCGACAGTCCAGGACTGGTCCAGGAAGCCCCTGTCCCTGCTGCCCTGTCGTCCCAGAGGAGTTGCCTCGTCCCCGCGGGCAGGACGGAGCTCCAACCTCAGAGCTTATGTTTCCAGGGTCAGGACAGAGGGAGAAGCAGAAAGGGCCTGCTTCTCTCTCCTGAGACATACTCTAGAGCTTGTGCACGTTGCTTCCCTACCCGTCCTCGAGGGAGAGCTTGGTCACACAAGCAGCCTCGCCGCAGAGGAGGTGGGACCTCTGTAGTCCCGGGCGGCCGCGTGACCAGCAGAAAGTCAGTGTTCGGTGCTCTGGGAAGTGGACAAGGCTACTGGGAGCCACCCGGACCCCTCGGCCCCGCCCATTCTAGTGCGCCCTCCCACCTCCCCACCACTCTGAACCCTGAAGTCATGCTGTATGAAAGACTGTCCATCAAATTGCACTAAGTAATTCATAATTCAGGAACCAGCTAAAAATCATGAGATTCTGGGTGCTTTTCATGAGTTTTGCTGGCAAATCGCTGGCGGGGCTCCCTTACTGACGGAGGCTCTCGCCCCTGCCCCCATCCCGAGCCCCCTGGACACCTGCAGCCAGACGCGTCTTGTCCAGTGGAAGGCAGCCGTGTCACTCCCTGCTCGTGGGTCCCCTGCTCGTTAGAAAAAAAACCCAAAGCCCTCCCTGTGGGACTGAGCTTGGACTGATGAGGGAAATAAGCACAGCCATGGCCCAGCCCAGGCCCGAGGCTCACAGAAGCGGAGGAGACCGTCTCGGGGGCTGAGAGCTCTGACATCGGAGCCGCCGGCTTCCAGGCCCTGAGCTGGGAAGCGTGAGTTTGGGGCCACCGAACACGGTGCACCAGTGGGGGGTGGGCCTGGAAGCAAGCGGGGCCGGCCCAGCCCCTGCCTCCCAGCGTCGCTCCCCATTTCTGTCCTGCGTGTGCCTGACACCCCGGCTTCCTGCCGCCCGGATGCCTGCTCTCCGTTTCCTGTGCTCAAACCCAGGCCTCTGGGCCCCTCCCAGATGGGGAAAGGGGAAAAGGCCCGACTCCCGCATGACCGTCAGAAAAGCCAGCTGCACAGGAAAGCGACCCCAAGCCTCTCCGGGGGGGCCACGCCCACCCCCCCTTCTCCGACTCCCCACACAGGCTGCCTCACGGGGCTTTGTTATCCTATAATGAACCTCTTGGTCATAATGAACACAGGGCACAGGACCAAAAGTTCCCGCAGTCCTTCTGGAAACGTTCGGTGGTGTTCGTGCAGGAAGGCAATGCACAGTGTCTGCATTTCTGCCCTGAGTGCGGCTCCCAGCCTTTTCCCCTCAGCACCGCATGTGTGGCTGCTGGCAGTTGCCGGGATGAGTCTTTAAAGTCATTCTTGCATTTAGTTGTTCTGATAAACTCCAAGCACCACGTCACTCCCTGCTTCTCAGACTGCAGCACACGCAGCCCCGATTCTGGGCAGGACGGTGCAGAACAGAGCGTCTGTGTTGCAGCTTTCTGGAGCATCGAGTTCAAGGTGAGGAAGAACCCAGTACTTGACAAGAACCGTCCCCTCCCCACCAGCACGGAAGAAAAGACAGAGAGGGGCGGGGGAGGGGAGCGCCCCAGGAAAGACTGTCCAGCCTCTGCAGTGACACCCAGGTGGGGGCCGAGGGGCAGACCTGCCTCTGTCAGCTCCAGTTCGTCCTCGAAGCTCACCAAGGAGATGCTGGATACCCTCCTGACTTGAATCTCGGGCAGAGGACAACCCCTCGTCCACTGGCATCCGTGCACACAGCGCGCACATCCGGCCCTGCTCCCGCTCGCAGGAGGGAGTGTGTGTCCAGCCCCGGCCCACCTCCCGCACCTGTCGCCAGGCTCCTGGCTCCCCGTCCTCTTGCTCTGCATTTAAACGCAGGGAGTGCGGTCCGCCCTTCCTCCGCCGTCCAAAAGGGGTCACACTGGGCTCGCTTTGCTGTGACGCTTCTTGCCCGGCAGCCTGAAACGTAGATGCTTTCTGATAAAGTTCGAGAATCTCCCAGCCACCCGCTGCCGGTTCTGGCTGCCAGAGGGCGAGGCGGGGGTCCCAGCGTCAGGGTGCCCAGGGGGGTCCCGCCCTGGGGGCGTGCGGCTTTCTCTGAGGCTCCAGTGTGGCAGCTGGTGCTGTGGGGGGAGGGGAGGCCCCGGGCCCCGCCGCAGGGCTGGGCTGGAGGTGGTGGTCCTCGCCTCCAGGCTGGCTGGGGGACCGGCGGGCTCTCTGGCCTCTGCCCTGACTCCTGGCGCTCCTCAGGCCGCCCACTTTGTCCCCGTACAGCTGCGTGGGGACGCGAGGCTCCTCTGCCCGTGAACTCACGCTGGGGCCCAAGTCTGCAGCTGTCGTGTCCGTCTCATCCTCAGAGAGGAGATATCCGGGCTCAGGTCCCAGGCTCGATCCCCTCCTGGTGGCCGTGCTGCAGGGCAGAGACCAGCTGCCCATGTGCCCCGGGCCTCCGTGTGTCCTGCGGCCTGTAAATGGTCCAACAGGTCTCCTCCGGTCAGTCACCTCAGATAACTTTATGATGTTGGGTGATTTAAAACCTTCACGCTGTACACTTCATGGAAAAGTGCCTGGAGGCTGGAGGAGCTCTGCTGAGTTTCCTTAACGACCCTGATGGCCATCTGGGCCAATGTCACCTTGGCGAAGCTACCTCGGCCAGTGGTCCTGAGGAGCCTGGAACAGTCCACACGAGCCTCCTTGTCACCAGGGAGGCCTCAGTGAGGCCCTGCACCACGGTGACCTGCTAACTACACTAACTGACAATATTAACTAACAATGCTAACTATACTTACTGTGCTAATAAATACTACCTACACTACCTATACCAACAATTCTAACGATACTAACTGTAGTAAAAATACAAAAAAAATTCAGATAAAATGAGAAAAAGAACAAAGAAAATAAAGAAAAATGAAAGAGTAGAGAAAAAAGAACAAATAAACAAAACGGGTAAAAAGCAAAAAACAAGCCAACTGTGGGTCCAATGCCATCAGGTCACCAAAGGCAGCTTCCTGGGCTATAAAGACCCAAAACCTGGGCCCAGCAGGGACTTCTATAGGTTTTCTGTGAATACATCACAGTGGCACCTATGAGGTCAGAGCAAGAAACGGACCAGTCACAGCTGGGGATAAACCACAGTGGTTTTCTCACTAATCGGTCTCAAGACCCCTTTACTCTTTAACAAACAAACAAACAACCAAAAAAACAAAACAAAAACAAACAAAAAAAGGACCCAAAGAGCTTTCTGTTTATGTGGGTTATTCAAGATTGATATTTACTTTATTCGAAATGAAAACTGTTGGATAATCCAGTGGCCTTTTCATTTCTAGCTTGAAAATCTGTAATAATTTTTGGCTTCTAAAGACCTCATAACATAGACACTTGAAATATTAAATTCTGTTTCCTTAAACTCTGGCCTCAAAATAATACTACAACTCAACTGACATCACGACACTACAGGAAAATATTCTGTTGCATGAGACATGGTAAGGTAAGTATCTTTATTAAATTTTTGTTATTATGTCGAATACATAGTATTTGAAAACCTGGGATGTTGAGGGGTGATTCCAGAACTTCCCCTTGTGGAGCTCACAATGCAACTAACCCACACAGAGGAAACAATGAGAATAGAATTCAAATGGGAATTCATTTACTATCAATTCTAAGAGCTGTCGGCTCCAGGAAGTAATGCATACGAAGAAACTGCATGGAAGAGGAGTAGAGACCTGGCCTGGGTGTGAAGGTACATTGTTAGCATCTATACAGCTGAGAGGAAAATAGCTTTCATCTGATTTTCTCCAGTAAGATCAGGAGATTTCTCATCAGAAACCTTGGAGGCCAGACGGCGTGGGCTTGATGTATTCAAAGTGTTGAAGGAAAAAAAGCTGTCAACCAAGAATCCTATATCTGGCAAAACTGTCCTTCAAAAATCAGGGAGGAATTAAGACCTTCCCAGATAAACCAAAGCTGAGAGAGTCCTTTAGCACTAGACCTGCCTGCAACGAGGCGCGTCCTTCAGGTTGAAATGAAGGACACTGGACAGTAACCCAAAGCCTTGTGAAAAAATAAATACACAGATGATTAGAAAAGCTGGTGCTATTGTAACATCAGTTTGTAGCTCCACTTTTTATTTTCTACCTGATTTAAGAGATTAATGTAATTAAAAACCCAATTATAAGTCTGTTTTTGGACGCGAAATGCGTGAAGACGTAATTCTGTGACATCAGTAACTGAAAGGGGGTGGGGTCAGAGCTGTAGAGGAGCAGAATTTTTGTATGTTATTGAAGTTAAGCTGGTATAACTTGGCATTAGAGTGTTATGACTTTCGGACGTTAAATGTAATCCCATGGTAACCAGAAAGAAAAGAGCCATAGAATATACACAAAAGGAAATGAGAAGGACATTAAAATCGTTCACTACAGAAAATCCGTTAAGAGCAAAAGAAGATGGCCATGTAGGAAATGAGGGACAAAAAAGCCATAAAGTGTATAGAAAACAAACAGCAAAATAAAAGAAATAAGTCTTTCCTTATTAGTAATTACTTTAAATGTAAATGGATTACATTCTCCAAACAAAAGACTGATTGGCAGACAGGATAAGAACCTAGGATCCTACACCATGATCAAGTGGGGTTTATCCCAGAAAAGCAAGGATTCTTCAATATATACAAATCAATTAATGTGATACACCATCTTAACAAACTAAAGTATAAAAACCATATGATAATATCAATAGATGCAGAAAAAGCTTCTGACAAAATTCAATAGCCATTTATGATAAAAACTCTCCAGAAAGTAGGCATAGAGGGAACTTACCTCAACATAATAAAGGCCATATATGGCAAACCCACAGCCAACATCGTTCTCAATGGTGAAAAACTGAAACCATTTCCGCTAAGATCAGGAACAAGACAAGGTTGCCCACTCTCACCACTTTTATTCAACATAGTTTTGGAAGTTTTAGCCACAGCAATCAGAGACGAAAAAGAAATAAAAGGAACCCAATTTGGAAAAGAAGAAGTAAAACTGTCACTGTTTGCAGATGACATGATATTATACATAGAGAATCCTAAAGATGCTACCAGAAAACTACTAGAGCTAATCAATGAATTTGGTAAAGCAGCAGGATACAAAATTAATGCACAGAAATCTCTTGCATTCCTATACACTAATGATGAAAAATCTGAAAGAGAAATTAAGGAAACACTCCCATTTACCACTGCAACAAAACGAATAAAATACCTAGTAATAAACCTACCTAATGAGACAAAAGACCTGTATGCAGAAAGCTATAAGACATTGATGAAAGAAATTAAAGATGATACCAAGAGATGGAGAGATATACCATGTTCTTGGATTAGAAGAATCAACATTGTGAAAATGACTACACTACCCAGAGCAATCTACAGATTCAATGCAATCCCTATCAAACTACCAATGTCATTTTTCACAGAACTAGAACAAAAAATTTCACAATTTGTATGGAAACACAAAAGACCCTGAAGAGCCAAAGCAGTCTTGAGGGAAAAAAACGGAGCTGGAGGAATCAGACGCCCTGACTTCAGATTATACTGCAAGGCTACAGTAATCAAGACAGTAGGGTACTGGCTCAAAAACAGATATATAGATCAATGGAACAGGATAGAAAGCGCAGAGATAAACCCACGCACCTATGGTCAACTAATCTATGACAAAGGGGGCAAGGATATACAATGGAGGAAAGACAGCCTCTTCAATAAGTGGTGCTGGGAAAACTGGACAGCTACATGTAAAAGAATGAAATTAGAACACTCCCTAACACCATATACAAAAATGAACTCAAAATGGATTAAAGACCTAAATGTACTATAAAACTCTTAGAGGAAAGCATAGGCAGAACACTCTAGGACATAAATCACAGCAAGATCCTTTTTGACCCACCTCCTAGAGAAACGGAAGTAAAAACAAAAATAAACAAATGGGACCTAATGAAACTTAAAAGCTTCTGCGCAGCAAAGGAAACCATAAACAAGATGAAAAGACAACCCTCAGAATGGGAGAAAATATTTGCAAATGAAGAAGTTGACAAAGGATTAATCTCAAAAATATACAAGCAGCTCATGCAGCTCAATATAAGAAAAACAAACAACCGAATCCAAAAATGGGTGGAAGACCTAAATAGATATTCCTCCAAAGAAGATATACAGATTGCCAACAACCACATGAAAGGAGGCTCAACACCACTAATCATTAGAGAAATGCAAATCAAAACTACAATGAGGGCTTCCCTGGTGGCGCAGTGGGTGAGAGTCCGCCTGCCGATGCACGGGACACGGGTTCGTGCCCCGGTCCAGGAAGATCCCACATGCCACGGAGCAGCTGGGCCCGTGAGCCATGGCCTCTGAGCCTGCGCATCCGGAGCCTGTGCTCCACAACGGGAGAGGCCACAGCAGTGAGAGGCCCGCGTACCGCAAAAAAAAAAAAAAAAAACTACAATGAGGTATCATCTCACACCAGTCAGAATGGCCATCATCCAAAAATCTACAAACAATAAATGCTGGAGAGGGTGTGGAGAAAAGGGAACCCTCTTGCACTGTTGGTGGGAATGTCAATTGATACAGCTACTATGGAGAACAGTATAGAGATTCCTTAAAAAACTAAAAATAGAGCTACCATATGACCCAGAAATCCCACTACTGGGCATATACCCTGAAAAAACCGTAATTCAAAAAAGAGTCATGTACCACAATGTTCATTGCAGCACTATTTACAATAGCCAGGACATGGAAGCAACCTAAGTGTCCATCGACAGATGAACAGATAAAGAAGATGTTGCACATATATACAATGGAATATTACTCAGCCATAAAAAGAAATGAAATTCAGTTATTTGTAGTGAGGCAGATGGACATAGAGTCTGTCATACAGACTGAAGTAAGTCAGAAAGAGAAAAACAAATACCGTATGCTAACACATATATATGGAATCTAAAAAAAAAAAAGAAAAAGGTTCTGAAGAACCTAGGGGCAGCGCAGGAATAAAGACGCAGACGTAGAGAATGGACTTGAGGACACGGGGACGGGGAAGGGTAAGCTGGGACGAAGTGAGAGAGTGGCATGGACATATGCACACTACCAAATGTAGTGTATATATTTTTTCACCCCTAATGACGGATCATCAAGATATATGAAGCGAAAATGGGCATAACTGAGGGAGAAACAGTCGGTTCTACATAAGAGTTGGAGCCTTCAATACCCCACTCTCAGGGATGGATGGAACGACCACACAGAGGATAAGTGAGGAAGTAGAGGAGTTGAACAACATAATGAACCAACCAGATCTAAGACACATGTGACCCTACCCACCAACACAGCACACAAGTACACATGGGGCCTTCTCCAGGACAGACCACGCGTTAGAGTACAATTTGTGTCTTAGTAGATTTTCAAAGATAGATATCATACAAGGTATCTTCTCCAACCACAGTGGGATGAAGTTAGAAATCAGTAACAGAGGAAAAGTGGGAAATTCACAAATTTGTGGAAATTACACAACACACTCAAAAGAACCTTGTACCAAAGAATAAATCACAAGGGAAATGAGAAAATACTTAGAGATGAGGGCAAATGAAACAGGACATACAGTGCTTAGCAGTGCTAAGAGGGTAATTTATAGTTATAAATGTTTACACTAAAAAATAAGATCACAAATCAATAACCTAACTTTATACAACTTGGGGAACTAAAAAAAAAAGAACAAATTAAACCCAAAGCTAGCAGAAGGAAGCTGACAATAAAGATTAGAGCAGAGATAAAATAGAGAATAGGAAAGCAATAGAGAAAATAAACAAAACCCAAAGTAGGTGCTTTGGAAAGATTAGCAAAGTTGGCAGACTGTTAGCTAGACTAAGAAAAAAAGAGAGACAAATTATTAAAATAGAAGTGAACGTGGAGACATTATCACTGACTGTGGAGAAATAAAAAGGATTACGAGGAACTGTACCCTAACGAATTGGATAACCTGGATAAAACGACAAATTCCTAGAAGTACAAAACCTGCCTAGACCGAGTCACAAAGAAATAGAAAATCTGAATAGACTCAGAAGTAGTAAGGTGACTAGATCAGTAATCAAAAACTCTGGACAAAAAAAAGCTGTGGACCTGACTGATGGCTTCACTGGTGAATTCTACCAAATATTTTAAGAAGAACTTACTCCAAGCCTTCTCAAACTCATCTAAAAAAATTCAGGAGAAAGAACATTTCCAACTCACTCTATGAGGCTGGCATTGCCGTGATACCCCCCAAATATCTCTGGCCCATCTTCTAGACGGTCACCAGAGGATTTTTCTAAAACATCAAGCCAGAGGGAATTCCCTGGCGGTCCAGTGGTTAGGACTCCACACTCTCACTGCCGAGGCTCGGGTTCAATCCCTGATCAGGGAACTAAGATCCCACAAGCTGTGTGGGGCGGCCCAAAAATAAATAAAAATTAAAATAAAAACAAAATAAAATCTCCAGCTAGATGGGTTCTTCGCCAAGTGACCTGAATCTGGTTCCTGTAAGATCTTTCTATTTCCTGTTGTAAAGAGAGGAGCAACGGTGCCTCCAGAATCAGGCTGAACACATATGCGCCCCATCCAAGAGCCTCAGCCCCCCAGGGATGGGCCCCACAGCAGATAGACACAGCTGAAGGGAGTATTAGTGAACTGAAAGGCCATCCTGAGGAAACGGTTCAGGATGTAGCACACAGCCAAGGAGATGCAAATTAAGAAACAGGCCCTGAGAGACAAGAAATCTCGGGTGGGGGGAGGGAAGGGAGGATGGAAGACAGCCACGTGGATGTTCCCCAAGCTGGGAGCAGCTTGCCTCCAATCCTCCCTCTGGACTCCAAGGAGGTGAGTCTCCAGAGACTGGTGGAGGGAGGAGAAAGGAGAGAAGGTAGAAGTGAACTGAATGGTACTTCCTGTCACACACTGTTCCACCAACAGCCTCTTCTGACAGGCCCACTGGCTGTGGGCTGAGATCTTTGCTCCCATTTCATTCACTGTATCTCACTGGTCTTCATGCCCTTAGGGGTTAGCATACAGAAGGTGTTTGTTTCTTTTTTAAATATACTTATTTATTTTATTTTTGGCTGTGTTGGGTCTTCGTTGCTGAGCGCGGGCTTTCTCTAGTTGTGGCGAGCGGGGGCTACTCTTCGTTGCGGTGCGTGGCCTTCTCATTGTGGAGCACAGGCTCTAGGCGCACGGGCTTCAGTAGTTGTGGCACGGGGGCTCAGTATTTGTGGCTCACGGGCTCTAGAGCGCAGGCTCAGTAGTTGCGGCACATGGGCCTAGTTGCTCCACGGCATGTGGGATCTTCCCAGACCAGGGCTCGAACCCGTATCCCCTGCGTTGGCAGGAGGACTCCCAACCACTGCGCCACCAGGGAAGCCCCCAGTATATGTTTAATAAAGACTGCTGAATGACTGAAATTTGAGGCCCGGAGAGTTCAGCGTCTGATCCCTGGTGACACGAGGGAAAGATGAGGAGAAAGGATTTGGATTCAGAGTTGTCTAAATCCAGTGCCTCTGCTCCTTCCATTCCATGGTGCTAAGAAAGATTTTGCTCACGTCCTAGGCCACCTGCTCAGCCTCTCGTCCAGGCTCTCTGGACACCGGACATCCTGCCGGACAAGGCCCCCAGCCCTTCTCTCTGATTTGGAACCAGCTCCCAGTCCATCCTGGAGGCGAGCGGTCAGCTCTGTTCGCCCGGCACAGCAAACATTCCCAGCTGCGTTCAAACACAGTAAGGATGGGCCTGGAAATCTGCATTTTCAACAAGGACACCAGGAATTCTGACTTGGAAAGGTTTGGTATTCCATGTCCTGGCTCCCAGGGAAGCTGGTTAGTATTTCTCAGCCTCAATTTCCCAGAGCTGAAAAAATGAGGCTAATAATTCACATGCAGGGGTGGGGCTGGCACAGATGAGGTGAGGCCCCGACCCACAGTGAACACTCGTTAAATGATACTTAATTCCTACCGGTGAACATGAGTTCATTTCAAGGGGTTGATGAGAGCCAGGGAGAGAAAAAATAACTCTTTACCGTGCAGAAAGTCCTTGCATCTTAAATACAGTATCAGCACTCCTTCTGGGGCCTCCACGCAGCTCATCATTCTTTTCAAACTCCAAACTCTGCAAACCTCTCCTCTTTCCCACTAAATAAGTCATTAAAAGATTCAAAGTCTGGGCCTCGTAAGCTTCCCCTGGAATGGAGTGAAAAGCAGACACGTGCTCCCCGGGCACAAGGAGCAAAGTCCTACGTTTGCAAAATGGTCAAAAATGAGTCATTTCATTTGTGGAAAATGAATATATCTGATCTTGCAAATGTTTCGCCTCGGGGAAAAGAAGTGCATGTGAATTCTCAAACAGCCTTCTCCTGGAAAAGCAGTTTCCTACTGCTCGGGGAGGCTGAGACAGCCAAGCAGAAAGACAGTGCCTCAGATCATTGGAGTCTAAAGAGAAATAACCTCCCCATGAAGGGGCCCTGGGGAGGGTGTGAGCAACAGGGTTCAGTTCCTTAACATTCAGCAATCAGCTCAGGGCGTCCATCAGTACCTCACTTTGCCAGCCTAACGAAACCCAGACGTCAAAGGTGGCCCCTTGGGCTTCCCTGGTGGCACAGTGGTTGAGAGTCCGCCTGCCGATGCAGGGGACGCGGGTTCGTGCCCCGGTCCGGGAGGATCCCACATGACGCGGAGCGGCTGGGCCCGTGAGCCAGGGCCGCTGGGCCTGCGCGTCCGGAGCCTGTGCTCCACAGCGGGAGAGGCCACAGCGGCGAGGGACCCGCGTACCGCAAAAACAACAAAAAACCCCAAAAAGGTGGCCCCTTCTGCCCACTATTTTTAGTGAGGCTTTGTTGTGGACGTAGGGATGTGAAGGATTCTCCACTGACCAAGGTGAATGGTCCACTTTTCTCTTTTCCTCCAAGTTCATGGCCTGAAAACATTTATGGGTCCTGAATCCAATAAAACAAAC
This sequence comes from Monodon monoceros, assembly GCF_005190385.1. Classification (NCBI taxonomy): domain Eukaryota; kingdom Metazoa; phylum Chordata; class Mammalia; order Artiodactyla; family Monodontidae; genus Monodon; species Monodon monoceros. Next base: position 100,082,600 of record NW_021703780.1, on the reverse strand, counting down.
ATTAGCTTGTCCATGTTCTATATGCAAGATATCACGCTGGGGCTCCAGGGATACCTAGTGATACCAGGTAAATTCATTCCACTAAGGCCCTTGCTGCCTGCCGTGTGCCTGGCAGGTGCTGGCCTACCTGGAAACGACCCAGGGCCACATCCGGGGTCCATTACTCTGCCTGGGGAAGTAAGACGGGCTCACATCACTAGGACGCAAAAGCAGCATGAACTTGGATATCAAAAGCAAGCACAGCAGCCACAGAAGGCAAGGATGAAACCGAGCAGGACCCTGCGGGGCTCCTCCTGGGCAAGGAGCCTCTCTGTTCAGCCTCTACGACCTTCCCTGAGTTCCAAAGGGCAGTTCAAACAGTTGCCAATCAGGGCAGGGAGGGGATGCAGAGACGCCAAGAAACAACAGTGCAGCCTTGGGGCGGGGTCCTGGTTCCCCCTCAAGAGATACACACAACAACATCTTTGAGCTCTTTACAGAACTAAAACCCCTACAGATGGAAGACGTCAGCATTCTTCATTCCAGAGAAGACCACCTGAGGTCAGATTAAAGGAACCAGAGAAACTCATCAAGAGACCACGGAGACCAGATTAAAGGACTACAGGTCCCGCACACACTGTAACCCTTATCAGCGACCCCACTTTTGAACCATTGCTATAAACCTCCTGACCAAATCCTCCCGGGAGGAGACAGCACAGTTTTCAAGGGCAGGAGTCTGCTGTGTCCCCCTTTGCCTGGCAAAGCAATAAAGCTCTTCTTTTCTACTTCACCCCAAACTGTCTCTGAGATTCGATTCGGCACCGGTGCACAGAGGCCAGGTTTTCAGCATCAAGGGGTGGAGGGGAGGACAGCACTTCATCCATGCCCCCCTCAATCCCCCCAAGCTGCTGCCTCCCTCAAAGTTTCAGGGGGAGAAAGGCGCAGGTTTGCCCCGTGGAGGGGGCAGAGGAAACGGCACGAGTCACACGCACAAGCCAGAAGGCAGGCAGGGAGTCACTGGACGCATTTAGAAGGCGAGGAGCACCGCCGGGTGGGAGCAAGCAGGAGGTCGAGGGGGACTTAGTGGAAAACCAGACTGCACAGGTGGGAGGTGCCGGCCGAGGGGCAACGGGGATCGTGGAGGAGAAGCAGAGGGTCCCTGCTTCAGAGCACTCCCTCTGGCGGCCCTGAGGGCCGAGGGGCTACGGAGAGGCCACCCGGCGGGGTCTGGGCTCACTGACAGAAGAGACCCCACGACACTCTTCCCTGGAAACCCAATTTTGCAGCTGTGCTGGGAGGCAGTGACCTGAGCATGGGGAGAGGACTGGGACCCATCAGGGGTCATATCTGAGCAGCCTGGCAGCTCCTGGTCCTGAGCAAAGGGAGGGCTGTGTGTGCGTGCGTGCGTGCGTGTGTGCTGTGCCCACACCGGCGAGCAAAGGGTGTGACATGTGGCCAAGGCCTGATGCCGGCGTCCACGGCCCCGGAGCTGAAACGCAGGGTGGAGACGCAGTCCAGACCTGAACACGGCACCTTCAAGTCCTGACAGTTTCCACCCACGACCCAGGAGTGCACACAGCCAAGCGGGCTGGAGCCATCGGGGTGAGGTCCTCAGCCCTAGAAGAGCTGAAACGCAGGCTTCTCTGCCCGCGCCCCCATCAGTTTTCTTCCTTGCCTGGCGCCTGAGCGCCCAGCGTCCTGCCGAGAACCTTCTGGCTGGAGCTGGGAGCGTATGTTCACGCTGCACTCCGCCACCCGCGTCTCGAGGCCGTTCCTGTTCCCGCCAGGCAGCCAAGAGATGCAGCTCCGGGTCCCTGCACACGTCCTCCCCCCTCCCCCGAGGGGAGAACCCTCCTCCCTGGGCCCGGCTCCAGCGTCAGTGCCTTCAAAGAACCACCTTCCCGACACCCCTCCATCACCACCACGAGATGCTGAGGCTGGAGGTGGGGGACTGGCTGGGCGCCCAAGCTCTTCAGGGCCATTCGCTGGCCACCTCGAGGTTCACTCATCCTACACACACCTCCCACCGCTGCTCACGGGGAGCCCGGCTGGACCCACAAGTCTCAGGAGATCTCATTGCAGGGCCCCATCTCAGCCGCAGCACCTTCTGGGTGAGTGTGTCAGTCAGAGAGGGGGGTTCTCAGATCTCAACGGGGCGGGGGACGGGACCTCACCCCCCCATCCGCGAGCCAATCCCCTTCCAGTGTCATTGCACACCCCCAGTGCCGGGACGCTCACTGCTCAGCAACCCACCCTCAGCTCGGACGGCTCTTGATTTTTAATAAGAGGTCATACACGGGTACAGTTCACAGCCCAACAACAGCACAGGGACTCAGGGGAGGCTCGCGGCCACCCTGTCCCTGCCTGCCCTGCCCCCCACCTCCTGAGAGAACATTCTGTGGCTGCCTGTGTCTCCTGCCCTTGCCCCAGGATGTAACGTGAGGCCCACGCTCTCCTGCACCTGGCTCTGGTCACGGACAGCAGCCCTGGGCCTCTTCCCCGCCGGCAGCTGAGAGCACACTCTTCTCTCCCAGCTGCATCACTGGGATGTCCCTGAATGCCCGGCCGGGCCTCCTCCTGCATCTCCTGGACACCCTCTGTCCCTCAGAGCGTCTCCCCCAGCCCCTTCAGGCCCTCATCCTTGTGACACTCTGTTCGGTCCCCTTGAGTGTGTGTGCCTCTGCTTCCGGCTGGGACCCTGCATGACTTGGGGCCACCAGCCCCAGGCCCTCCACTGGCCCCGCCCGTGTCTCCTGGGCTAAGCCACAGCCGAGTGCGTCGGGTATTGACTCCAGGGAGCCTCCCCGCGATGCAGCCACCTTCACCTCTGCCTCTGGCTCCGCAGGCTGCCCAGAAGACCCCACCCTGCCTGACACTCCCAGCGCCAGACCTGGATGAGCATCTCCTCTCCCCAGGGTGTCACGGGAAGGTACCTACCATCCGGTCTGCAGCCAGTGGGCCCCGGGGCCCCTGTGGCTCTTTAACTGCCTCCTTGTCTCTCCTTCCTGCCCCCACTCTCTCTACCACCCATTGTCTCCCATCTCCCATGGCTTTCTTGGCTCCAGCTCAAGCCTTGAGACCTGCTGCACCAGCCCCTGGGCTGAGGCACTAACACCCTCCACGTGGTCCACTCAGAGCCCCCAGCTGGTAGGGGTGGGGAGGCAGAGGGGTCTCCACCGCAGGCCCCGAGAAAGTACCATCAGTCTGCTCCACGCACCCTGGAGAGACACTGCAGTCCAGGCTGAGAGCCCGTGCCTCCACCAAACTCCCCAAAGACTTGCCCCACCTGCCCAGCCTGGCCTCAGGGGCTGTCTGAGCTGAGACGATTCTGGTCCTACGTGGGTCACAGCCCAGGCAAACCCGGTCACCATCAGCCCCGATGGGAAGGAACCACCACCCGGTGGGGTGAACTCCGTGAAGGTCACTCAAGGACCAGGAAAGCCGACGCAGCAAACTGGCGCTCTAGCTCCAGGACCCCAAGCCAGCACAGCACGGCCAAGGTGCCCAGGTGGCGGGCAGAGCTCTGATCTGGCCAGACCCCGTCAGAGAGAAAGCGAAGCACATGGTTTCACCAACGCCACCCACTCCCAGGACAGAGGCACAGACGGAGGCTGATGACACACATACCTGACGCTGCGGGAGCTTTCTCCTTCCGACCTGCAACGAGAGAGAACACACGCTTAGAATGCAGACCCTCCGCTGCCGGGGACCCACGCGAGGATGTTAGACGTGGGGCCCCTGAGCCCCGCTGCCCAGGATCCCTTCTCCAGCCTCAGCAAGCTGCCCCCTACCCAGCCCCAGGGCCACCTCTAGGAGCTTTAGGGCTCCTCTCCCACCCCCCTCATGGCCATCACTTCGAAGGTAATTGTTTTTACAGGAGTTGGGGAGCAACAGTTCCAGAACTCTGTGTCCAGGCTCTGCAAGGCAGCACCCAGACCAGTGAATGAACGAATGCGCGTGGGCGCTGCGCTGGCCTTGCTGCTGCCCCTGCTTGGTATTTGCAGCGTGTCTCCCCACTCCCAGCTCTATTTTCAAGTGCCCAGAAATCAATTACACTGCTTTACAAAGGAGACAAGGCTCAATGTCAAGAAACCAGACAATAAGATCGTATCACGCGCACCTGAACTTTCACATAGACCGAGAAACACGCGGAATCCATCAACAGCGACGACTTCTGCTCCATAAGCCGAGGGAAAGGGACTTTGGGATTAAACAGCTCAGGGCAAAAGAGGCTGGCGGGCTTCCTGGGCCTGAACAAGCTAAGGGCTGCGAGTAAGCACATTTGGGACTCTAATCCCTGAACATCCCAAACTGGATTTCATTGCCAGAGAGCCTGAGAAATAAAAACACACGTAACCCAAAGTCAGATGACTTTCCTTTCAGCAAGTTGCCTTTCCAGTCATCTTGAAGACTGGCTGCATGGCCCCCTCAGCACAGAAGCCAGGGGGTGGCTTCTCCCACTGAGCCAGGCTGGCTGACCTCAGGAGACGACCCTGTGCCCCTTCCCCCTGTCTGCTGCGTCGGAGAAGATGTCATCCCGGTTGCCTTTCAAGCTGACTGACAGGCCGGTGCAGGACCGTGTCTCCGGGATGCCGGCAGCTGGTGGCTGCCCAGAATGCCATGTCCACGGCTCTCGCTGTAGCCACACAACGCCACAGGCCATGGAGCGTGTCTCATCGTCACGCTCAGGTGTCTGTGTCACAGCCACAGGCCACATCCCGTCAAGCCTCGGGTGCCACCAATGATGACGACGATGAGACACGCTCCTTATTCGGTCCTCACTGTGTGCCAAGCCCTGGGCTGGGCCCTGATGCATGTAATCTGTGATTTCCACAGCAACCTGGCAGGTCCAGCACGGTCCCCGCTGAACACATGAGGGACTGAGGGTCCCAGAGGCTAAGTGCCACAGTCACATGACCGGCCAGTGCCCAGGTGCATTTTGAACCCAGATATGCGAACTCCACCCTCTTCCTGCCAGGCTGAGCTCCCGACGCAACCTCAGTGGTCAGCAAACCACATTCTGCCGTGTTCAAAGTCTGGGCAGAGGTGACAGGGCTGGTGACGGAAGGGGACACGGGTTTGCAGGTGTGTGACTCCTGATCAGGGACTGGTTACCCAGGGATACTGTCATTTATAAGAAACGTGTATTTACATATTTGGTCTTTCAGATGACCAAAGTGTTACCAAATGCAAGTCCATGTGCCCGACCCACAGTGAATCCAAACAATAGGAAAATGTCGGCGTGTGGAGCAGAGAAAGGTTTATTGCAGGGCTGTGCAAGGAGACAGGTGGCTCATGCCTTAAAAACTCCAAAGGTGAGCGAGGGGCGTGGCTAATTGTTGAGAACTTCTCGGTGTCAGATCCTTTGTTCTTGAGGTCGGGACCTGGGCAGGGAACGACGTTCCTGTAACCCTCCACCAAAACAAATGTTATTCTCTGTTCTGACAAGAAAGGGCAAGGTCCCCAGGCTCGACTTTCGCCCTCCGAGGTCCAGGCCTGGCTAAGAGGAGGGGGTCCCTGCGGGGGCTGGGTACCGTGCCTGGGAGCATCCGTCTGGGTCCTCCCGCCAGTGCCCAGGCCCGGCTGAAGAGGCAGATCTCAGCTGGCGGCGCCCTCAGGGCCAGGTCTCCAGACCCTGCCCAGCTGTCATCGCCGAGGGTGCCGGGAGCCCAGGACCCAGCCGGCCCTCAGGCTCCTCAGGCCACGCAAACGGGAGGCGGGGGGAGCGTGTGCCAGGTCCCACGGACCGCAACCCATGCAGACTGCTGCCACCGCTGGGTCCCGCAGGCGGGGATGGGGAGAGGTTCACCGCCACCTCAAGGCCTGGGCCCGGCCAGTGGGCAGCCGTAGCGAGGGCCCTGCGGGAGGCAGCCTGTCCCCCGGGACGCCCAGCTCCCCCGCCGGCCCGAGGCGGGAGGGCCTGGAGAGCCCCGGGGAGAAGGCCGTGATCCGCCCCTCACTGCGCTCTCCACCGCCAGGACCGCCGGTGGTGGAGTGTGGCTTCTAACGGCGGAGCTAAGGCTCTCGCGGTAACCTTCCCGCTCTCAGGCTCTC
>NW_021703780.1:100045916-100076557 GCF_005190385.1 Monodon monoceros | reverse complement strand
CCCGCTCTCAGGCTCTCGCGGTAACCTTCCCGCTCTCAGGCTCTCGCAGTAACGGTTTTCGTTGCTCAGTAACGGCCGAGCGCTATGGGTCACGCGCCTGCCCAAGCCCCTGTTACAAAAATATATTTCTCACATGCAACTGGTCTTCATCCACAGTTTCCTGCTCAAAGCTTCCAAAACCCTTGGAATTTCCTGAGAGATAAGAGCAGTGGGAGCCGCACACAGGGGGACAGAGCCCCCAGTTTGCCACTCAAGCACCCAGGCCCACTGTCACAGGCGGATGAGCCTGGGCTCCCCTGGCAGCACCCAGCCCGCCCCTTGCTCTCACCAGCGGCAATGAGACAGCAGGTAGTTCCCAGCTGCCTGAGTGTAAACCCCTGTCCAGAAGGACCCCGGACTCCCTCCAGGCGGGCATCAGCGCCCACCATCAGGGCCACACTGCCTCCACACTGGCAGGTGATGAAGACAGGAACAGACCTTGTGCCCTCTCCCCCAGGGGCCGAGACAAGGTCAAGCCAGCCCTCTGTCAGCTGGAGAGTCTCCAAAGCCGTTCTCAGGAAGCCCTGGCAAAAGCCGGCACGGACGGGTGAGGTAGGCTGATGCCCGATCAGAGGAGCAGGTCAGTAAAGCTGCCTGAAGCCCCCTGTCTCATGCAGAGGGAAGGGTGGCTTCCACAGGAGACGATGCATCCCACGTCCGGAGCCCAGCAAGGGCCTGGCACCCAGCAGGCTCCATGGCAAAGGCTGCTGTGTGAACCCATGATGGAGTTGGCCCAAACCTCACACACTAAGAGCCACACACAGCAGAGTCACATTTACACCAAGGACAGCACATTCAGAGGACCCTTGGAACTCCAGGGCATATCGCTGTCAGTCGTAGGACAGAAAGAGCAACGAACAACGCAGGGGGGCTGGGCAGATGAGGCCTGTGTGCGCACAGACGTGGCACTAGCGGGGACTGGGCAGCAGGCAGCGGGAGCCTCCCAGAGCCCTCTGGTTTCCTGCCCACGAATGGGAACCAGGATCAGGATGACTTCCTAAACTGGCAGGAATGGAGGTGAGGTCACAGAAGCAGTCTCATACCTCTTAACCCAACCTCAGGGGACTGTCCCCAGTGGATCATCCAGGGCCAGGATGAGGCTTTACACGTGTGATGCGCAGGTCAGAGATGCCTTAGTTTGGGATGCTCTAGACACACCTGGAGATAAGGATTCTGCCACAAGGAGTCTACTTGGGAGGTGAAGGCAAGGGAAGTGAGAAGACAAAGAGAAGTTGCCTAATTACAGCTGTTATCAAGCTGCCCCCCACTGTGGGAGCCCCCACTGCAGGCAACAAGAATTGGTCCACCAGGGAGCCCTGGGGGCCAGTGCAGAGTTCCCACCCAAGGGGCAAGCTGCTGCAGTCCTAGCTGCGTCTGCTCCTAGGGGACAGTAAGTCTCCACACTCCAGCCTGCCACACAGGAGGCCAAGGGGTCTCCAGCCTCAAGAGAAGACCCCAGGCACAGAGGTGCTGGCGGTTGGAAGTGAGAGGCTGGGGTGAGGGGCTCTGCAGCCAGTGCTCCCTGGCCTAAGAGAGAGCCCCCTGCCGTCCTTATGATAACACCATGGATAACTGAGCCGCCATGTGGACTTCACAATGTCAAGGGTACAAGTGATCATTTCGTCCTCTTGTTTCACTTCTGTGGCGGACCCGCAGACTGACTCATTCAACATGTGTGCCAACCCCTCCTTCCACGGCTTGCATAAGTTAGCCTCTGGAAAACTGAAATCTACATTTCTCAGACACCCTTGCATCTAGAGTTCGGCAGGTGACCTGAGTTCCTCTGGACAGATGTCTATGTAAGATTTAAAAGGTGGAAGCAAACAACACAGGGTGGTGGAGGGATGGGGCTCCTGGCTGGCGAGGAACAGAGGGGTTTGGGCCTGAGCATTACAGACAGTGGGGTTTCCATGGCAACAGGGTCAGGTGGGGGTAGGCGATTGTCCAGGCTGTGTTGTCCCTGGCTATGGGGCATCCAACCTTGGTCCCCTGGTAGTCCTGGAATCTCAGTCCTAACACCCAGGATTAAGTCCTCTCCTGCTCAAATCAGAAAGAGTGGATTCTGTCGTCTACAACTAATCACTGTGACTGATACAAATTCAGATTCTGAAATCACCTCTATTGTTTTTCTTGTGTGGAAGAAATACAGAAACGTTTAAGATAAACAAGTAAAAATCATCTGTAATCCACCACCTGGAGGTACTGAAACACACCGAGACACATAGTAATCAAACTGACAAAAATTAAAGACAAAGAAAAATTACTGAAGGCAACGCGGGAAAAATGACAAATAACATACAAGGGAACTCCCATAAGGTTAACAGCTGATTTCTCAGCAGAAACTCTACAAGCCAGAGGGAGTGGCACGATATATTTAAAGTGATGAAAGGGAAGAACCTACAACCAAGATTACTCTACCCCACAAGGATCTCATTCAGATTCGATGGAGAAATTAAAAGCTTTACAAACAAGCAAAAGCTGAGAGAATTCAGCACCACCAAACCACCTCTACAACAAATGCTAAAGGAACTTCTCTAAGTGGGAAACACAAGAGAAGAAAAGGACCTACAAAAACAAACCCATAACAATTAAGAAAATGGTAACAGGGACATACATATCGATAATTACCTTAAACGTGAATGGATTAAATGCTCCAACCAAAAGACACAGGCTCGCTGAATGGATACAAAAACAAGACCCATATATATGCTGTCTACAAGAGACCCACTTCAGACCTAGGGACACATACAGACTGAAAGTGAGGGGATGGAAAAAGATATTCCATGCAAATAGAAATCAAAACAAAGCTGGAGTACCAATACTCATATCAGATAAAATAGACTTTAAAATAAAGAATGTTACAAGAGACAAGGAAGGACACTACATAATGATCAAGGGATCAATCCAAGAAGAAGACATAACAATTATAAATATATATGCACCCAACATAGGAGCACCTCAATACATAGGGCAACTGCTAACAGCTATAAAAGAGGAAATCGACAGTAACACAATAATAGTGGGGGACTTGAACACACCAATGGAGAGATCATCCAAACAGAAAATTAATAAGGAAACACAAGCTTTAAATGACACAACAGACCAGACAAATTTAATTGATATTTATAGGACATTCCATCTAAAAACAGCAGATTACACTTTCTTCTCAAGTGCACACGGAACATTCTCCAGGATAGATCACATCTTGGGTCACAAATCAAGCCTCGGTAAATTTAAGAAAATTGAAATCATATCAAGCATCTTTTCCGACCACAACGCTATAAGATTAGAAATCAATTACAGGGGGGAAAGAAACGTAAAACACACAAACACACGGAGATTAAACAATACGTTACTAAATAACCAAGAGATCACTGAAGAAATCAAAGAGGAAATCAAAATATACCTAGAAACAAATTACAATGAAACCACGACAATCCAAAACCTATGGGATGCAGCAAAAGCAGTTCTAAGAGGGGAGTTTATAGCAATACAAGCCTACCTCAAGAAACAAGAAAAATCTCAAATAAACAATCTACCCTTACACCTAAAGGAACTAGAGAAGGAAGAACAAAGAAAAACCCCAGAGTAAGCAGAAGGAAAGAAATCATAAAGATCAGAGCAGAAATAAATGAAATAGAAACAAAGAAAACAATAGCAAAGATCAATAAAACTAAAAGCTGGTTCTTTGAGAAGATAAACAAAATTGATAAACCTTTAGCCAGACTCATCAAGAAAAAGAGAAAAAAAAAAATGTTAGGGCTCCCCTGGTGGCGCATTGGTTGAGAGTCCGCCTGCCAATGCAGGGGACACGGGTTTGTGTCCCGGTCTGAGAAGATCCCACATGCCGTGGAGTGGCTGGGCCCGTGAGCCATGGCCGCTGAGCCTGTGCGTCCAGAGCCTATGCTCCGCAACGGGAGAGGCCACAACAGTGAGAGGCCCGCATACTGCAAAAAAAAAAAAAAAAAATCGAAAAATAGAATTACCATATGACCCAGAAATCCCACTGCTGGGCATATACCCAGAGAAAACCATAATTCAAAAAGACACATGCACCCCAATGTTCACTGCAGCACTGTTTACAATAGCCAGGAGCAACCTAAATGCCCATCGACAGACGAATGGATAAAGAAGATGTGGTACATATATACAATGGAATATTACTCAGCCATAAAAAGGAACGAAATTGGGTCATTTGTAGAGACGTGGATGGATCTAGAGACTGTCATACAGAGTGAAGTAAGTCAGAAAGAGAAAAACAAATATCGTATATTAACGCGTATATGTGGAACCTAGAAAAATGGTACAGATGAACCGCTTTGCAGGGCAGAAATAGAGACACAGGTGTAGAGAACAAACGTATGGACACTAAGGGGGGAAAGTGGTGCGGGGGCAGTGGTGGGATGAATTAGGAGATTGGGATTGACATGTACACACTAATACGTATAAAATGGATAACTAATAAGAACCTGCTGTATAAAAAAATAAATAAAATTCAAAAATTCCAGAAAAAAGAAACAAATACAATCCATACATCAAAAAAAAAAAATCTGTAATCCACCACCTGGAGATACTGTAATATTTTTGCATGTTTATCTCCAGGCTTTGTTTTTTTATTATTATTTTTATATAGTCAACATGATGCAGTTTATATCATTCTATTTATGCCAGCTCTGCTCACTTAATGTGGATTATCAACATCCCAGGGGCCTTGTCCACGAGGCCTTCAGCTCCCTAGAGCAAATCAGGTTCCTCTCCATCCACCCTTTTTTATTTATTTTTTTTAAATTACTGTATTGAGGTATAATTGACACAGAAAAAGCTGTATGTATTTAGATGACTTTGGAGATAAGTATATGTCTGTGAAACCATCACCACAATCAATGCCATAAACACATCCATCACCTCCAGAAGTTTCCTCCACCCCCTTTGTTTACTGTTTTTTTTTGTGATAAGAACACTTAACAGAAGACCTATCCTCTTAACCAAGTTCCAAGCACTTAATAAGGCATTATTATCTCTGCGGACAATGCCATGCAAATCTCTAGAGCTTACTCATGTTGCATGACTGAAACTTTGTACCCTTTGACCATCACCTGTCCATTTCCCTCTCCCCAGCCGCTGGCAGACACCGCGCTACTCTCTTCTACGAGTTTGACTATTTTAGATTCCTCATATAAGTGGCATTATGTAGAATTTGTCCTTCTGACATTTCACTGAGCATCACATCCTCCAGGTTTATCCATGTTGTGACATGACGGGATTCCCCTTTTTTAAGGCGGAATAATAGTCCGTTGCATGTATATATCATGTCTTCTTTATCCATTCATCAGTCAATGCACATTTAGGTTGCTTCCGTGTCTTGGCTATTGTGAACAATGATGCAGTGAAGAGGGGGGCAGATACCTCCTTGAGATCCTGACTTCAATTCCTTTGTGTACATACTCACAAATGGGGTTGCTGGATCATATGGTAGCTCTATTTCTAATTTTTTGTCCAGCTTTGGTGTCAGAATAATGCTGGCTCATGAAATTAGTTCAGAAGTGTTCCTTCTTCTAGTTTTTGGAAGAGTTTAAGGATTGGTATTAATTCTTATTTAAATGTTTGGTAGATTTCCCCTGTGAAGACATCTGGTCCTGGGTTTTTCTTTGTTGGTTTTTCTTTTATTCTGGTCCTGGTAATTCAGCTCTTTCCATCTCCATATTTATTATTGGTCTGTTCAAGCTTTCTATTTCTTCTTCATTCCATTTTGGTAGGTTGCATGTTTCTAGGAATTTATCCATCTCTTCTAGGTGGTCTCACTTATTGACATAGAATTGTTCACAATAGTTTCTTACAGCCTTTGTGCATAGCATTCTTTGTCCCTGACTCTGGTGATGTTGTTCAGTAACGTCCCAGAAGCAGAAATATTGGCTCCATCAGAGAGCATGAATATGGTTAAGACTCCTTCATACACAGGGCCACACTGCACCCCGGAAGACCTAAGCGCCACCACCCTTGAATGTGAGGGCTAAGAGACAAGAGATGAGTCTTTAGAGCAGCGGTGCACATGGATCACCTGAAGATCTGATTAAAATTCAGACTGTGATACAGGAGGTCGGGAGTAGGGCCTGAGATGCTGCATTTCTAACAAGTTCCCCGGAGAATCCCCCCAGAGGCCCTCAGCCTGCCTGCTCTTTCCTGTCAGTACCTGGGCTCCATATTGACACAGCCCCTGGGCACCTGTGCCTCAGCCTCCAAGGCAGCAGCCCCGGCAGCAAAGCCTGTGCTTGTTTCCACTCTGCTTGCCTCAGGCCGTGTCTCCATTTGGCTCTCAACTCCAGGCTCCATGACCCCTGATGTATGCGTGGTTCTTAGGGGTTCTGAGTTGGGTTCTCCACTCGGTGTGGGGTGAACTTATCCCCTCAGACCCAGGATGCTGCACCGCCCTGGGTGGGGTAGGGGACATCTGTGACTACCTTTCCTGCCTGCCCTATCTCTCCTCATCTTATGCCAATAGTACCTCTTTTTTATTTTGAAGACCCTCAGCTACCTACCCAGCCTTTCCTAGTCCACGTGGCTTAGGGGAAGTTAACCCTCTATAATGCCAGAATCAAAAGGTGAGCATATAACCTAGTTCTGGCCAGTCAACAGATTTCATCGCCTTCGTTTCAGTCATCTGTTTGAGGGTGAACATGTGACCTGGGCCCAGCAAACCCATGCCAGGACTTACAACAGAACTATTGTGGGTGAGAAGCTCTCTGCCCTCTGCGGGGGCTGCCAGGGCCACTACATGCAGCTCACTGCCCGGAGAGTGAGGCCAACATGGAGAGCAGGGCTAAGGTAACTCCTGAGGTCATAATTTGAGCCCCTAGGTCAAGCTGGACCTGAAGCTGACTTGAGCTGGATGGGGGTGGGCCACCCCAGAGCTAGGACCAAAGCCATCACAGAAAGGCACCAGCTTGGGCACTGAGGCTTTTGTGTGTGTGTGTGTGTGTGTGTGTGTGTGTGTGCGCGCGCGCGCGTGGGTGCGTGTGGGTGCGTTCAGCACAAACTAAGGAGGCAAGAGGCTCCAAAAGAGAAACCCCACGAGTGTCCATAGCCACCTCCCCACACACACACGTCACCCACACGCATATGGGCACGGCACGCACACAGTCCAGGCCAGGGCAGCGGGGGTCATGGTGGGGGGACTGCAGCCGACAGAGAGGAGGGCCGCTCCAGTCCCACGGGACGGTTTACAACATTGCTGGTATCTTCGCATGAGATGCAAAACAATAAAAATACGAGACGCATTCGGCAACTGTTAAGTAGCTTAATGGGAGCGTGAGTCAAAACAGCGTTTAAATATGGTACAGCGGCCGATTTGGAGTCTTTAGACAGCCTCTAAACAGCCTCGTGTCTCTCATCTCTCCTCGGGGAGGAAGTCCACACTGTCGTCACTGTCTTTCTCATATGTGAGTACAGGGCCTTAGTATGCACCCTCGGGGGGTCCACACAGGAGAGGTGGCCAGGTCAAGGTCACACAGCCTATAGGGGCAGAGTGGACACGCAGACAAAGGTTGTCTTACTAAAACCCTGGGTTTGACTCACCACCAGAGGCAGGTTTCCCAGGAAGCTGTGGAGGCTGAAACTGCAGGGCCCTCACTTGTTTGGCCCCTTCTCATATCTGACACGTAATTCTGGGGTCTTTTTCTTTTTCTTTTTCTTTTTTTTTTTTTGCGGTACGCAGGCCTCTCACCGCTGTGGCCTCTCCCGTTGCGGAAGCACAGGCTCTGGACGCGCAGGCTCAGCGGCCACGGCTCACGGGCCCAGCTGCTCCGCAGCATGTGGGATCTTCCTGGACCGGGGCACGAACCCGCGTCCCCTGCATCGGCGCCACCGCTGCGCCACCAGGGAAGCCCGGGTCTTTTTCTTAAAAAGCGCCACACCAAACTATATAAGTTCTATGATTCAGGCCTCACAAGGTATGAATCAGCCCCAACTCCCAACGGACCTGTTTCCCACTTCCTCTCCCCCAATCCCAAGCCCAAGGGCGCTGTCATCAACTTGAAATAAGTACTGAAAGGCCTCCGTTTCCAGGGTATCTCTGCTCAGCCTCATCTGCAGTTTCTTCCCTGTTTCTGATGATTTAGACACTTGTCATGCAAACGACATCTACAGAGACCCATTCTGCGAAATGCTTACACGCCTCTTTTCAAGGTCTCCTGCATCTTACAATAAAAGCAAATCCTCCTGCTTCTTCCTGGGCCAGTGCTCGGGGTCCCAGGCTGCAGAAAGGGGAGAAGCCCACGAGGAGCTCCCTAGCCATCCACCTGGTGAGCCACAAGAGCCGCCCCCCACTCTTGGCCTTGGGGGCCCCGTCCCCCGCCTTCCAACCTGCCAGGGCTGGAGGAGGTCTGGAAGTCACAGTTGCAGATCCAGTGCTTGGACCTGACTGAGTTTCCACCCAGACATCTCCTCTCTACCTTCAGGCTTTATCAGACTCTCAAGGGCGTCTCAGTCACCAGACTAAAGGAACACGCCTGCCCTTCCCACCCTAGTACAGAGGGGCCCCCAAAGCTGGCAGCACTAGAAAATAGCGCGGGGGCCCTTCACAGGGGCTGCTGCCCTGCCCAGAACCACGTGGGGCTTCTTACCTTCCTGCCTGGAACAGGGGACTCTCAGCATCCCTGGGTACCCCACGCCCCCAGGGTTAAAGAGGACCTCACCTCTCTCAGGGTGACGTGACAGAGGCTAATGATTTTGCAGAGCCGCTTGAAAAGTAACGGTGATGGTAATAATAATAATTTACTATTACTATTAACAACTAACATTTACTCAGCACTTACCACATACCAGACCCTATTCTAATCAGTTTACAGGTATTAACTCATTTAATCCCCACTGCACCCTGGAAAGAAGGTAGGACCTCTATTTCATTTAACTCTTCCACTTTGGGGGCTACTTTGTTTTAATTGCAAAAGGAATACGTGCTCCTTGGAGCACATCTAACAGAAGAGGCACGTGCACAGAGCAAGTTCACAGTATCCCCGTGCCTGCTCTCTCCCCGTCCATCCCGGCTCCATTTCCCCTCTCTCAGCACAACCAGGGCGAGTAAATTCATGCACGCAGCCTGTCCTTATGCCAATACATGCAAGCACATATCAGAAGGCTCTCTTAGGATTAGCTTCCCCATTTTGTGGATAACAAAATGCAGCTCAGAGAGGTGAAGTGACTTGCCCAAGGTCACACAGCAGGCAGACGGAGGAACTGGCACTACTTGACTCCCAAGTTTAATGGCAAAGCCTGTGACCTTACCCACTAGCCTCCACGAGTCATCAGCTTCGAACCAAAGGAGTAATAATAATCATAACAAAAGAAAACAGCAGGACACATTCACTTCGTACTAACCACGGCAGCGTTTCAGGTGCATTACACACATCCACCTAGACTTCCCCCAAGCCCTGCGAGCTGGTCCTATGATTTGCACAGCCTCCCCCCAATTTCACAGATGGGAGAACCAAGCCTTCAATGAGGGGAGGCCACTGGCCCGGGTCACACAGCTATCAGCAGTGACAGACCAGGATTCAGACTCAAGCCCTCTGACTATATCAGCCCAGGAAGGCAGTTGGGTTGGGAAGGGGCAGGGCTTGGTCCTAAGTCAATGGACAGAATGGCCACTGTCCCCATCCTGAACTCACATGGGCTTTTTACAGTGCCTCCCACTGACCATCTCAGGGCCTTTGCACACTGGGGGGTCCTCCCCTCCCCTAGGCCTAGATAATGCCCAGGGCTTACTCAGGCCCTGGATGAGTCCCTGGGTAAATCCCCCCGCTCCCCGCTGAATTCCTGAAGCCGAGCAAGGCATCTGTGCACAGCTGACATGGGATTAACACATGTTCAGGGAACAGTGCTCAGTGAATAACGTGTTGCTTCAGTGGGAAGGCTGAGCTGGGCTAAGGGGACACAGTGTGTGAAGGACCCAGAGAGGCCCTGGGCATGGGC
This sequence comes from Monodon monoceros, assembly GCF_005190385.1. Lineage (NCBI taxonomy): Eukaryota > Metazoa > Chordata > Mammalia > Artiodactyla > Monodontidae > Monodon > Monodon monoceros. The sequence continues at coordinate 100,066,552 of NW_021703780.1, read as the reverse complement.
GGGGAGTATGGCAGGGCAGCAGGTAGGGCCCAGCAGGAAGAAGAACAAAGAAGCAGATTAACGAGAGAATGCTTTTTCCTCCTCTCACATCATGACGGACACTGAGGTTTAACGAGTCCAGACAGCTCTCTCCACTGCCCTTGTTAAAATCTTCACCAAAGAGCTTCCAACTCCCAACAGGAGTGCCTGAACGCTCTGAGTTAGGGTGCCACCAGCAGAAAAGGACACTTCCAATACCATGGCCAGGCTGTCCTGACCGATGAGGCCGGAAGCTGGGCACCCCAGGACCAGCGCGTGGAATTACACGGTCAGCCGGCTGTCCGCTCCGGTGGGGAGAAGCCCAAGAGATCTCCTTCTGGAAATGTTCAGTCGTAAAAGATATTTGTGGCAAAACAATTGGTAGTCCTGGATCATGTTGAAGGCAGCGAACTGGAACCTTAGAAATGGTCCAACCAAAGCCACTGCCCTCTTTAAACTCGTCTACTGTCCCCTTGGTGAGAATTCTGAACTCTTTCGGACTGATGATTTTCACAGAGGGGGGAGGCACTCAGAATGACAATTACGTATCCCAACAGGCTCCATCAGATCCTGAGCAAGCGTTGTATCTTCAGTGGCGCTGATTTCAGCCTCACACACCAGGCCTCGCTTATCTCCTGGAAACTCTTCCCAGCAGTCATGCCATCAAGCTCCAGGGATGGCATGGGGATGGGTCCTTGAGAGTGAGACCTGGAATTCTGGGGGCTCCGTTTGTGAAGGAGACCAGTTTGTCTGCTGAGGACCCCTAGCCGGGGAGGAGTGGCCGGCGGGCCTGCCCGCGGACTTGACACGGCTGCCCCAGGGCAGGGGAGCAGGTAGAGTCAGGGAAGCCACGCCCCACAGCCCACAGTGGGGGTAGAGATTGTGGCTCTCCATCACAAAAACTGTTCAATAACTACAGGTGTCTCAAGACGGATGGGTGTACCTAAAAAAATAGAGCTCCCTGGCCCTGGAGGCATGCAAGAATCTGGGTTGGTGGAAAGGGCATGCAGAATTAAATGGGGGACTGGGCCGTCTCCAAGGTCCCTTAGACCACCAGGAGAAGCCAGGATGCTAAGATGTGACTATTCCTCCCTGTTAAAGCAAGTCCAGAAAACTCCTCCCGGCCGGTCGGTGCCAGCCAGTTGCGAGTGGACTGTGTGTTTTGTAGGTAAAATAGCTCCACCTCGTCACATGTGCTTCTGTCGATACCCGTCATTTCACAGCAAGTATCTGCAAAGCCCGGCTCGCTGCTGGTCCTGGGACGGATGTCAGCAAAGCTCAGCAGGGCCCGCCTGCTCGGGGCTGAGTGTGCGCGAGGGTCCCCAACGGGTCATAGCGGGGAGCAAGTGTCCAGGCCGAAGGGTCAGAGGGGGCAATGAGAGAGGCTTCTGGGAGGAGACCTGAGGGCAGCCACCTCCTGGACGACAGCCCCAAATGTGTCTTCACTCCTCCAGAACCGGGGGAGGGTGCGCAGGCCCCCCAGATGCCTGCAGCAGGAGAGCTGCCACTCGTCCCCATTTGCTCATGTGTCCAAATCACATTCTGAAAAAAAAAAAAAATGTTTGACACTTTCTTCTTCCCTCCTTCCCCCGCCGAGACCTCCGAGGACGGTGAGGTCTCAGCCTCCGGCCTGCCCAGGTGGGTGGGGGCCGGGGGCAGATGCAACCACAGCCAGGAGGTGCTGGAGCAGGGACACACACAGTGGGTCTGTCTTCCATAAACGGTTGCTGAATGGAGGAATGAGGTGAGGACAGCAGTGCCAGGTGTGGGGCTTAGCGCTGAGAGAGAACATCCTGGAGCAGAGGGGTGACAGGATGAACTGGTGTTCCCGCAAGAGGACCTTAGCCCCTAGCAGTGGGCGCCAAGTAGACTGGGAGGGGCTGAGAACCGCAGAAATCACAACGACCAGCGGGCGAAGTGCCGCGTGCACTGAGGTCCTTGTTCTGAGGTCTCTGTACCAATTACCTTGTTCTTTCCTCACACGATAACTCTGCGGGGAGGGGGGGACTGCCAGTGTCCCCTTTGTACAGATGAGCAAAGTGACCTCCCCGAGGTCACACCGCAGGCATGTGGTAGCTCAGGGCCCTGCATCAGGCAGGACGGTGTGGCCCTGGGGAGGTCCCTCAGCGTCCCAGGCCTCAGTTTCCTCATCTGTGAACCGGGAGTGATAAATGCCCATCGTTCAGGTGGTTCCCTCTGACCCCAAAGACTGTATGATTTTTCCACCGCTCTGCAGGCAAAGACCGCCTGGGAGAAACCCTCACGTGCCTCGTTATTTTCAAGAGGAAGAAAAAATTAAAAAAACCCAAATGATTTCCTTGAAAGGCCAGTAGTAACCCAACTCCCTGGCAGTTTGAGTCTTTTCCTTTCCCCAAGAAGTCTGGAAGGAATTACATAGTGTTGACAAAATCTGGAGAACTTCCAATGACTAGAGGATTCCCCGGACATTTCAGCTCCAGATCAGTCACTATTGAAACAAAATCCAATAGTCTCCTCGACGGGCACCTTGCTGGGAATTTTTCATGTACTGCAGCCACGTTAGGTGTGTGAGGAGATGGGCAGACCCCTGGCCTTTGTGCCCCTGCGCCCCCTCCCACTGGCACAGCTGAGCCGCTGACCCTTGCCCGCCCCCGGCGACCCAGCCGGACAGAGGCAGCCCTTCCTCCCGGCCTGGACCCCGCACGGGGCAGGTGTGGCCTCAGTGCCCTGGGGACCAGACCCAGAGCAGCCTCACCCAGCTGGATGGAGGGCCCACCTGCTCCTGTGGGAGGACAGAGCCTGGAAGGGTGGGCTTGCAAGTCCTCTGCCTCCTGGGGCTTCCGAGGACCATCCCAGAGCCCTGTGTGGTCAGTGTGGCCCGGGGCTCTCATCCTGGAGGCCTCGGCCCTGCCCAACTCCCAGAAAGTTCTGTGTCCTGTTTCAACAAGAGGGTCTCAGCCTACCACGAGAATGCACATGGGCTGAAAACCACGCCGACACGGTCAGCCTCAAGCTCTTCCCGGGGCTGAGACCCGAGTACCCACCAGCCCTCTCGGTACATCTGCTCAGAGGCCTGATGGACGCCTCAACCTCAGCTGGATGAAGTGAACCCACCACGGCCTTCCTGTTAGGGAACCGCTGACTGAAACCGCCCACCTTGGCCAGGCCCACTTGCCTGAGCTGTCTCACAACAGCAGGTCCGATAAGCATCACGGTGCTGTCACCGAAAACTAACAGGGAGAATTCGGGAGGGGCCAGAAGGAGGGAGGAGACGCCAGCCCATAATATGTCCTGCCAACCTCCCAGAGCCCTTCGCGCTGGAATCCATCTTGGCTTAGCCATGCGCACGCCACCAGGAAGGACCCTGAGTCAGAATGATTGGCTGGAGACAAGCCAGAAGCTAAGCTGAGAATGAACCCGAGACTGTGAGCCACGTGGCGGGGCAGTCCTCCGGGGTTCCCTCACCCTGCTGCTCTCCGCCCGGGTGCCCCTTCCCCATAAAGTCGCTTGCTTTGTCAGCACGTGTGTCTCCTGGGACAATTCATTTCCGCCTGTTAGACAAGACCCCACTCTTGGGCCCTGGAAGGGATCCCCTTCCTACAACGTCCCCGTCTCAGCTGGGCCCGACCGCCTCCCCAGGAGCTCAGGCCCGACAGCAGGGTCAGCCCGGCCCCCCCTGCTCTCACGCCCTCATCGCATCCGTCAGCCGATAACTGGTGGCTCCACCTTCAGAATCGCCCAGGATCCGCTCCTTCCCCACCCTCACTGTGCTCACCGGAGCCGACCACCGCCTCCCCCTTTCTCTAACGGTCGTGGTCCCCTCCTCTGCCCTCACCCCAGAGCCTGCTCTCCACACGCAGCCGGACGATCCCACTCAGCCCACGTCAGGACGCATCCCTCCTCTCCACACCCTCCGCGGCCGCCCCTGAGGGACAGCCTGTGTGTCCCAGGCCTCAGTGACGGGCTGACCTCCTGCGACGTACTTCCCCATGTCCACGTGGCTCCCTTACCTCCTACAGGTCTGTGCTCAAGTGTCACCTTCCCCGTGAGGCCTTCCCTGGCCTCCCCCTCTCACCATACTGATCCCGGGCTGGTCTCGGTTTGTCTGCATGTGACGTGTCGCCCCCAGGAGCTGGCCACAGTCATTCCTGGCTCTGCCACTGACCAGCTGTGTGACCTTGGATGAGGTACTTAACCTCTCTGTGCCTCTGTTTCCTCATCTGTAAAATGTGCCTTCACTCCCAGCTGCTGTGGAAACTGAATGAGTTACTACACACAACAGTCTGGGATATAGCAGATGTCTGATCAGCTTTCGTTAAGATCATCACCACGCGCTATGGGCCAGTGGTCGGGAGGCCTGGGCTCTAGGCCACCTCTGCCCCGACTCTCCTTGTAACCTCAGGCAAGTCCCTTTCTCTAAACGCCATTTCCTTTAGCTGCAAAATGTGGGGATTAGCCAAGAGGTGGGCTGGGCCCCTGGGTCACCCACTGCCAGGGCTTCAACCACCCTCCACGGGATGGGCCCTCCCTGATCTCCACGCTCTGACCCCAGCTGCCACCCCACAGTGCCACCAGGACATTCTCAGGCGGCTCAGACTCCTGCTGCCAGACCAGACTCCCGGCTCCTCCCTTCCTGTCAAGTCCCCGGGCCCCTCTGCTTGCCCCTCTGCTTCCCCCTCCGCTTCTCAGTAACCCGTGTCACCACCCCCTGCTGAGCAAGCCAGAAGCATCCCCTGGGTCCTCTCCTTTCCTCTCCCCCAACACCCACCCTTCGCAGACCCCTCTAGTGTTTACAACCCTAGACCCCTCTAGGATGCCCAAGTCCCCCCACACCCACACCCACGCTGAGCCAGCACTCCCTCCACCCTGGACCTTGCACGAGACTCTATCTTTGAGAAGGTTCCTCCCTCGCTGTTTGAGGGCTGGCACCCTCTCATCCTTCAGGTCTTGACTCGGAAAAGCCTTCCTGACCCTTGCCTTCCCTTGTCACACCCTGTCACACCCCCTCTCCAAAGCTCTTGTTTGTGTACTTGTTTATTTTCTAACTTCTGCCTTGAATCTCAGCTCCAGAGGACAAGAGTCCCCTGTGCCGTGCCTGGCACACGGTAGCACCTCAGCAAATATCTGGTTATGAATGTACAACGTACGATTACGGCTGAAGTTATGGCTTGATTACCTCCACAGACAGGGAGATCATTACCAAAGGGAGACTGTCCATTCCATGGGTGGAGATGCCCACATATAAAGGCCAGAATGTTACTGTAGGTAAAAGGAGTAAACTGAGGCTCAGAGAGGAGAGGGAGTCCCTTAAGATCCCAGGACAGCAGGGATGGCATTAGAGCCACGTCCTAACTGCTGGACAGCACCGCTGATGCCTCAGGAGGTCCATTCTCCCAGAAGCAGGTGTCTTCAGGGGCCTAGTGGAACCCTGGCCTGGATGCTAACTGTCTGGCCCACTTTTCCAGGCATACTCCTCTTTGTTCCTTCCCAGGGCAGAACCGCTGCAGGGCACGTGCCCCCAGATGGACCCGGCCCCACTAGAAGTGCCCTTCAGAGGAAATATTGGGCAGTGGGCTTTGCCATCATAATTCACTCTGGCTTGGAAACTGCTCTACCTGAGTCTGACACAGTCACGAGGATTTAAAACAGGTGATCACAAGTCCTTTCAGCGCTATGGGAGAAGGTTTATTCCTTTCCTCCTCGCCCCGAACGGCACAGGGGGAATCATCACAGCCTCTCTGGATGTTCCACAGCTGCATCAACAGGCAGGCAGCCTCAAGGGGGCTGCGGGCAGCCAGACCCCACGCACCAGGCAGCCACCCAGGGCCCATCTCAGGCCTGGAGAGTGAGGCCCCAGGCAAACTATTTCTGGGAGGAAGTTCGCCCCACTGTGCAATTTCCGCTCATGAGGAAGTTCTGAGAATATGAGCGTCCTTTCATAAGAATTTTACAATTTTGTCCTTAAATGTGACTTCAAGAAGGAGTTGCTTTCTTAAATGGGAGTCATTACATCAGACGGTCAAGTTCACACTCCCTCTCTTGCCCCTCCCTCCCTTCATTCTGGAGGAAAGGAAACTCCCTCTCACGGGGACTGACTCTACACCAGAGCCCTGGCCAGGAGCTCTCAGACACGCAGTGACCCTGACAGGTATGGCAGTGAAGACCTGGGGCTCAGAGAGGCCTCAGGCCCCAGGGCAGGCCATGACCTGGCCCAACTTCCACACCAAGTGTTCATGGAAATCAAGCTGTAGAAGCCAGTCCCACAGCTCCGCTTTATCACATCTTTGCACTCTTAGAACCGAGCACAGCATGTGGCACACAGTAGGTGCTCATAAGTAGAGTGGGCATGTGAGAGAGAAGCCACTGGTGTGGCAGAAGTGAGCCAAGACATGGAGAGATACACACACACACACACACACGCACAGACACATGCACACAGACACCAGGTGCTGATGAATTTGCTTGACGCCTGGACTAGCCTTACCTGATGCCAGACCTTTCCCTGAAATTCTCAGTCCCATGAACTAATACATGAATCCCCTCCCCTCCCCCCCACTTTTTATTTTAACATCTGTTTAAATTGACCTTCCTGTCCCTTGCAAGAGTTCACATGTAGTTCAAATGCATAGGCGTGCCTGTGTGTCCCCTTTCGGACTCTTGGCTTCGGCCGAGCATGGACGATCCACTTTCCCTTCATCCTTCTACAGCGTGTTCCGTCTCCCTGAACCTTCTGGCTTCTCACTGCCCCATCCCCCCAGCCCCCAGGATTCCTCTCCTTGTTTCTAACGCTGTGGTCAGCTGTTCCCAGAGCAGGGCCTCAGATACACTGGGCACAGTCCTTACTCAGGGCCTTTGCACCTGCCGCTCCCTTTGCCAGACTTCCACGAGTCCTGCTCCCTCCTTGACTCCAGATTTGATCAAACATCACCTCCTCGAGAAATCCGCCCCGGCCACACTGCCCTAGAGGGCCTCTCAGTGCCCGCAACTCTGACGGCTTCCCCTGCTCATTTTCCTTCGCTGCACTTATTAGCTCGGCCTGAAATCACATCCTACTCATCTGTGGATTATCTGCCACCCCTGGAACATCAGCACCGTGAGGGTGTGCCCACTGAGCCCGGCACTGTGCCTGCTCCGGATGGAAACGCTATAAAAATGCCGAAGCCTGAGTCTGAAAGAGATCTTCTCTTAGACCATGAATTGTTACAGAAATTTGTATAAATACGGTCATCATTAGAAATGAAAAGTCTGACCAAAAGGGTGTTTACAACCGCTTAAAATACCCCACACCTGGGAAGAAGTCATGAGGGGGTGGGAAAATCTGGGAAATTGGGCTCTTCTGCGTTTAAAAGACTTGCCTACTTCACAGTTCAAAAAAAAGACTCGGGCTTCCCTGGTGGCGCAGTGGTTGAGAGTCCGCCTGCCGATGCAGGGGACACGGGTTCGTACCCGGGTCCGGGAGGATCCCAAGTGCCACGGAGCGGCCGGGCCCGTGAGCCATGGCCGCTGAGCCTGCGCGTCCGGAGCCTGTGCTCCGCAACGGGAGAGGCCACAACAGTGAGAGGCCCGCGCACCGCAAAAAAAAAAAAAAAAAAATCAAAAAATCAATAGCTTGGGTTGGAGGCTCCTGGAGCTCTGGGAGGACCCGCTGATCAGCCTGGCTGAGACGTCTCAGGCATTCTCACACGCAGAGCGAGCGTCTGGAGGATGAGCCGCCAGTTCTCTGAGACCCGAGGACAAGGCAGAGCTGCTAGAGGAAGCGCCACGGCTGAGCCCAGCGGGGAGGTGCGGCCCGAAGACGCTGCCACGGCGGTGTGATCCTCCCCCATCGGTGGTTGGTCAGAACGCAGCAGGCCCGCCCCACCCAGGGGCCCAGCTAGGCCCCTCTGTGTGGCCAAGGGGCTCCGGGCGGGGCTGCATCCATCCAGCCCGGCCTCGGCCACACCACCCAGGGCATACTGGCTCTGCAGCTGCATCCCAGGGACAGAGAAACAGGAAGAGCGCAGCGCTGCCCTTCTTCCCTCCAAGACGGCGCAAACGTTCTTCAGCTCTTCTATTACATTTCTCCCCCTTTATATTAAATCTCAGCATCTTGGACACTGAGCTTGGAGGGTTCCTGAGGTCAGCTGGCCCAGTCCTGCCCTGGATGCTTCAACATCCTTGTGGACTCACCAACTTCACAAAAGCAATAAATATTTCTGAGAAAAAAAAAAAAAAAAAACTAACAACGTGCTTCCGGGCAATAATTTTTCAGCTGCCGGTCACTTTCATACCTGCTCCTCACAGGGGTGGGGACCCCGCCGACGGGCCATCGACCCTGGAGCACGGGCTCTGCAGCCGCGTGACCCGGGGCCACCCCAGCCTGCAGGTCCGGCCCCAGGGCCCCAGGGGTGAAGAGAGGACAGCAAAGTGCAGCCCGCGGGGCCAGGCAGCAGGGACAAACTCCCCACCCTCCAGCCCCAAATGCCCCTTTGGGAGTGGGGGGAGCTGCAGAAATCTCCACGCCCACGACGGATGCCAGGAGTCCTTTCATCAGCCTCCTGCGACAGCCTGCAGGCAGCCGGTGCCCTGACGTGGCTGCCAGGGTCCTCTCTCGATTGCAAATGCACACCCGTCCCCGTCTTCCCCACCCTCTGTCACCCTCTCACGGGACTCAGCCCTAGGAACTGCATTTGCCGTAAGAGAGGGGCAGCGTCCAGCAGCAGCCGTGTGGTGCCAGCGATGCCCGGGAACGGGTCTGTTTGCTGCTTCGTAACAAGCAGCTTCAATGACTACGGATGGCTGAACCACGTCCCCGTAATGGGGCCAGACAGGCTCTAACTTCCCTTCGAAGGATTAAAACAAAACAAAGCAAAACAAAACTGTGCTCAGGCAAGAGACCAACTGTCCGCAATCAGCATCCATTTCTAACTGGCATGAAAGAGGCCCTTCAGGCAGACACGAGCCCCATAAACAAAGTCCCAACAAAGCCCCAAGCCAACTCCGTAACAATGATAATTACTGTCACCATTATTATAATAGTAACTTGTATTTTAATAGTCCTTTGCACTATAAACAAAAATCACGGCAGACATTTAGAGAGAACTGGCTGCACACAGGCGGACAGCCAAGTCATCGGAGGAAGCTCACCCATCTTCGGGGGACAAGTGAAGCCACAGCTTGAAAACTGGGTAAGGGACCCAAATATGAAGCAGAAAAGTTAAAGCCCAGCCCAGCCCGGGAGGTCAGAGAGGTCTGCCTGGAGGAAGCAGCCTCTCTTTGGAGCCTGGACAGGATAAGCAGACCGTTTCTAGGCAGAGGGGCAGGAAGGGTTCCCAGGAGAAGGGAACAGAATGAGGAAAGGCGGGAGCAGAGTGCTGTGTCGGGGGAACTCCAGGTACTCAGCATGGCTGGAGTCCAGGGATCCAGGGGGATGGGAAGGAACACACTGGCAAGGTGGGTACAGAGCAGGCACCACAGTCTGTGCAGAAGAGTTCGGATTTTACCATGAGGCAACGGGATGCACAGACAGATTTTACTTATTGTCCTCTGTACTGTGTGTGTGTGTGTGTGTGTGTGTGTGTGTGTGTTTCCAGCTGAGGAGGGACGTGTGCTGCTGTTCAGCCTCAAAAATATTCAGACATTACAGCCTCCGTCGCTCGTCTGCTGCCCCCTGGAGCCTGGCGTCCAAGTACTGCAACTGGCTTTTCATCTCTTAATTCTTTGATTAGGAAGAAATCCCTAGAAACGGAGGCACCCTGGGTTGTGTCTTGGCTTGTGATGATTTCAGAGCCACCTGTGAGGTGTGGGCAGGGCTGGCTCCTCCTCAGGCCTCCCTCCTCGGCGTGCAGGCGGTCGCCTTCTCCCTGTGTCCTCACGTGGTTGTCCCTCGGGGCTCTCAGGGTCTTCGTCTCCTCATTTTATGAGGACACCAGTCCGACTGGAGCAGGGCCCAGCCACATGGCTCCATTTTAACTTAGTCACCTCTTTAAAGGCTTCATCTCCAAATACTGAGGTCCTGGGGGTTAGGACTTCAACGTATGGATTTGAGGGACACCGTCCAGCCCATACACAGTTGGATCAGTCACTGGGAGGCACCAGCAGGGGATGGGAGGGAGGTCGGGGTATCGATTCCCAGCTCCCCTACTGCTCGGATGCAGATGCGTCAATAACTGTGTTTCTCCGCTTACAGCCCTAGCGTGAGAAGCCCCCCAAAGCCTCTGCTCTCACTGGGTCCTGGTGACGCGGCCCCTCCCAGGCCCCCTCAGCCAGCGGGCTGCCAGGCCCCGGTGCTGCACTACCCCGGGTCAGCTCTGCAGCGCCGCCCACACCTCTGTGATTCGCCCCTTTGTGAGCCTCCCCTCACTCCCCTTGAATGGACCTGCTGTCTCCCGCCAGGATGCTGAGTGATAATCGCCATCCCACTGGCCATCTGCTGCTCTAGGCTCATTTCTACACGAATTTACAGTCGTCTGAAGCCTGTGATCCCAGAGGAGCAGTGCCCTCCTGACACTCCAGGGTACAACCTCGGGGTGGACGGTCTGTTCCAGAGATTGAGAGGTGGGAGTCTATGTTCCCCACATCCCCAGGTGCCCTGACCAGTGGAAACACATTTGAAATCATGACAGCGAGCGATTTCTAAGGTCAGACATCCACAGGCAATCAAGGTGAACCCTGACCTGAACCTCACACCTCATACAGGAATGAACCCTGCACGGATCATGGGCTCACCTGAAAAATGGAAACCCAAAAACCACTTAGGAGAAAACCAAGGTAGAACTGGCGAGTCTTACGCTTGACACTGAAAGCACGACCTACAAAAGGAAAAGTCAGTAAGTTGGACCTCGGTGAGTTTATCATTTTTGCTTCGTGAAAGATGCTACAAAGAGGATGCAAAGGCAGGCTTTTTACAGGGACGAGTATTTACAAGCCACACACCCGACAAAAGAGTGGTGGATATATTTATCCAGAATACAGAAAGAGTGTGCACAGCTCAACAGGACAAAACCAACCAGCTTAACTAGAAAATAGGCAAAAGACATGAATGGACACTTCACCTAACCAGACAGACAGGTGGCAAATAAGTACACAAAAACGTTCAACATCACTGCTGTTAAGGAAACACAAGGGAAAACACGGGGAGATGTCACCACACACCTATGGTAAAGACGAAAATCAAAAATCGCATAATGCCAAACGCCGGAGGGAATCTGATGGGAATGCAGGACAGTGCGGCCACTCCAGAAAAAGACTTCGGCGGTTTCTTATAAAAGTAAACAAGCAACTAATACACAAACCAGCAATCACGCTCTTTGGGCGTTTATCCCAGAGAAACGAAAACCTATGTTCACACAAAAACCTGTTCAGAAACATGTATAGCAGTTTTAGTGTAACTAGAAACAACTCAGATGCCCTTCCATGGCATCCACAGCGCAGAATGCTACCCAAAAGGGAATGATCTACAGCCACTTGGAGGGATCCCAAGGCCATTATCCAGAGTGAAGAAAGCCAATCCCAAGAGGTTCCATACTGTATGCTTCCATTTATCTAACATTCTTGAAATGACAGGATTACAGAGACGGAGACAGATGAGTGGTTGCCAGGGGTGATGGAGGCAGAAGGAGGTGAGCGTGGTTATGAAAGGGCAACATGAGGGACCCATGTGGAGGTGTAACTCTTCTGTATCCTGACCGTGGGACTGGACGTGCTACAGTGGCCCATCTCTCTCTCTGTCTCTGTCTCAGAATACTCACCCTTGGAGCCCGGCCACCATGCTCTGAGGACGCCCACGTCACAAGGAGTGGGTGTTACAGCCAACAGCGTCAGCTAGACGCCGAGGAGGGTTGTAAGCAGTCTCCCAGCTCTCCTCGCTTCCTTCCAAAGATCATGCGCGTCCATGGTAGGGGTCCAGGTGGGCGTGACAGAGGGCAGCAGACCCAGCCCAGAACCAAGGGCTTGTCTCAGGCAGAGACAAGCAGGGGTCATCGGGGGGGTCCTAGGGCCGCTGCAAACGGGACCCCTGCCCCCGAGGTCAGCCTCCACCTGGACCTGGAGGGCGGCCTGGGCCTGGGTGTCTACGGATCACAGGCCGGGATGGCAAGCACTTCAAAGGCAACCTCCCCTCGTGCTGTAGAAATTGCTAGGTTTCTTGGGACCCACAGAGAAATCTTACCAGAGATGCAAACGAGCCCTCATCTTCCTTCGGTAGAATGGGACGTGCCTGCTCCGTGCGCACAATGGGATTTAAAACATCAACTCTGCCAACCCACGGGTGCGTCCGCAGAGGCATGAGGGGCACCTTCCTAAAGACGGCCTCCTGCCAGGGAAGGCAGGAGGCCCTGGCCGGCTGGAGGATGCCTGCCCGGCCTGGAGCAGGGAGAAGGCCCTCTCTCCATGAATCCTCCCTTATCTCCGCTCTGGAGGTAGGAAACACTGCCTGGCCTGTCTCCTGCAGGGAGGGGGCTTCCACACAGCACACCCCCAGGCCAGCATTTACGGTTCAAACCAACTTCAGGGCGAAGCTGCATACGTGACTTGGGAACCCACTTCCAACAAGGCCACAGGGCCCCTGGGGCCTCAAGTGTTCCTGGCTGGAGAGTGACCAGGGCCCGATGGAGCTGTCCCCGTCAGCGGCACCCTGAGGATCATCCAGACCCAGGCCCTGAGGTCCTCACGATGGTATGAGGCAGTCACTAGGTGGAGCCCCATCTTACAGATGAGAAGACTGAGGTTCAGAGAGGTGACCTGCCAGGCATGGGCTGCTGTCTGACATCTGAACCAGCTAGGGATCCATGTGCCCCTTTTACAGGCGGGCACACTGAGGTCCAGAGATGGCACAGAAGAAAGTCAAGGCCACATGGCCTTGTGTTGCAGCGGTAAGAGCTGATGTTCTGAACAGCTGTTTGATGAAACTTTTTGGTGACCTGGTGTCATGTCAAAGCTGTGAAGGTCCAGCTTCTAAGCTCAGGCAAACCTTCTAGTGGCCCACCACCCTGCTCTTTCACCCCAGCCCCGCTCCAGCCCACCCCTCTCTCCCAGCCCACCTGCCAAAGAAGGGCCCCGGGAAGTGAGGGCTGCCCGTCGGCCAGCTGCTGGGTCCAACCCATGTCCAGCATCACTGCAGGCCAGTCCCTGAGCTTCAGCACAAGGCTGGCTGTGAGGTGGGTGCGAGTGAGCCCCCCAGTCAGTACAGGGGGAACTCTGGGCTCAGAGGGCCTGAGGGACCTACCCAAGGTCACAGGGCTGAGAGCAGCTCCCAGTGCCTGCAGCCCAGCCTCCCCCAGCCTCTCTGCCGGGAGGCCTCTGCCCTGTGCCCCCAGAAAGGGTTTCTATTCCAAGCAGCATGGTCTGAAATGACAGAGAAGATGACCCGTTCCTGGGGAAAATGGAGCAGAGAAGCGCCGAGCCCATCCAGAACAGAGGGGGCCAAGTGGCCTGTCTGTTTCTCTAATTCTAACAATTTCCGCTTATTCCCCCACAGAGGACCTCTGTAATTTACCCCGTGGTCAGCAAGCTTATCCGAACATTAAAAGTTAATTCGCTCTCTGCTTCTCCTGCCTGTTATAACCCGTTTGTGGGCTTTTTTTCCCCAAAAGCATAAGCCCTGCATCCTTGTAAACATAAAATATTTAATTGGCAATTCCAAGGCCTGAGCCGGCCGATCACCCTCTCCCGGGGGCTCTGTGCGGCCCACGGCCACGGCTCAACAACACGTGGGCCCCTCGGAGACCCAGTCTGAGAACTCGCCCACTGGGGCAGGCGGGGGACAGGGAGGCACTCGCCCAGGGTCAGAGGCAAATCCAGCACCTGGCATTTGGTGGGGCGGCTGGAATATTCTGCAGCCACGGGGACTCCTGTCCTGATGCTCTGGGCAGCACTGAGAAAGGTCCGTGTGCTGACGGGGCGGCGGCACGGTGGATGCTCAGAGCCGGACCCTGACACAGGCCCTGGTCCTGAATTCCGACTCCAATGCCAGCTGGCTGTGCCCATGTGTTCCTGTAGGATCCTGAGCAAGTCCTCCAACTGTCCAAGCCTGTGCTCCTTGGCCATAAAGTGGGGTGAAGACTAACCGTCCCCAGAGCATTGTGACGCGAGGAATGTGAAAGCTTAGGCCCCGTGCTCCCAGAGTGGGGTTATTATTCTGAAGAAAAGCTGAACCCTGTATTTTCTGCTGCTGGGTAAGAAAAAGCACACTGATGAAAAAACTTACTAGGAGGAAATACACCAACGTGATAACAGCACGGCTCGGGAAGGCTGATGGGCTGGGGTTTTTTTTTTAGCCTAGACTTTCTAAACTTTCTGTCGTGATTCTATCCTGCACTGATAATAAAAACATATTGACATCAAAATAGTGCATCCGATCATTCACGCAATCAACAGGCACGTGCTGCCTGCAGGTGGCCCTGGGAGAGAAGTCCAGTGGAGCAGGTGACACAGAACAGACTGAGATGAGCCTCATGTCACAGAAGCTATGGGGTGGGAGGAGGTCCCCGGCCCAGTGCAGGGTGGAGAGGGGTTGGGGAGCAAGAGGACTTCCTGGAGGAGGTGACATCTGTCCCCTTCTCAGAGAGGGGGAAGACATTTGACGGGCCCTTGTGGAGAGGTTCAAGGGTGGACAAGGAGGCTTGGGGCTCAGAAAACACGACGTGACAAATCTCCATCCCAAGGTGTGGGCCAAGTACCCCGACTTCCTTACAGGGGACACCAGGGGTGGGGGCCACACACAACCTCTCTACAGAGTGATGGCCCCTCTGAGCCACACCCCTCAGGCAGGATGGGCCTGCATCCAACAGCCCGGAGGTGGGACTCCGAAGCCTACCTCACAGCGGAGGCCACCGAGGCGCGGAGCTCAGGGCCCCGTCCGGGTGGCTCAGGGCACAGCGTGGACCCAGACGTGTGGCCGCCAGCGCTGCTCGCTGCCCTTCTCCACCTGCTTGCAGGCCGGCCTCTCAGTTCCCTCCCCAACCCCGGGCTGCAGAGGCCAGCCCCGCGGTCAGCCCGCACTTGGGGTGGTCCCACACTGTCCGCTCAGGGGTCACCCAGGCTTCCTTTGTCAAAGTCTGCAATGGCTACCGGAAGAGCTGCCTGCTGCCCCGAGGGGCCTGCTGGCCCAGAGTGACACCCCCTCCCCAGGCCGCTCTGCCCCCAGCTGGCTGCCCTCACAGCCTAGGCAGCAGGGCTGACACGGCCTCCGAGGGCATCCTTCCCGCTGCTCAAAGCCCCCCACAAGAGCCCCTTCCCTACAGGTAACTGGGACTGACGGCAGAAGCAACCCTGCAGTATTCTTTCACCCCGGCTTTACTGGGTATAATTGACAAATAAAATCATATCTACCTAAAGTGTACATGATGATTTGATAAACGTACATCATGAAATATTTACCACAATCAAATTAGCTAACACATCCACGACCTCACAGCTAACTTTCTTTTCGGGGGGTTGTGGTGAGGACACTTAGAATCTACTCCCTTAGTAACTTTCACGCACACAATATAGTATCGTTAACTGCAGTCACCAGGCTGGCGCTGTACGCTGGATCATAACTGGAAGTGTGTGCCCTTTGGCCAACATCTCCCTCCCTCCCCCCCCCAGCCCCTGGCAACGACCATTCTACTCGACAAGATTCTTCATGTAAGCAATACCATCTTTCTCCACCCGGCTCATCTCACTCGGCATAAGGCCCTCCAGTCTCTTCCGTGGTGTCAGGAATGGCAGGATTTCCTTCTTTTTATGGCTGAGCGGTATTCCCAACAGCCAAGCTAAGGAAACAAGCTGAGTATCCTTCCACCAAGAAGACGCGGCACACGGACACAGTGGGGTGTTACTCAGCCGAATGGAATTCTCGGGACCCACACCCCTTACCATTAGCGAGCAATCTCCCAAGTTGCTTCAGCTGTGAAAGGTCTACACACAGAAAACAGGCTGGCAGGAAATTTCCCCCAACGTTAACAGTGTTTGCTTCATTTCAATGGGGCCCTCCCATGATTACGCTGTTCTATCTGCTTCCCTGGACTCTCCAAATCTGAAACAATGATCATGCGTCACCTTTGTAACTGCCAACAATAGCTTTTTAAAAGGACTTGCATCAAAATTCAGGGTTGGGGTCTTTCTCAAACGAGGCAGTTGAGGTGGTAAACTAAGTCTCCAAGGTCACAGGGCTAGTGCCCGGCAGGGGAAGGACTGAAACCCAGAAATGTCTGGCTCCTGTCAGGCAGGTGGTGGGGAGGCAGGGAGAGGCATCAGAGGAAGCTCCCGCTCCCTCTTGCAAGGACGGGGATGCTTGAGGAGAGATGGTGGAGCGAGAAGAGGGATCAGCATGGGGGTGCCCACTTCCAAAGCCAGCCCGACACCTTCACCTGACATCTCACACCTTCCCACGCTGTGTCACACTGCCTTTATTTCATCTGCTCTTTTCAGTTATTGCCTTGCTGTGTGATTCTGGGTGAGTCACTAGACCTCTCTGTGCTTCCATGTCCCTGTTTCTAAGTTAGAGGTAATGATTTCTTGGGACGATCAAGGGAGATCATGAGTATGAAAGCTGCAACACGGGCCAGGAAACAGAAGTGTGTGCAGGACGGGGAAACTGAGGCAAGACCGCATCCCACGTTTCCTGAGTCCCACCTACTGCACCCCTTCAGGAACAAGAAGCCACACTGAACTTGCCTGAGGAGGGACCACCTATGATCATCTCATTTCATCTTCACAACAAGCCCGCAAGGTGAGTCAAATCCTTCCCACTCTGTAGCAGAGGGGACTGGTGGTCCACAAAGAAATAGAACTCAGCTGGCCCAAGGCACACAGCCAGGAAGGGAGGTGACTGGAACTCACCCTTAGGGCCTCTGACCTTCCCTCCGCACCTGCCGACTGACCCTGTACTCCTGCAGGCTACTTTGCTCTTTTAAAGCTGGGCAGGAGGCCGGGAGAGGGGACAATGGGAAGGGCTGATTTAAGAGGATTTCATGTGCAAAGGGCAGACCCCCATGGTCACAGGCAGCGCCCTGGACAGAAGCTTTTCTCGTGATGGTTTAAGACAAAGCTTTCTCTGTAGGGGAAACAGCGTTTTCATTTCCAGGATTACAATAACATGGGATGTGTTCTAAACACCACAGCAAAGCACCCCCGCTAATTCAGCCTCAACTCCATGCCTCTGTGTTGCCAAGTCAGTTCATTTGTGATCACAAACACTGGCATTCTAGATAGTTTTGCTACATCAAACTCCTACTGGTAGGACAAATGGAGAAAGAAGGGGGGAATCATCATAGAGCGCTTTAGAAGAAATATTATACTATTTTCCAATCCACAGTGACACTTCAGCCAACTGGTAGCCAAGTGGTCCCAATAGGAGTCTTGTTGTAACAAACAGACACTGTCACCATCCATCTACCCATCCATCCATCCATCCATCCATCTACCCACCCACTCATGCATCCATGCATCCATCCACCCATCCATCCTATGTACAAAAGTCTATGCTAGAACCTCACACCCATTAGGATGGCAACCATCAAGAACACAGAAAATAACAAGGATGTGGAGACACTGGAACCCTGGTGCTCTGCTGGTGACAATGCAAAATGGTGCAGCCACCGTCGAAAACAGTAATGGCGGTTCCTCAAAAATAATTGAATATAGAATTACCAATTGATCCAGCAAGTCCACTTCTGGGGATATGACCAAAAGAATTGAAAGCAGGGTCTCAAAGAGATATTTGTGCACCCATGTTCATAGCAGCATCATTCATACTAGTCAAGAGGTAGAAACAACTCAAGTGTCTATCAACATTTTTTTTCTAAGTGATGACAGATAAACAGAACGTGGTCTATACATACAATGGAGTATTAGTCACCTTAAAAAATAAGGAAATCCTGACACATGCTACGATATGCACGAAATGTAAGGACATTATGTGAAATAAGCGAGTCACAGAAGTGCAAACACTGTATGGCTCCACTTATACGAGGCCCCTAGAGGAGTCAAATCCATAGACGCAGAAAGTAGATGGTGGCTGCCAGGGGCTGGGGGAGGGGGAGGGGAGTTAGTGGTTAATGGGGACAGAGCTTCAGTTTGGGAAGATGAGGAGATGAGAAAGTTCTGGAGATGATGGTGGTGATGGCTGCACAAATGCCACTGAACTGGACACTTAAAAGTGGTTAAAGTGGTCCATTTTATGTTATGTGTATTTTATTACACAAAAAAGTCTGTGCTGGATACTTACTGTGAGGGGAGAAAGAACCTTGTAATGATAGTAATGACCATTTCTGGGAGCGCTCAGGGTGCCAGCCACCGTTCTGAGCGCTGTACCAGGCAATTCCTCCTTTGTTCCCCACAGTGCCCTGTTAGGTGTGTGCCTTAATTACACCCATCTTACAGGTGCCTTCTCTGCCCATCTCCGTGTCCTGCTCCCCGCCTGCCGGCCTGCAGCTTTGCCTCCTGCCCTGAGCATGGAGCCCCATCAGGCAGGCCTCTCTTGGAGCTGCAGGGCTCACAGGGTTCCTCTAATACCAGACACGCACACACAGACACAGGAACGTGGGTGCCCACACATGCACACACACCTTTCAGGCTGACAGTAGTAATGGCTCCCTGCTGCCGCTTGTCCCTGGATGCTGCACCAGCCCCGCTGGTTTCCTTGACCTTACTCACGCCTCTGCCAAACATCCCTCGTTAATCCCCCCTGCGAGTGGGCCTCGGTTTCCCCGGCACCCCCTCACCCATCTGTTTGCCCACATGCCCAGGACAAATTCCTAGCTGGGGCCTCCACAGACTGCAGAGACCCCTGATCCTATCTGGAGATGCCTGCCCTCCAGGCCTCCAGCAGACAGGGGTGTGAACAGAGTGCCCAGGACACAGAGAGCGTGCAGGAGTGTAAGGGTCAGTCATCCTGAGAACAAACAGACCTCACTTCAGCAGCACTTGCTGTGCAAATCACTAAGATGCATGGGCCTGATCTGGCAGCTTAGAGGCAAGTCCAGGAACACATTTGCTGAATAACAAAGGATTGCAGTAAACTGACAGGAAGGAGCTGCCCATTAGCAGAAGACTGACCTTGGTCACATGGCCCTAAGTCCAAAAATTAACCCTTCCTTCTTCCCTCCTTCCTTCCTCTCGTATTTACTCAGCACCCACCACGTGCCAGGTGTCAGGAATATGCCCATGAACACACAGGGAATCAGGTGGGCATCTGCAGGGCCTCACCAGGGGCATACCCCCGCCCCACACTCAGCCTTCCTGACCTGGACCCCTGGTCTGTGTCCAGGCCACACGGCTGGTGGAACGGGGCTGCCCCTCAGGGCGGTGCCAGTCCACTCCCCCCCCCCCCCGCCGCCCATGTGTGAAACCCCTTCCTGGGTGGGTATTGTCCAGACCTCGGAAGTGAGGGGGTAGGCATTTTCCACCATAATGGGCCACAGTGATAGTCCCTGCTGGTCAGGGAAGATTACAACCCGAACAAAGCCCAGGCAGGGCCGCAGGGAGTGGGTGCCACCTCCTGCATCCCTCACGGCCTCCGGTGTGACTATGATAAAGAAAACCCTCGGCAAGCAGCTCGGGCATCAGAGCCAATGCTGCAGAAAGGAAGCAGGCATCACGATGAGCAGCTGTTCCCACCAGGTCCATGGGAATTCCAAGCCGGGAAAGACTAAGGAACAGTGACTGAGCCACGCCTGGGAGGACGCAGCATCAGGTCGGGCTGGACAACTTGCAAAGCCCTTTCAAACTATCCTCACATTTCGGCCGCCCCCAACAATCCCAATCTTATCAGGCAGGCGCCGTTCTTATCCTTGGCTTACAGTTAAGGAAACTGGGGCTCCGAGAGCTGAGGAAACTCGCCCAGGCAGCTGGACGCTAGTGAGAAGCGGCTGAGCCGAGCTTCAGTTTTCTGATCTCCAGAACAGGGACAGTGATGCTTAGCTTTTAGGAGGCTTGTAAGGACTGCACGGGATGCATGGGCGTGAAAGCCCCTTAGTGCTGGGCCACTTTGCGGGACGCTTTTCATGCTCTTCTGTGCTGCACACTCTCCCACTTCCACCCAAGTCACTAATTTTGCACAGAAAATGTCCTCCTGCTCATACTGCCCACTGCCCCCAAGGGGAATCGGGCCACTCCTGTCTAAACAGTAAGGACATAGCATTAAGGTGAGACAGCATCTACCTCAAAATGGAGCCCCCCTGAAACACTAGGGACTATTCTGTGCCACAAATTCTCCTCCATGTGGGATACAGCAGACTCATTCAGCCACTCAGCCCATCAGAACCACCAGACAGAACTATAAACATTCACCTGCACCAAGACCCAGGACTACGAGACTGCTGCCACACAGCTTAAACATGCCTCCTATTCGTACAGGAGATGCTTCCTGGCCACCCCATCCACCTCCCCATCATCCAACCATCCCTCTACCCATCATGCATTCATCCACTCACCCATCCATCCACTCACCCATCCATCCATCCATCCATCCAGTCACTCATCCATCCATCCATCCACTCACCCGTTCATCCATCCATCCATCCATTCACCCATCCATCCAGCCACCCATCCATCCAGTCACCCATCCATCCATCCATCCATCCACTCACCCGTTCATCCATCCATCCATCCAGTCACTCACCCATCCATCCATCCATCCATCCATTCACCCAACCATCCATTCACCAATCCATCCA
>NW_021703780.1:99985236-100045816 GCF_005190385.1 Monodon monoceros | reverse complement strand
TCACCCGTTCATCCATCCATCCATCCAGTCACTCGTCCATCCATCCATCCATCCATTCACCCAACCATCCATTCACCGATCCATCCACCCATCCACCCATCCATCCATTCATCTGTCCATCCATCCACTCACCCATCCATTCATCCATCCATTCAGTTACTCATCCATGCAGCTATCCATCCATCCATCCATCCATCCATCCATCCATCCATCCATCCATCCATTCACCCATCCATCCATTCACCCATCCATCCATCTATCCAGTCATCCATCCACCCATTCACCCATCCATCCATTCACCGATCTAACCATCCATCCATCTATCCAGTCATCCATCCATCCATTCACCCATTCACCCAACCATCCATCTATCCAGCAACCTATATGCCAAGAACTGTTATGAGGCACTGGGGACCCTGAACAGGACAGAGAAGAATCCCCACCTTGTGGAGCTGTTGGACTCATGGAGGAGAATAATAAACAAGTGAAGACATCAGCACAGCAGTGGAGAACCCAGAGAAGGGCATGAGGGTGATGTGATGGGGTAAGCTGGGGGCACTATACAAGGCAGGTGAAAGATGAGGACATTTGTACGTCCACAATCCAGCTCATACCTCCTCCGCTACCTTCTGATTTTTGTGAGCTCCACTATTATTTTTACATCATCCAGGTTATCCAACTCACATTCTGCTCACAACTGGATTTCCCATTCGTTCTGTATATATGTGGATTAAATGTTCAGCACCAGTCTTTTAATTTTTATCAGCATCTCCTTTCCTGGATTCTTCATTCTGATTCATCTGCAAACCAAACACATTTCTCTTGTTTGTCCATCTTTTTTTTTTTTTTTTTTCGGTACGCGGGCCTCTCACTGTCGGGGCCTCTCCCGTTGCGGAGCACAGGCTCCCGATGCGCAGGCTCAGCGGCCATGGCTCACGGGCCCAGCCGCTCCGCGGCATCGGCAGGCGGACTCTCAACCACTGCGCCGCCAGGGAAGCCCTGTTTGTCCATCTTTGAGGAAGTCTGCCTATTGCATTTATATACAAACAAAAGCAAGGCTGTGTACATACATTATTCTCTTGTAACACACCCTTTCCCCTCAGCTCAGAACCATGTGGACCTTTCTCCATTCCTCTCTGGCACTGAGTCGGCAGAGGTGAGGCGAGCCTGATATTTCTATCCTTGTAGGTGACGTGCTCTTTCTGCCTGGATGCCTGGGGGATTCTGCCTTTGGTCTGAACGTGGACACATCTTGGCGTTGAGGATTTGATCAAATGATTCCAGAACATCGACTCAAGCAGGGCTTGTCCGACCTGCTGGTGCAGCTCTTCCGTTCTCCGGTAGTAAGAACATCACGGGGAGCATCTTCTGCCTGATTGTTAGGACCGTCAGCTACGCTATGAGCATCACAGGAGTTTTCTTCTGTACCCGCTGCTTCTCTTCTAATTGCTTCTACCTCTTTCTCTCTTTTTCTCCAGCTGCATGCACTCTGGTTATCTTTTCTTCCCTTTCTGACACTTCCTCCATTTCAGCAGTGCTTCTTCTGTTCCTTGCTGCTCCTAATTTATTTACCTGCTCCTTAAAAATACCACTTTGATCTTCAATTCTTTTCCTTAGGTCTTCAATCTCCCTTTTCATCTCACTCTGATTCTTTTTTCATCTTCTAATTTTTGAGCTCTCTAACTGGAGTTCTTAAGTTGCTTTATAGCATGAAACAATTATGAGAAATTTTTATGTTCTTTGATTTTTTTTTAATTTTGAGGTGGGATTCTCTCTTTGTCTATCATCATATTATAAAAATTTTCAAACAGGGAGAGCAATTAAAAATAGCTTTAGGGGACTTCCCTGGTGGTCCAGTGGTTAAGACTCCACGGCTTCCACTGCAGGGGGCGCAGGTTTGATCCCTGGTCGGGGAAGTTCTGCATGATGCAGGGTGTGGCCAGAAAAGAAAAAAAAAGAAAGAAAAGAAAGCAATTATTCTAGCAATGGTGAAGAGATACTTAAAAAAAAAAAAAAAACTGAATAGAAAACAGCTTTAGGGGACTTCCCTGGCAATCCAGTGGTTAAGAATTCACCTTCCAGTGCAGGGGGTGCGTGTTCAATCTCTGGTCGGGGAGCCAAGATCCCACATGCCTCGCGGCCAAAAAACACAAAACAGAAGCAATATTGTAACAAATTCAATAAAGACTTTTAAAATGGTCCACATCAAAAAAAAAAAAAAAACGGCTTTAGGTTGAACCCTATGAAATTGTGGATATGTGACCATTTTGATCTCTAAAACCAGCAATTTCATGGTTCAAACTAATACCATGAAAACTCAGTTAAATACTTACTTACACACTTTTTTTGCTAAAAAAAAATAAGTTACCAGGATCACCATACTTCACGCCTAAAGATTTCAGCCTGCATCGCGTAAGGAGGACATTATCCGATAAAAAACACGATTCTGTGTTGGTTACTTATCTGTCCCTTCCTTCCCTCTGTCTTGCCCTCTTCCCATCTTCCTTGCTTTATTTTATCCTAGAATGCGTCTACACAGCCCATTTCCTCTCACCGACACTCCCGCTGGCTCTGATGTGGTGGGCCTGGATCCTCCGCTCTCTTGGGGGTCTGTAGAGCAAGGGCTGAGTATCCGAGGTCCCAACCCCTTCCAAACCCGAAAGGCTGCAAGCAGGAGGCACAGAGCTCAGGGGGACGGTGTGCAGCCCTTGTTAAGACACCCAAGCTTGGGAACCAAAATCCCAGGTCATACTCTCGCCCAGGGCAGCAACCCCGAGTCATCTGGAGCTGCCTGCAGAGGGCTGGGATAGCCAGGGAGGTGGAGGAGGGCATTCCAGCCCTTTCTGCCCTCTACCTGAGGCATCCCTTCTGCCCCTCTCGCCTACCCTCTTTCTATCATTCAGGGCTCAGCTGACATGTCACCTCCTCCAGAAAGCCATCCATGTTCTCCCCAAACTGAGTTAGGGGATCCTCCTCTAGACGCCTAGTGCCCTAAGGGTTTTCCCCATCCCTGAGGGATGTCATAGATGAACTATGCATCTATCTCCTCCTGTTAGGCTATGCGGGGAATGGGTCTGCACCACAGCCCTGCCGTGCAAGCACAGGGCCTGACACATACTTCAAAACATGCAAAACACAGGTGGTGTCAAAAAACTTGTATCTGGGACTTCCCTGGTGGTGCAGTGGTTAAGAACCCGCCTGCCAATGCAGGGGACATGGGTTCGATTCCCTGGTCTGGGAAGATCCCACATACCGTGGAGCAACGAAGCCCGTGAGCCACAACTACTGAGCCTGCATGCTCCAACTACTGAAGCCCAAGCACCTAGAGCCCGTGCTCCGCAACAAGAGAAGCCACCGCAATGAGAAGCCCGCGCACCGCAACAAAGAGTAGCCCCGGCTCTTTGCAACTAGAGAAAGCCCGCACACAGCAACGAAAACCCAATGCGACCAAAAATAAATAAATAGATGAAATTTTCAAATAAAAATAAAACTTGTATCACCAATAAAGAATGTGTATCAAGATTACATAAAGACATACATTAAATTACAGTGAAATTAAGAAATTCTGAAAAAAAAAAAAAAGAAATTCTGTCACCACAACACCATAAATAGACTGCAAAGACAAAACTCAGAGTGGGACAAGATAGTCACATACATAAATCTCACAAAGAACTCACATCCACAATGTATATGTTTTAGAACCTCCCACAACTCAATAACAACAAAAAAAGACAATTTGTTTTTTAAAAAAATAAGCAGGGCTTCCCTGGTGGCGCAGTGGTTGAGAGTCCACCTGCCGATGCAGGGGACACGGGTTCGTGTCCCGGTCTGGGAAGATCCCACATGCCGCGGAGCGTCTGGGCCCCTGAGCCATGGCCGCTGAGCCTGTGCGTCCGGAGCCTGTGCTCCGCAACGGGAGAGGCCACAACAGTGAGAGGCCCGCGTACCACAAAAAAAAGAAAAAAAAAAATGCAAAAGGCCTGGATAGACATTTCACACAGAGGAAATTCTAAAGGCTGGGAAACCTCTAACAGATGTCCAATATCCTCAGTCACTGGGAAAATGCAAATGAAAAAGCACAAGGAGGTCCCGGTGTACACCCATCAGAGGGGCTAAAATCAAACGTTGAGACAGGAACTTTAATTCTTCTTTGGTGGGAAAGCAAAAAGCTCTTTGGAAATTTGTTTCTATGAAAGCCTGCCCTTTGCAATTCCACTCCTAGGTACATACCCAGCAGACACGTACATATGTGCCCGCCAAAGTCACAGAATATCTAACGGCAGTGAAAGTGAACCAGCCCCCAATTACACACAAAAACATGCGCCTCTCACACAATGCTGAGTGAGAGAAGCCGGACCCAGGAAATATACACTGTGTGACTCCACTTAATACAAACACAGAAACACCCACAACCCACCTATGCTGGTGGAGGTCAGGACAGTGATGGGGGTGGGGTAATGGCTGGAGGGGGCATGAGGGAGAATTCTGGGGCATTGGGGATGTTTTCCATCTTCATCTCGGCGGTAGGCACATGGGTGTATATGAATGGAAAAACTCAATGAGAGTGCAGCTGGGATGTGCCCTTCACTCTGTGTAGCTATGGCTTAAGAAAAAGTTTTAAAATCATAGGCAAAACTAAAAAAATTCTATTGTACACATTATGTAATAAAACAAAGCCAGGAGAGGGTCAGACACAAGGACAGCTGTCACCTGTGGGGGGCAGGGCTGGGCAGCAGCCCAATACCCAGCACTGTGGCCACATCCCCCTCACACGCCCTGGGCCAAGGCTCCCTCCTCCTCCCATCTCGGGGCACCGGAGTGGAGCAAGGCCATCACTGGGCTTCACTTCATGTCCTGCAGTGGAAGGTCACCAAGTCACAGCCCAGCAGTGTCAGACGTTTGCTGTGTGACCTTGAGCAGGTTGCTTCACTCCTCTGAGCCTCGGGTTCCCAGTCCTTGGGCCCTGTGGGAGGGTGTGTCAGCCTTGGCGGGGTGTTGAATCCTAGCTCCGTCAAATGCAGGGATGTGGCCTGGGGGAGTGGCTATACCCAGCCCCCCCACCCCGGTCCTCAGTGGCCCCATGAGTAAGTGGGGGTTTTAATAACACCCCCAGCTGGGGGATCCAATGAGGTCTCACAGGTCCCACCCCCAGCACACAGGAGGCCCTCAATGAGGGGAAGCTACCCTTCTCCCAGGACAATCTCTGCTCTGCATCCCACCTGGTCCCCCGCATGCCAGTGGGAGAGGTGTCGCACGAAGCTATCGGGGTTCCCATCTACCTGCGCTGCCCTGGGGACCCCCGTCTCCAAGCATCCCCTCCAACCACGCAGAGGCTCAGAGCTGCCAGACCACCGGCTCCTTCCCTGGAGAACTGTGCTCAGCCCCAGGGAGCAGGGGACTCATTCGTGCCAGGGGAGATTACCCTGGGAGCTCCGGCAACCACTCTAGATGATTCCAACTTACACAGACGGAGCCAGGTCCCTGGAAGCTGCAGGCCCACCTGTCCCAGCCGTCAGAGCCCACTAAGGGCCTGGGCGCCTCTGCCCTGACTTTCCTTAACAAGGAGAGGGCGCCCAGCAAATCTCCGAGGGCATGAAACAGCATTTCGGGAGTTTCAGGAAGGTTTCCGTCTCACGGGGACATTCCTGGGAGGACGAGGGGAAGGACGCAGGGCTCCAGGCCCTTTAGACAAATGCCATCCATGTGGAGGGCATGGGCTGTTTCGGATTAAAAGGATGACTGCCTGCTTAATGACTCTGGGAGGTCTTGGGGGAGGGGGTCAGCCCCTGAATCCATAGACACAGTGGGACTGACACCAGATACATCCTTCCTGGTAAGATTCACTCAACAAACATTGCCACTCCATCCCTGGTACCCACAGGGTTGGTGCTGGAAACTGGGGACAGAGAGGCAACGAAAGTCCCCCAGAAAGTAGGGACCTCGTGTGCTCTGCCCCCTGCTAAGTGTCTAGCACATAGTAAGGGTGCAGTACAGGTTTGTTGAGTGACTAAGCCATCTCCCCCCTCAGGAGCTCACAGTAGGTGGACAAGACAGAAGAACAGGAGAGCAGCGCTCCTGCCTTTGATGGCTGCATGCTGGGAAGGCACAGCCTGGGGAGGTGAGTACTGAGTCCCTGTTTTCATGCCTGTGGTGACAGGGGCCTCACTGCCTACTGGACAGCACGGACCAAGGAAAGGCTTCCCCACAGTGAGCGCCTCACCCTTTTGTTCCAGAACCAGGTATTTCCAATGATTATGTGCTCCATAAAGTCTCCTGAACTGGGAAAGGGAGGAGGAAACACCCCTGCCAGGTGTCTTTCCTCTGCAAACCCCACCTTCTCCCTGCCCCCGTTCATCTTACAAAGACCTCAGATTCCGGGGCCCCTCAGGTATCCATCCTCCAACCCATTTAGGAGCATCTCCCCTGACAAGTCCCTCCCCCAAGGTAAGAAGAGCCCAGCAGGCCTGGGGAGGATTCTCTGTCCTTGGCTCTCCACAGGCCCCAGGAGAAGGTCCATCCCCTGAGCAAATCCCTGAGGGCCACACCAGGTCCCGGAGCTCTGCCCCACCCCAGTTCTGCTCAGTAGCTGAACTCAACTCAAATCTAGCTGCCCAGCCTCCAAGCCTTTGCCCTTGAACTCACCTCTCCCTGGAATGCCCTCCCTCACTGCCCCCCATCCAAATGGATGCAAATATTGAAAGCCCGCCTCAAACGCCACATCCTTGCAGCCACAATCTCTCTGCTCCAGCTGCCTGTTCCCACATCCCTTCGCTTATGCCCCACAGGGCCCTGGTCTCATCTGAGCACCTGTGGGTTTCTTGGGAGCGCAGCTGCTCAAACTCACCGAGAGCCCTGGGGAGGGGGTGTGGTTGAGAGCACTGGCTTTGGAGTCACGCCATCTAGAACCTGAATGCCACCTCTGCCACATTTACGCTGTGTGGCCTCAGAGACAGATTCCTTAACCTCTTTGAGCAACAGTTTTCTCATCTGTAAAATGGGGACAATTGTACTTCTTACCAAGATTATTGTAAAGGTTAAATAAGTCAAAATCCTGGAACACAGCCTCACACACAGGAGGTTCTAATAAAGGGGACATTAATAAGACTAACAATAATGATACTATGATTCCATAAGCACCTGGTGAATTTTCATGAATGCAAGTGAAACCCCAGCTCCCACTGCCCCCGCACCTCGGGGGCAGGCCTGTCCCTCATCCACGCCTGACCCTTCTGTGCACAGGCCCCGAGTTGAGCAGGGCTCAGGAAATGATTATAGCAGGAAGGCAGGCAGGCAGGGGGCAAAGGAGGAGGAAACCCCCTCCCATAACTGATAAACCAAAAGGTAAGACAAATGCCAAAGAGGCCAGATTTTACAGCTCCGAGTCCTAACTGGAAATCAGAGGAAGAAGGTGTCTGCCAGGTCACACGCACACAGACACACACACACACACCCCGAGGGGCTGGGCTGCCAATCCAACGCCTTCCCCTAAGCCTGGCAAAATGCAACTCCAAGGCGAGGGTGGGTTTCTCAGGGGACACTGACTGGCCCCCGCCCACAGGCACTGGGTGGCCTGCCGGTCACCATGCCCAGCCACTGCGTGCTCCCCACACCTTGCCACCCCCAGCAGTGCAGGGCTGGGTGTGCTCACCTGAGACGGCCCCTGCTGGATCATACACCTGCAGCCCCTGCACATCACTGGTGCCATCCAGGGTGCCCCAGCATCCAGGTCTCTGTCCCCCACAAGGATGGCTCATCATGCATCCACACAGTTTCCTCCTAGGTGGGAAGGGGCCTCGCCTGGCCTACCCAAGGGGGAAGCAACTCCCAGCACAGCAGCCCAGGCCTCGGGGCATCTCCTTGTGTGCTCACTGATGGCTCCACTGCACGGGGCACCAGGAGGGGCCTGGCCCACCGAGAGGCGGTACCCTCTGCCCAGATCCCTCCGCCAGGCTCTCAGCAATCTCACTTTACATACAGGGAAACAATGCTCCAGGACATCAGAGAACCAGACTGTGGGCTGCAGGGCACGTGAGGTCAGAGGCCCATCCACATCTGTGTCCCCAGGGCCACAGAGCCCACTTCAGCCAAACCCAGCAAGTGTTTCCTGCCCTGAATACATCACTAATCACATTGATCGACGGGCAGCAAATCAATCAAGGAGGTCAAGGTCACAGCAGCCCTCCTATTTTATTTGCTCCCCTGATGCCCCACCCTGGCTTCCTCCACCACGAAGTAGAAGGCGTTCCAAGAAAACCACAGAATGTCAAGTCCCACAGGGCTGGAAAGGATTGAAAAGTTCTGTCTCAATAAAGTGCTCCAAAAAATCAACCATCCTACCCCGAACAAGGTAGGAATCTCCTCTGCTGCATTCCTGAAGGATGGCTGTGAGCTGCTTCTTTTCTTCTTTATTTTTTTTTAACATCTTTATTGGAGTGTAATTGCTTTACAATGGTGTGTTAGCTTCTGCTGTACAACGAAGTGAATCAGCTGTATGTATACATATGTTCCCATATCCCCTCCCTCTTGCATCTCCCTCCCACCCTCCCTATCCCACCCCTCTAGGTGGTCACAAAGCACCGAGCTGATCTCCCTGTGCTATGTGGCTGCTTCCCACTAGCTATCTGTTTTACATTTGGTGGTGTATATATGTCCATGCCACTCTCTCACTTCGTCCCAGCTTACCCTTCCCACTCCCCGTGTCCTCAAGTCCGTTCTCTACGTCTGCATCTTTATTCCTGTCCTGCCCCTATGTTCTTCAGAACCATTTTTATTTTAGATTCCATATATATGTGTTAGCATATGGTATTTGTTTTTCTCTTTCTGACTTACTTCACTCTGTAGGACAGACTCTAGGTCCATCCACCTCACTACAAATAACTCAATTTCGTTTCTTTTTATGCCTGTGTAATATCCCATTGTATATATGTGCCACATCTTCTTTATTGTGAGCTGTTTCTTGATTACCTCAGGAATGAGCAGCTCACTCTTGTCCTTTTTAATGCTCTATTGAAGTATAATTCACATACCATACAATTCACCCACTTAAAGCCAATGCTATTTAACTTATTCACAGAGTTCTGCAAATATCACCACAATTTTAGAACATTTTCATCACCTCAAAAAGAAACCCTCTATTCCCCCACACTTTCTCCACCCCAGCCCCCGGTAAACTACCAATCATTCTGTCTCTATAGATTTGCCCGTTCTGAACAGTTCACATAAATGGACTCCACGTGGACGTCTGTGTCTGGCTACTTTCACTGAGCATCATGCTTTCAGGGTCCATCCATGCAGTAGCACACGTCAGTACTTCACTCCTTTTTACGGCTGAATAATACTCCATTGTGTAGATGGACCACATTTTATCTAACCATTCATCTGTCACTCATCACGGACATTTGGTTCCATGTTTTGACTCTTAATGAATACTACTCTTGTGAATTTCTGCATACAAGTTTTCACAGGGATCTATGTTTTCATTTATCTTGGGTGTATACCTAGGAGTGTCACTGCCAGGCCACACATATGGTGACTCTACGTGTAACCGTTCGGGGAACCGCCAGGCTGTTTTCTACAGGAGCTGCACCATTCTACCTTCCCACCAGCCCTATAAGAGGGCTCCAATCCCCCCACATCCTGGCCAACCCTTGTCACTGTCTGTCTTTTGGATTACAGCCATCCTAGTGGGTGTGAAGTGGCATTTCATTGTGGTTTTTACTTGCATTTCCTGATGTTGAATGATGTCAAACATCTTCTCATGTGCTCACTGGTCGTCTGTATACCCTGTTTGGAAAAAATGTCTATTCAAGTCCTTTGCCCATTTCTTTAATGGGCTGCCTGGTTTTTGGTTGTTGCTCTGCTCACGTTTCTAGTTGGGTTGCTTCTCTTTTGATTATTGGATTGTAAGAGTTCTTTACATATTCTACATGCAAGTCCCTCATGAGATCAGCAAATACTTTCTTCCATTTCGTGTGTTGACTTTTCACTTTCTTGACAGTGTTTCTTGACACACGGAAGTTTTTAATTTTGATGGAGTTCAATTTAACTTATCTATTTTTTTCTTTAGTTGCCCAGGCTTTTGGTGTCATATCTAAGAATCCTTTGCCAAATCCAAGGTCACAAAGACCTACGTCTATGGTTTCCTGTAAGAGTTTCATTATTTTTAACACTTACATTTAGCCCTCTGATCCATTTTGAGGTAGTTTTTGCTTCTGGTGTGAAGGAAGAGTCCAAACCCAGTCTTTTGTATGTGGACGTCCAGCTGGTCCAGCATCGTTTGCTGAAAAGACTGTCCTTTCCCCTAGGAATGGTCTTGGCACCCTGAGGAAATAGCTGACCACAGACGTATGAGTTTATTTCTGGAATCTCAACTCTGTTCCATCGCTCTCCGTGTCCACCCTCGTGCCAATACCGTAGAGTGGAGATGACTGTTGCTTTGTAGTGAGTTTTGAAGTTGGGAAGTGGGAATTCTAGGCTGCCTCTTTTTCAGTATTGTTTTGTCTCTCCTGGGTTCCTTACGATTCCAGTGAATTGCAGGGTCTGTGTGTCACCCCAATTCTTGATCAGTATGAACCCGCAGGAAAGACTGCACCCAGGGCTCCTGTAAACTTCCATGTCCTTCACTCTGAGGCAAGTTTTTCAGCCATAAAAGATCAGATTAAACCTGATCAAATCCAATCAGCACATTTAGTCATTACCAGGCTGTAACTCAAGTGACCGCTGCCCTGTGAACATGCCTGGTGTGACCAAGTCCCCAGACTGGGACTG
This sequence comes from Monodon monoceros, assembly GCF_005190385.1. Lineage (NCBI taxonomy): Eukaryota > Metazoa > Chordata > Mammalia > Artiodactyla > Monodontidae > Monodon > Monodon monoceros. Next base: position 100,035,049 of record NW_021703780.1, on the reverse strand, counting down.
AAGAAAAGAGGATGGAGAAGACATGGCAGGCGCTGGACTCCTGGGCCATCTCGGGAACGGCCACCACCCACCCCACCACCCAAGCCAGGGACAATGACCCCCCGGCTCAGCATCACGTTAACCGTGATGATCACGCTCTGGCTCCCTCGGAAAAGCAAAGGACGACGATGGCGTGATTTTTATGTTAAAGATATTCTAAGCCTGAACGGCTTACGAGCCCTCAGTAGCAGGCAGGGCAGTCTGTACGTGTGAGGACATTCATAAATGCCCCTCTGCGGCCAGGGCAGGGCGGCAAAGCTACACGGATGATAAAAGGCCGAGATATTACATAATATCCTCGGCACAGACACGCGGAGGAAGGCGAGATGCAGCCTCTGCATCTCGTCCCCAGTACCGCGGGCAACGCGTTCACCCTGCTCATCACATCGTTTCAACTGACTCCACGACTCCGTGGGGCTCAGGGGGCCCTTGACGGCCAATATCACTGCTTCACTGCTGGGGAGCGGCCGGGCGGGGGTGGAACCCACTTCTGCCAGGGGCTCGGTGGGTTTCTGAAAAACATCTTGTGACTTCCAGCCTGAGCACTGGGTGGGGCAGGGCCTGCTGGCAGAGCTCACGGAACAAACGTCCTCAAGGCTCCAGAATAACGGGTCCCGCAAACCAACGTGCTGCTTTCAGCTCCCGGAGCCTGTTTTCTTCACGATTCATGAATGTCCCCGAAACTGGGGCCGGGGGCTGTGCCTGGAACTGGTGGAGCCACGCCCTTGGAGCTGGACCGCCTTCAAGAGTCCTGTCCAGCATCCCCTGGAACCAGGCTGAAGTGGGTCTTCCCTATACATTCTAGGAACCTACCCAAAGCACAGAATCACCACTCTAAGATGCAAAACACACTGGTGGCGACCAGCTGCGCCACGGCAGATTAAACATACAACAATAGCATACATGTGATACGATTACAAGAAATTCCGAAGCCACTAAAAAGGCTCTATAGGGACTTCCCTGGTGGCACAGAGGTTAAGAATTCGCCTGCCAATGCAGGGGACACGGGTTTGAGCCCTGGTCCGGGAAGATCCCACATGCCGCGGAGCAACTAAGCCCGTGCGCCACAACTACTGAGCCTGTGCTCTAGAGCCCGCGAGCCACAACTACTGAGGCCCGCGCGCCTAGAGCCCGTGCTCTGCAACAAGAGAAGCCACTGCAATGAGAAGCCCACGCACTGCAACGAAGAGAGCCCCTGCTCGCTGCAACTAGAGAAAGCCCATGCATAGCAACGAAGACCCAACGAAGAAAGGAAAGAAACAAAAGAAAGAAAGAAAGAAAGAAAGAAAGAAAGAAAGAAAGAAAGAAAGAAAGAAAGAAAGAAAGGAAGAAAGGAAGAAAGGGAGGGAGGGAGGGAGGGAGGGAGGGAGGGAGGAAGGAAGAAAGAAAGGAATGAGAGAGAGAGAGAGCGAAAGAAAGAAAGAAAGAACCATCTTCATCAAACGTGAGTCCCACACACCACTCGCCTATGTGACCTCCGTGAGAAGCACGAGGTCAGGTACGTTTAGGGCTCCCTACCTGGCAGGGAACAAAAGACTCACAAGGGGCGGTGGGGTACAGGAAGGGGCTGCGGCAGAGGTGTGGGCAGGGTGAGGGGAGCCAGCCGGGGATGCTGAAGCTCCCAGGGCTGGCAAAGGCGGGGAGCTGCTCACCCCTCGTCCTCAGGAACAGGGGAGGGAGCGTGTACAGACCCTGAAAGGTTCGCCAGAGAGAGCTCCTCAGCAGGAGCTGTGGATGGAGGGACAGGGGCACAGCCCCCCGGCCCAGCAGGGAGGGGACCGGAGCAATGGACACCCCAGCCTTACTCCACTCTGCCCACTGATCCCAGGCCCGGGCCTCCCACGGGTGAGTCAACAGGAGCCAGCGATGGAGGGCATCCTCCCCGGCACAGAGCTCGGGGGAGGGCAGTGAGCAGAGGGGTCCAGGTGGACAGGTGAATCTCGGAGAATCAGGACACGGGCCCAGCAGCACACTCGACAGACACGTTTAACTCCGTTCACTCCTGCCCCTTCCCGAAGTTACTGACCTTTCCTCCTGCAACGTTGGGTTCCCCTGACCTAGAACAGTTAATGACGTAGGACAAAGCGTATCATTCAGTAGGTGAAATGAACCTAGTGCACGGACTGTATGACCTCAGTGTGGGGACAGAGGGAAACCTGCATTGTGGACAACTAAAGAGGATTTTCGTTTTGTCCTTAGCGCTTCTTTTTTGGCCCCCGATTCAATGATTTTTAGTAACTTTCCTGAGTGGTTCATTAATCAGCTTTAAAACATTTTCTTCCCCCAGTAAAGACCCCCCACGCCTAGCGACACACGCCGCACCCCTCTCATCACCAGCCCCCCGCAACCGCGAATCTACTTCCGCCTCCACGGATTTGCCTGTTCTGGACTTTCACATGATGGAATCGTACAATAAGTGGTCTTTTCTGTTTGGCTTCTTTCACTGCACACCACGTTTTCAAGGTTCACCTGTAACACAGGATGTATCTGTAGTTCATTCCTTCTTAAGGGCTGAGTCACCGTGCGCCGTGCACCACACTGTCTGTGCATTCACACCGCTTACCAGAGCATTTCCACCCAGAAACCAGCGAGAGGAACCCCCCTCTCCAGAAAGACAGCCGAGTAGGGGAGGCACTCCACGGCTGTGCGAGCAACCTCGGACCCAACCAGCTCCAAACTGCCCCAGCTTGGAGGCAGCTTGGAGGGGTTGGAAAGCAACCCCTTTCCCCAAGCTTGCGCCTGATCACTATCATTTCCTTAGTACCTTCCTTTATGTCAGCTCACTTTTTAAACTTAAATACATTTATTTTGAAAAGAAAATTCATATTTACTCATATTCACACTTTAAATGTAAAAATACTATCACTTGTCTGAAAAGAGCAAGAACCCGCCCCCCCAAATCAACACCACGCAAACACGACAACCTGGCTCCAGGCTATGCTGAGCGGTTCTCCCTCAGGGAAGCAGGTGCAGGGAAGAGCTAGAACAAAGCACCTTCTCAAGCGGGGCGGTGGGGGGGGTGGGGTGGGTCGAGGCCTCTAGAAGCAGCGGTACAACTGCTCGCCCACCACCCAAACGGAAGGTGCACCTGCCACTTCTGAGGCCCTGTGCTGCCAACTCTGAAACTCCGGCTTCCAGGAGCCCCAAGTGCGGAGGCTAGGAACCTCCCAGAAGCCGTGGTGGGAAGCTCCCGCAGAATCCCTGGCGTCTGCTGGTCAATTCCTTCCACGTGCACCCATGACACTCGGAGGCGTGCCAGGCCCCAAGCAGACATTTGGGGCCGGGGCGGCAGTGGTGGAAGGGCAGTCTGGATCTGTTCTGACTTCTAGGTCCTTGAACGTTGGGCCATTTCTTATTCCCATGAGTCACCCCAGGGTTGGGCTCAGCGCTGAGTATACAGCAGGTGTTCATTCAATGTAGAATGAATGACACACAGATGCGTGGGTGAATGAGCTAGCTGGTAAGAGAGAAAAGACAGGCTAAAATGACCCACCTGAAGACTACTCACACAGTGAGAAAGGGGCTGAGTTCTGAGCACAGCGCCTCTTGTCAGGAGGTGAAGGAAATCTCGGTGGACAAGGCAGCTTCTGGGCTGATTTACAAACAAGACGTTTAACCTCTAGTGATGGTGGAAGGGGAAAAGTTTTAAAAAGACACAGGAACAGAAGCTGGGAAAAGAGGCTCCAGCGTTCCATCCGCCCCTGAGGGACGGGGGCAGCAGGGAGGGCTGTTTGGGGAGGCCCCGGAATGCCATCCTTAAGGCTGTGTTTGGGTCCTGCAGACAGTGGGAGCCACTGAATGTTCTTGAGCGAGGGTGGCCTGATCAGACTGGGCTCTAGCATGACTCGTCCGGCAGCAGGTGTGCAAGGGAGGAAGACTGGAAACGGGAGGACTCCCCCCACCACCTCCACTCCCATCCCACGCCCGGTGACTTCTACACTTGCTGAAACCCTCCCAAATCACCGACAACACCTCCTTCTCCCAACCCACGACGTGCCATTATCAGAGGCCCCCCGACTACCCCCTCCGACGTGCACCTAAGATCACCCGCTCTGCCCCAAGGCCACCACGCCGCCACGTGCCAGCAGCACCTCTCCCTGGACCACTGCACCAGCCACCCAACCGGTCTGGCAGCCCCTCGGGCCGTCTACAATTCCTTCAGCCGCAGGAGGGGCCTCGTAATCCACGACACACCACGTCACCCCCAAATGCCGACACGAGCGCCCCAAGGCTCCCCTTCCACGCCAGCCCCCCAACGCCTGCTCCCAAGTTCACCGGCAAGAGGAAGCCGAGGGCAGCAGGCCAGAACCACCGAGCGAGCGGTCGCGACGCCTATTCTGTGCAGGTGCAGGAGTCCCTCCCTGAAGCCGCTCTCCGTGATGTCACCCCCAGGGACTCCCCCAAGCTGGAAACATCTCCAGGGCCCCGGTGGCCCCAAGCTGGGATGGCCCCATGGCCATCGGGGAGGTGGCCCCATATGGCCTCACGCCGGCGGGAAGGAACAGGGAGCAGAACACCAGGCGGAACGCTGCCTCATTAACATTCGTTACGGTCTCACCAACTGCCCACCCCCGGCGGGTCCTGGGGGAACCAGCGGAGGACAGCCGTGAAAAACGGACTCATTAAGATGTTAAATAATTCAACAAGCAGCCCCTGCCAAACCCGCGCGCTTTCTGCTCTGCAGCGGCATCAACGCTCGCCCAAGGCCTGGCCACCTCCGCAGGCCCGCCCAGCCCAGGGGATGGTCCTCGCCGGCCACGTGGCCACGGGGCAGCGGGGCACCTGTAACAAGGAGGGAGATGGCGAGCCTTCATCTGCAACTCATCGCTCATTTCAGCAAGGCCCCCCGAGGTGCTCACAGCTTATTTCAATAATGCTGATGTCGCCCAAGGCAGTCGGGGAACGTGACTTCGGGACGGGAACATGTCTGTGGAGAGAGAACCCAGTCGGGTGGGGCTTGGGCCAGTGTGGCCTGTCCACAGGGACAGCATTGCTCCACTTCGGGGCCACATCTTTTGAGAGCCCCAGATTTCAAACCTGGAAAACATCGCCTAGGACAGAGGTGGCCTCTCACCAACACTGGGTGTCCAGGGAAGAAGACATCCTAATAATTATTGAATTGAGCGACTAATTAATAATCAAGCCTATTTTCTGCAAACTGTGGGCTAGCCTGAAAGCAAGGGCTGACTTGCTTCTCTGGTTTCTTTTATTGTCTCGGAGCAGTTCCCCGAAAAGCAGCCCCGGATGCGTCTGAAGGTGCAATTCAACCTTACAGAACCTTCTCCCCAAGTGTGAAGGGCATGGCCCACCTGGACGCCCACGTCCTGGGACGTGTGGCTAAATGAGCCTTGGGGACGTCCGGCCACCCGCCCCTCACACGTCCCTTCATCCAGATCCGTGTGGATGGGCTTTGGCTGCCAACTCCCGTTGCTATAATTAGCTGCCAACTTGGGAAGGCTTGTTTCTTAAACCGGCGTCACAAGCCACTTACCCCGTGGGGAAGAAAAGATGCGGGGGGCGGCGAGGAGTCCGAGGGAAGCCAGGGAGCAGGGGGCCAGTAGGGCCACAGTGTCTGGCTCTGAGGCCACGGGAAGGCCTCCAGCAGAGACCGGCGAAGACGGGGTGGGGATAGAGGGGGCGTTTCTACCCCTGAGCGCTGTGCCAGGCTCCCGGGGGCAGAGGCCAGGCCTTCCCAACCTGGCCAAGGTGGGATCACCTGGGGGCGGTGCCCAGAGGGTCATGCCTGCCTGGCCATGGCCCCGGGGTGGGCACGGGGCCCAGGCTTGCCTGCTCCCTGGCCCATCGGCCTGTGCAGGCCCCTCTGGCTCAGTGAGAACGATGACAGGCCCAAGACCCTGCAGGAGGAGCCAGAGAAAAGGCAGAGGAGGGACAGAGCACCCTCACGCTCAGCCCTACAGCATCTCTGTGAAGCAGGTGGGGGGGCCCCCTCCGTGTGAGCAGCAGAGCCGCGGGTCCCACCCTTGCAGCCCACCGGCCACCTTGTGCCCCATTCCCCACGCGACACTGGGTCCGGGACCTCGTGAGCTCACGTGGCGCAAGCTCCCGGGGCCTCCGGGAACAGATGCTCGGGGACCAGACGCACGGTGGCCCTCCCAAGCACAGAGGCAGCTGCAGTCGGGGCCGCACGCGGCTCAGGGACTGACTCCAAGGGGCTCCTGCACCAGCATCTGCCCCAGAAAGGACGTTCCGCCTGCAATCCGTGATGTGGGAGACGAGGCTCGGCGCCCACGGTGACGAGGTTCACAAGGGACCCCAGGGCCAGGCAGCTGCCAGATCCGGCAGCTCAGTGTGTTCCAGAGATGAGCCGAGACCCGCCCAGGGGCCGGAGCCCCCAGAGCAGAGAAGCAGGAGGGAGAAGCAGCAGCTGGCCCAGCCCACAGCCCGGCATCCCCAAGAGGACTTTCTTTTTATTGTGATAGAAGATGCCTAACATGAAATTCACCATTTTGCAGTGCACAGCTCAGTGGCATTAAGTACATCCACGTTGCCGTGCAACCATCACACCCTCATCTCCAGAACCCTTCACGTTCCCAAACTGAAACCCTGTGCCCGTTAACCACTAGCTTCCCATGCCCCAGCCCCTGGTACCCACCATCTACTTTCTGTCTCTATGGATTGGACTGCTCTAGGGGCCTGGCCTCATATAAGTGGAATCATACACTATTTGTCATTTTGTGTCTGGCTTATTTCGCTGAGCATAATGTCCTCAAGGTCCACCCATGTTGTGGCAGGTGTCAGCATGCCCTTCCTTTTTAAGGCTGAGTAATATTCCATCGATAGACCACACTTCCTTTATCGATTCATCTGTTACTGGACACTTGGCTTGCCTCCACCTTTCGACTATTGTGAATAGTGCTGCTATGAACATGGATGCACAGATACCTGTTTGAGTCCCTGCTTTCAATTATTTTGGGTACCTGCCCAGAAGTGGAATAGCTGGCTCACATGGTAATTTTACGTTTAAGTTTTTGAGGAACTGCCATACTGTCTTCCATAATGGCTGCACCATTGTGCATTCCCACCAGCAGTGCAGAAATTGGAAGGCGCCAATTTCTCCACATCCTCGCCCACTGGAAAAGAGTTTCTAGAAGCAAACTCTGGGGTATGAGCTCTGTGGCAGGCGATGAAAAACATTCCAAGGTCAAATAGGTTTGGGAATCAGTGGGCATCGTTTCTTTCCCACAGGACTCCTGAGAACTGTTAATACCCCTGTGAGCTCAGGGACCAGACAACGTCAGTGCAGCTGCTCCAAACTCTGCAGGCTTTCATCAGACTTGCCGAGGAAGCTGTGCTCCGAGAGGGTAGCCCAGGGACTGGCCAGTCCCCACGTCACAGGCCCACAGCACAGTAAGTACAGAAACTGAGTCAACATTCAGAAACTTTTGCGGCCATCTGACGTTGCCCCGACATCCAAAGCAGGATTTTGTATTTTACCAAAGCATCCATCTCGATGGCTTGAAAATAAAAAAAGGAACTGGGGAGGGGGGGGGGGAGGGCGTCCCCGTAAACGTGCACATCAGGAGCTGGTCCGCCTGCCCGGCCATGCTTTGCAAATAATCACCCAGAATGTAATCTCTTAAGGAAAAAATAAATGCCTCGCGGCATAACTGGCCTCTTCCGAGCTGGAGCTGCAGAGGCAGGAGGAAATCACGGAACGACAGAAGCTCAGGTTTAGAAGAACCCCTAAAAGGCTCAAGTTCTCCCTCTGAGATGCAAATCCTCTAGATTGTAGGCAAGTGGCTGCCCATCCTCTGCCCATTCCCCTCTGCTGGAAAGGGGGGTCCCCAGCCCTTGGGCCAGCCTCCTCCTTCCCTGGTGAGTGACAAGGCTTTACCACACACTGAGCAGAACCCTCCTGAGCAGAGGGACTCCCGGTGGCCGAATTCCTCGGGGCTGGCAGGCCTCCCATGTGAGAAGGAGGCTGGGAATGGACGGCAGAGGCGGGCGGGTCCGGCCCTTCCCTGCCTGTCACACCAGATCCGGAATCCAAGCTTCTACATACAAGAGATGGAGAGCGTGGCCCTCTGCAGAAGTCAAAACAAAGGCATTAGACGGAAAAGGAAAAGCTTATTAATTTTGGGGCTGTATTCCAGACTCCACACCTGGCCCATTTCAGCATTTTCTGAATTGACAGACTCAGACAGAAGGAGGGAAGGGAGAAGGACATCTTGTGCCCTAGAAATTCACTGCCCCGAGCCACCTACCAAGGTGATGCTGATTTAGAATCACAGGACATTAATTAGCTTTGGGAGGAAGAGGGAGGCCAGCACCATGTGGGGTTCAGAGCTGGGCTCTGGGGCTGGATGGTGGGGCTGAGTCCTCACCGGGCCACAGAGCCACTGGGCGACCTTGAGCAAGTTACTTAACCTCTCTGAACCTCTAGTTCTTTATCTCAGCAATGAAGACAATAAGAAGCCTCCTGAGACTGCCGTGAGGCATAACTGGAGGAAGGCAGGAAGTGGTCCATCCAGGGTGGCACAGAGCAAGAGGGGGTGACAGGGGCCCTCAGAACTAGCATCCCTAACTCTCCACCCAGGCTGGAAGTCCCCACTACAGCTGGTCCAACCAGAGGGAGGGAGGAGACCGGCCCTGCCCCGGCCCTCCAGGTCAGAAGGAAGAAAGATGCTCACCACACCCAGGTACCAGGCCCGGGAGGAGCAGTGAAAGGGCCTGAGAAATCACGGGTCTTCGGCAGATCCAGGGCCCAGGCCCAGCGCAGCCGGGATGCCTGCGCTCCCAGGAGAGATGCGGGACGGGGCGCTGCACACGCATGGGGGCTTCAGCCACCTGACTTCACCCAGCCGCTTTTCCATTGTTCCCAGGTGCTGGAATCGGCACCATTTACATACTCTTCGCTATTGTGTTAGGCCAATATTATATCCACTTCTGCAATGCCCGCCAGAGTGCGGTTTAGGGTTCAACCAGCGCTCAGAGTCACACAGTTGTCTTAGGCCACCGTCCACGGAAAAGGACCCGAGACGGAGGCACAGCTTCCTGGCAGGGCTCCTCCTCTGTGCAGCCACCTGGCACCTCCACCTCTAGGGGACCAGTCAGGTGCGAGGAGGTGAGATACACACCCGGCAGGTGTGGAAGCTGCCCTAGTTTGAAACCTTCATGCCCCATGGTGACCAGCACCTCCGCTCACAGCCCCACCAGCAAAGCATCCAGGCTCCCAAGGGACATGGCCAGCCCAAGAGCCACCGGGCTCCCGAAGCCCAAGCCTGGCAGCCCACCAGGTACGTAGGGCCCCAACCCGTCCAGGTGCAATTACCAACCAAGAGATGCTTTACCTCAAGCAATGCTGCCTAGCAACAGAGGTGACAGTTACCTGGTTCCCAGGAAAACAGCTAGAAAGTTAAGCAAAGGTCAAATTCTCATGCAAAAGAAAGGGTTCCCATAATCCACACCTATGACTCTTGGTTAACACCATTACACAGACGTTAATGCGTTTATGGCCACTAGGATTGGCATTACCCCATGGGACACGAATGTCCCTTTTATCCCCTAACCAAGTAGACTTCCCTTCTGACCAGTTCATTTTATGGTCCCCACAGTACCTTTGGATCCTGGGGATTTAATGTAACTTTACATTGAATGACATTCAATGTCTGTGTTTACTACACCAAAGACAGAACAGTATTTTACCAGAAGCATTTCCCTCCCTCTAAATGCATGACATGAAGAGTTACCACTAGATAGGATTTTATTAGATTTTGTTATGATTTGGGCCTACTTTTCTCTCTTTGGAACATATGGGCAGTGTAAAAACGAAAGTTCATCAAATAGGATTCAATATGCATATATTTACTAGGCAGGCTGTAAGCGCCAGAAACACTTCCAGTCACACGTTCAGCAAATATTCATTCATTCATTCACATGTTAGAAAACATGTGTGAGACACAGGCTGGGAGAGACTAAGAAAACAAAACAAGGCCCCTGCCATCAAGAGTCTCAAAATGGGGATTCAGAAGGACACATAAATAAGTGGCTTCTCAGGGCTCTGATGAAGGTGTATCCACAGGGCAATGAAAGCAAGGATAAGAGAGAAATTGCCTCTGCCTGGTGAAGGAACAACTTAGCTTGGGTTCTGAAGAATGAATAGGAGTTCCCTACATGAGTGGGCATTCTAATCAGAGGGAACAGCATGCGCAAAGGAACGGAGGCAGGACAGAGACTCAAAAGCAAGAAAAGCTTTGATGATCTAGTGCATAGGATGCAAGAAGAATCTAGAAAGGCTATGTGATTCATTAATTCATCACTTCTTAATTAGACAGGCAAAATAACTTAGAAATTAAGAACGCAGACTCTGAAGCCAGTCTGCCTGGGTTTGAATCCCAAATCTGCCATCTAGTACCTGTGTGACCCCGGATTAGTTACTGAATCTCTCTGTGCCTCAATTTACTCATGTGCAAAATGAGAACAATCATACTCAGATCACTGTTCATTCATTCAGCAAATAATTGCTGAGCACCTACCGTGTACCAGGAATCATTCCAGGCATGGGGAGACATCAGGGAGCAAAACGAAGATTCCTGCCCCCTCGTAGCTCACGCTCTAGTGGGGGACGGGAGAAGGAGCAGAGGACGCGCAGTAAGACAGGAGGGCGGAGGGGTGACGAGGACAGATGGTGCAGGGCCTGCGCCCACGCACCCTGGGTGAAGCGGGAGCCGTGGGGCCCTGAGCAGAGAGGGTCGAGGACTGACTTGGGTCTCATCGGACGCTGTGGCTGAGGGCTGAGCCGGGAGACCACTTAGGAGGCTGGTGCGGGCGTGGCCCAGGCGTGGGTGGGGAGGGGTCGGATTCTGGGCTATCGTCCCCCCGCAAATCTGGAGCCCACCCCCAGGCCCAGCAGCCTCCCTAGTGGGGTGAGGCCAGGAGATGCCTTCCACCCTGACCCTCCCGGCCTCCCGCACTGCCCACCCCTCACCCGCCCCGCAGCAGGAGCCCGCACATCCTCCCATTCCCCTCACTCTCGGGGACGCAGCGGCAGGAGCTGTGATTTATTCACCCACGAGCCCCAGGCAGCCTGGATCCCGCTAATAAATGAACTGAAAAGTCAGTCTTTTCTGCCACGAGCCCCAGGCAGCCTGGCTCCCGCTAACAAATGAACTGAAAAGTCAGTCTTTTCTGCCACGAGCCCCAGGCAGCCTGGCTCCCGCTAATAAATGAACTGAAAAGTCAGTCTTTTCTGCTCCCAGCACTACTGAGAGTCCCAGAGCCCGTCACGTGGGAACAAGGTGATGCTTTGATGACACTTGCTAAGAAGTGCAGAGTTGCTGTTTCTTCACACGGCTCACGGGAACACCCTGTTGTAAGAACTTCCCAGAAGCTTCAACTTCACTCAAGATCCCCATTTAGCAGAAAGGGAACGACGGAGCAGAGAGAAGGAAGGCTCTGCAGACGACCTTGCTGGGCTGGGACCGAGCTAGGCTCCTCCAAGGCCGGGCCCACCAGCCAGCCTCCCCCTCCGCAGGCACTTCGCTCCAGGCTCTGCGAGACCGCACCTGCCCAAACCCTGACACCAGCTGCATGACCCTGGCCGAGTCAAGTCCCTGCAAAGCCTCCCTTGGTCAACCGGACGCAGGTGGCAATGACGACCTAGGTGCAGGTGGTCAGAATGTAGGGCAGCGTGCGTGAAAGGCTTGGTGAGAGGGAGACATGAAGAATTACAGCAATGACTTTCACTGACTTTATATGGAAGTAGACCTTGGAACTTTGCAAAGCCAAAATCTTACTGTGACTTGCAAAGGCCTTAACATCTTTAAAAAAACAAACTGATCTGGTTTTAAAACATTACCAACCCCTTTGCATGGCCTGCAATGTGCCACATGATCTGTCCCTGCTGGTCCCTCCCTTTCCAGGTCGTCCCTGTCACCCCTGCCCTCCAGGCTTCAGACTCACTGGCCTCTTAGTTTTCCAAACAAGAAAACATACGCTCACCTCAGGGCCTCTGTGCATGCTGTTCTCCCTGCCCAGAGCCGCCCCCTCCACGCAGCCCCTGACAGTCTCCGTCCCTGTCTTTCCTCAGACTTCAGCGTAAACATGAGTTCCTCAGCAAGCCCTCCCAGGCCGCTCCGGCTAAATGCAGCCCCTCACACATTTTCTCCCTGGGGTGCTGAGGACAATTTCTTTTCAGTCTGAGAACTCCCTAAGAATGTCTGTCTGTGTTTCTCTGTTAACCACTAAAGCCCAGCCTGGCGCCTGGCACCTGGTAGGCACGGGTACAGATTATAGAATAAATAATGATGTGACGTTAGTTGGCACCACTGGTGCACACATACAGAGAATTGCATACAGTGGTGTCAAATTCTGGGTTGCCTGCGTTCAAAACCCCCCTTGCCCTAAACAGCCCTTAGTTACGTGCCAATTTTTTTTTTTTTTTTTTTTTTTTTTTTTTTGCGGTACGTGGGCCTCTCACTGTCGTGGCCTCTCCCGTTGCGGAGCACAGGCTCCGGACGCGCAGGCTCAGCGGCCATGGCTCACGGGCCCAGCTGCTCCGCGGCATGTGGGATCCTCCCAGACCGGGGCACGAATCCGTGTCCCCTGCATCGGCAGGCGGACTCTCAACCACTGTGCCACCAGGGAAGCCCACGTGCCAATTTTTAAGGCCAGAGTATTGTTTCAGCTTGCCAAGGTCTGAGCATCACAACATTATATCAGGACTGTATGCCCTTTGATGTACATACAATACATTATGATAACAGCAGTTGGCACAAACTGATTGCTGCTTAAATGTTAACTATCACTACCATTGCCAATATCATACACACAGACCGTTCAGCCCTCCATGTGTCCTGAGGGCACAATGGGCCAGCCACAGCTGTCATGGGACACTGAGGTGGCAGCCCCCACCCCAGCCCTCAAGCTGTTCACAGCCTCCTGGGTGACAATTTAAACAGCAGAGCAAGAGATGAAAGAGCGATGGAGGAAGCAAGCCTGAGCTGTCCCGACTGCCCAGGGTGACCGTCACATGCCTAGACCACAGGCCAGTGCACGAGACACAGGGGAGACGGCTGAGAGGTCAGCAGGGGCTTCGCCAAGGAGAACCTCACCAAGTGGGACTCACACTCATTTATTCATTCGTTCATTCTCCCCTCAAGCTCACCAAGTTTGATCCTGCCCCTGGGCCTTCGCACAAGCCATTCCGCCTTTGCTGGAATGCTTCTCCCAGATCCATCCCTGACTTCTCTTCTGCACGGCTCAGCTCTCAACTAGAAAGTTAGTTTCTCTGAGAGCCTCACTCAGCCCAGCTCAGCTCAGTCTGGATGACTCTGCCTGGATCTACCACTTCCTAGCTGGGTGACCTCGGGCAAGTGACCCAACCTCTCTCTGCCTCACTTTCTTCACATGTCAAATGAGAACAGGAATAGTACTTATGGCGTTGGTTTGAAGTTTGAGTTAATATGTGTAAAATACACAGAACAGTACCCGGCATATAGTAAGCGCTCCCTCTTCTCTCCCTCCCTCTCCCTCTCTCTCTCTATATATGTATACACACATCATTGTCCCCTGTGAAGTGGGGATTATAATGCCTTCTTGGCTTTCACTATCAAATCCAATAATGATTATGAATGTTTTTATAAACCGTAAATTGTTATGCAAAGATAATCCTAATGTTATTAGACCTGGGTAATTCTAGTACCAGCAACCCAAGCCAGGTGGCTGGGAGGGTGAAATGAGGTAAACGTGCAGTGTTCCGCACGGGGGCGGGCACCTTGAGGGGTGCTATTTAAGTGTCTGCTGTGATTATCGCCGACAACGTGAAACAGATGCTCTCAATGTGACTTCTGGGATCTGAATGGCATTTTTTAAAAATACAAGCTTCCTCTAGCTCTTGAAAACTGGGTGTGTCTAATTTTATGCTTTAAAACTTTGGCATAGATTGCATCTCTGTGCCTGTGCGTCTGTGTGCCTGTGTGTGTGTGCATGTTCACGTGTGGTCTTCCTACATGCGGGCTGGCGTGTCTCTCCCCGGGGGAGGCATCTCCGGGACACGCCCACTACCAGGAGGACAGAACAAGGCACCACGGCCCATGGCTCCCCTTTGGGATGGAGCCCACTTTCCCCCGCAGGTCCCTTCCTGCCCTCTGTGCCCCCTCCATCCTGTGCAACCCCACCAAACACACACACACGTGCAGCACTGTCCCTCCACATGCCAGGTACCACCAGACTCTGTACCCCTACTCGTGCCGTCCTCCTGCTGGACCCCTTTCCCAGGCCCCCCGAAGACCCCGACTCGCTCTCCCAGAACCACCTCCAAGCCCCCGTGGGCCTCCCCAGGCCTGCTCTGCCCACACCTTCCCAGCTCCGGGGCACTTCCCACACGTCCCTCCCCCCGGGCAGGCGTCCCCTCCGCCCTCTGGACCGTCCTGGTGCTGCGGAGCTCCCGGGTGGGGTGTGGGCGCCCCGGCCCTGTGCCAGCAGAGCAGTCCCTGTCCTCTGCCTCGACCGGGTGGTCACAACCCCAGGTCTCATGCACTGCAGACCCGCCCTGCCCACCCCTAGGTGGGCTGTGACGTTGCTCCAAGAGGACTCCCACGGGCCTTCCCTTCCCCAGGAGCCCACCTCGATCCCCCGTGCTGGAGGCACAGAAACATTCTCTGAATTTATTTCCCCTCCTTGTTATCTTGTCCTGTTGCTGCCAACATGAATACGTCCTTGCATCTGGACAAGAGGGGTTACTGGGGTACCCCCAAATCATCCCTTCTGGGGGCTGGTCTGGCTGGGATAAAAAAAAAAAGAAAAAAACTCCCAGGCAGGTTATGTGTGCAGCGATGGCGGGCTGGAGTGACACTGCCCCGCGGGAGGCTGACGCCCAAATCACAGCTGTCCAGTGCCCTGCGCCTCGCAGCTCTCGTTGTGCTTTGACGAAAGACAGAAAACACGAGTGTTCCTTAATTCTTTCCCAGCATTTACAACTAATGAGAAACACATCCTATCACTCCGGTCCTCGTGGCTTCTCACCATGAAAGCCAATAAATCTCCCTCGCTTTCCTGCGACCGTTGCTCACGGGATTTATTTTGAAACGTGGTGTGAGTTTGCTGGCAGCCGGCACCGCGGCACTGGGGCCAGATGAAAGTAGGGGGCGTCCATGTGGGGAGCAGGGGCCCCGATCCCACAGGCCTGGGGCGAGGCTCCAGGGGTCCGATGAAACGTGCCAGCCGTGTGTGTCTGTGCGTCCGACTGCCTTTGAGGGAGAAGATCCATCAGGCTCCTTTGTGGCATGGGAGACCCGGAGAAGGGCTCAGAGGGGGTCTCCCATCAGAAGTAGGACTGGGCTGCACGGCCCCTCCCTCACCCGGTTGGGGGCTCCATTGACACCTCCCCTGCACCTGCCTCTCCAGGGAGGCACTGGGGCCCGGATCTCCCACAACGCTGGGGTCAGAGGGGGTGACCGTACCCTCCCAGCTGGTGGTCTGCGGGTGCCGGCCATGTAAGGACCTGCAGGCACCTTACTCCGTCGGCTCAGAGGAGGGGAGAGCCCAGATCCATCGGGAAACATCCCTGCTCACAGGTGGGATCTGTGCACCCCATACCACAACAAAATCCCCGATGAGACGGCCCAGGAGGACCCTCTCTGGGTAGATGCCCCCCATTGCTGGGCCTCTCTCTCCAGTGTCCCCCAATAATCCGAGCTGGTCACGGGGTGCTGGTGGTAGGGTGATGAGGGCTGGGGGGGGGACTGGGGGGCTGGCCACTGAACCAGATGGGGCCGTGAAAACGTGACAGCAAGAGGAGGGCATTCCGTTCTGAGAGGGGAGGGAAATGCTGTCTGCTGTTGCTGAGGCCACCCCCCTGTCTTAAGGCTCCAAGCCTGCTGCCCTCTCTGCCCATGGACAGGGATCCAGGCCCCCTGGCGGCCTGGGCAGCTGAGGAACGAGCCCCTGGTGCCGGTGACAAATGGCCAAGCAGAATATTCTTGCATCTGAGAAACATGTTAAGTCACTGCCACTGTGGCTTTACAGACCGCTTGTCATCTGAAGGTAGGAGGCAGTAACAGACTTGGGGGGTTGGCGAGTGCACAGCGGGGACGCCCTGGGGAGGCAGGTCTTTAAAGCCTGCTCTCACACTGCCCCTCGGGCTCATCTGCGAAGCAGGCAGAGGCAGGAGAGAAGGGCCCCGCCGCTTGGGGACCCTCCGCAAGAGACACAGCTGCTTGATGCCTTTGTTTCCTCCCCCAAGGACCCGCTGAGGGTGGCCGTGGCCTTGCTGGCATAGCTGACGTCTGCTAACCGCCACTCCCCTCAGCCTGATACAGACAAGTTCAAGGCGAGACCACTCTGCCAGCTCCCAGGCGGACAGTGGGCGGGAGACACGGCCCTTAGACGGGCAGCTCAGCAAATCAGAGCCCAGATCCCGGTCTGGATGTCTCAGGCACCCCAGCCCCAGCGCTGCATCCCTCACAGCCTGGCCATGCGGGACTGGAGACCCTGACGACCCCCATCTGCCAGAGTTTTCCAAATGAAACCGGCTACCCCGTCTCCTTAGCTGACATTTCCAGGGGCTGGGCCTCCTGCCAGGAGTGGGGCCCATGTCTCTGCCCTGCTTTCACTCGTAGGGAAACTATGGCTCCAGGTGGTCCTAAAGGCGCCCCAAACCTGTCCTCCCCACTCACATCACCCGGAAAGTCTGGAGAGTTTTTCAAAAAGAAGAAAGGTGGTGCCTCGTGTGTATTAATTCACTCCAGCCACACATCGGCCCCAAGAGGTGGGTCCCACGTTCACCCCCATTTGTCAGATGAGGAAACACAGCACCCAGGCTGTCTGGCTCCAGACCCAGGCTCTGAAGGACCACAGCCCGTGGCCTCCTGAGAGGAGCCTGGTGGAGAAAGTGGAAGAGAGCTGCAGTCGAGTGAGGTCTCCTGAGACCCAGGTGGGCCCCCTGCAAGCCTCCACTCCTCACTCACTCTGCATCTGCCTGCACATTCTCCAGCAGCCGGAGGCTTGCCACCTTACAGAGGCCTTCACCCCACCTTCAAGCACTTCCCTCTGCCATCGAGCTGACACCCCCTCTGCCTTCTCAAGGGAAGCACATCTGCTCCCTCTGCCCGTGACACCCCCAACACACACACACACACACACACACACACGCAGACCTGTGAAGGTGCCGACTCCACGCAGGGCCTGGGCTGGGGCCGCGACACAGTGGAAGGGGCAGGGCTGCCGCCTTCACCTCCCAGGCTGGCTCTCTGCACCTGGGGCTTCTGGCCTCTGCTGGACGCAGCCCGTGCTGCCCTCCTACCCCTGCTGGCCGGACCTCGAGTGTCCCGGGGGCTTTGGGGAGGGCGGTTCTGCTTGTCCGCGGCCGAGGACCTGGTCTGGAGACCCCAGGGTAGCCAGAGGCTGCTCCACACTTACTACCAGCCCCTGATGCTCCCCCCCGTGGAGCAGCTTCCTGATGCTGGAGGGATGCTCTACCATGCTCCCCTAGATGCCTTGTCCCGAGGCGGGGGCCGTCTCTGGGAGACCTCACCCTGTCCCCCCACCCAGAGCGTCTCTGCTTTTCTCTGATGTATACATCATGGTTCCATAGAAGGTTTCATTTGGAGAGAAGGTTCTGCTGATAAAAAATTTAAAATATAAAAAGTCTGGAAACCTCTGCCATCCAAGGTCCATTCCTATGCATGGACTGCCCTGAGTCAGGGTGGCCCAGAGCAGTCGCTCAGGCAGGGGACTCAACCCCTGTGGCATCCAGCTTGGAGGAGGAGGGAGGATCGGCTGACCCCCGAAGGCTGCCACGCCAGCCGACGACAGGGTGGAGGGCTGTCTGCACATCCGGGGCCCGCAGGTCGCCCCAGCCACGGCCAGCTCAGAACCTCTTGGAGAGAGTGCGTGGGACCACCCTTCTGGAGAGAGGTCTTCCTCCTGTGGGTGGTTCCCAGCTACAGATGGCAGGAAGGAGGGGATGCTGGCCTCTTGTCTCCCAGAAGCATCAGCAATGGTAGAAGCCGAGGTGAGGCAGATGTGCTTCACCGGAGACGGCAGGGGCCGAGGGCCAGGCAGCCACGCTCCCCCAGCGCCGAGGGCCCTGAGACCAGAAGTTCCGAGAACAGCCTGACCATCAGGCTGATTCTCCTCCTGCAGGGCCTCCTCTCACGGTCCAGGATAAGCTGATACAGGTGTCCCTTGTCCCCCGACGGCCTCCCTCGTAGAAGCATGTGGATTTGCGGCTCTCCATTCCTGGGGAGGTAGTTTAGCAGAGAGGGAAGTAGCTCAGGACAGCGGGTTTCCACTCTGCCTCTTCCGCTTCCCCACTGGGCGGCCCTGGGAGCCCCTGCATCCTTCTGGGCCAGGCTCCCTCATCTGTAGATGAGGCTGCACAGTGATCGGGAAAATCGAACGGCAGCTACATCCTTTCATTTCTCCACACGTACCTGTGCAGCACCTGCTCTGTGCCAGGCGTTACTCCAGGTGCTGGGGACACAGCAGTGAGCCAGGGAGGGGGCGGCCCCGCTTGTGACCAGGGCTGAAGACCAATCCCCAGCCGGTCTCACCCCACGCCTCGCTGCTGCTTTCTAAATAAGCAGCTGATCGAAAAAAGGAGCTGATAATTAAATACAACGCCATCTATTTTTTTAACACCGAGAGATAGGTCCTCTACGCAAGTGCAGAAACAGCTGAACTGCAACAGTTACACACCAGCAGCCCAGTGATTATCAGTTAGCGTAATTCACCCATCATTCCCACATCGGGCCCTGGGCTTGGCACACGGTGGTGCGAAATAAACGCGTGCTGACTCAGTGAATGCGGAGGTCCACTGTATCAGAATAATGTAGCCCCAGAGAGCGGACAGCAAGCCTTTACGCCCTCGAGCGTGCGACCCAGGCACACGTAACACTGATGCCCGCTTCTGGTCCCAGGCTGTGATAAACCTGTGGCCAAGGGCTGTCAAGAGAGAACAGAGGGCTTCCTTCCCCTCCAGACCTCCCAGCTATCAAAACCACCACGCAAACATCTCTCAGACAACACAGCACTGGGAAAGGTACCGCGGGGCTCTGGGGGTGGCAGTGTGTGTGTGGGGGGGCTCCTGTGACACTGCCAACTGGGAACCCCAGCTCCACACCCACTGAGGAATCCTTAGCGCCAGTGGGGTCACACAGACCGAGTCCACAGTCTTGGGGAGCACCTACTGCTATGACGCCACAAAGCAAATGGCCCCAATTTAGTGGCTTAAAGCAGCCACCGTTTATCATGTGTCACAAGGCTACAGGGCACCTGCGTCCTGGCCTGGGCTCCGCAGATCTTGTGTCTGCGGTCAGTGGGCAGCTGGGCGGAGGGCTGGCCGGCCTGGGTTGGCCCAGGAGCAGTGACTGGTAATAGAGACAGAAAGCAGGATGCTGGGTGCCGGGGGCTGCGGGAGGGGTATGGGGGGCGTTAGTGGTTAACGGGGACAGAGTTTCAGTTTGGGAAGATGGAACATCTCTGGAGATGGATGGGGGGATGCTTGCTCAACAGCGTGAATGTTCTTAATGCCACTGGAAACTTAAAAATGGTTAAGGTGGTCCATTTTCCATTATGTGTACCTTATTACAATGAAAAATAATAAGAAAAATAGGGACTTCCCTACAAGACAAAAAAATAAGAAAAATAGGGACTTCCCTACAAGACAAAAAATAAGAAAAATCGGGACTTCCCTGGCCGTCCAGTGGTTAAGGCTTCACCTTCCAGTGCAGGGGTGCAGGTTCATTCCCTGGTCAGGGAGCTAACTGGTCCACATCAAAAAAAAAAAAAAAAAAATCTTTAAAAAAAAAAGAAAAAAGAAAGAAAAAGAGTAGTGCAAAGGAAATACGGATGTGGCAAAGGCCGTGCTGGTGCTTTTCAGAAGCCTCCTGTTACAGACCCAAGTCCAGTTGAAAATCCTCTCAGCCTGACACCATGCCCTGCGAGGCTCAGGCCTGGGGGCAGGCAGTGCCCTCAACAGGACCACCCGCTGCCAGTGGGGCAGCCCGGCTGCTGTGTGCCCCCCACTCCCCAGTCTGCAGCCAGGTGCAAAGTCTTGGCGAGCGAGCAGAAGGCAAGGTCAGGACAGGCTCTCCCGGGTCAGATGAGCAGCTTGCTAACTAGCATGACTGACGTGGGAGGGGGTTCTCACCGGGCCAGAGGTGGCGCTCCCGCCAGGATCCTGCAGACCGCCCTCCCCTATACGGACAGGTATGAAAGGCTAGGAGGCCCGGTCCTCGTGGGGCTGCAGGGCCCGGTGCCGTCTGCAGGGGGTGGAGTCTCGCTGACCTCTGGACCAGGGCTGCTCCTTGAGTCCTGCCCCCCCGACCCTGACTGCTCTCTCCAGGAACGCTTCAGAGCCGGCGGCTCGACTGCGGGTGGCTGCCTGTGGGCAGAATCCGGCCTAACTCCTGCTTTCCCTAGATCTCATCCACAGCCGCCTTGACCTCCAAAGGCTACTCAAATGCACCTACAGATGTGCACCTGCCTGGCTGGCTTTGCCCCATACCTCCCAGACACCCCAGGATGTTCTGGGGCCCCATTCCGTTCCCCCAGGTAACACGACCCCTGAGAGCCTGTCCCCCTCACTTCCTCCACTGCCCAAGCCCTGCCTCTGGACCCCACAGGTCAAGCCCCCAGCTTCTGTCCAGGGACAGCCCGAGGCACAGGCGGGGCCTGGGATGGACGCCTGGGTTCCCGTGGCCCCGAAGCCCTGCGGGCTCTCAGGCCACCTGGCCCGACATGGCGCTCCCCTCCCCTCTGGCCTCACCCTGCCAACAAGTGCTCTGCTCAGTCCTCTCCTTTCACCCAAAGCTGGGCCAGACGCTTCTCTCTCAGAATTTTCACTCCATGAGCCTTCACGCGCGGTTAGGGGCGTCACAACCACTGACGGCCTTGATTCCATCACATCAGCAGGCTTCTCGGTTGTGTGTCAAGTAGAAATTTGAAAAGTGGGCCCCATGCAGATCTCAGCGCAGACTTCCAGGATGAGAGGCGGGGCTCCGGGGCCTTCTTCTGGGCTCCCAGCCACCCCAGGGCCACCCCAGGCTCGTTCCTGACCTCCCACAGAGGCGGGACTGCCTCCCAGGCCCCAGGAAACGCGGCCACAGGGGCTCCTCCCTGGGCCCAGGGCTCCCACTGACCCTGCGGTCTTCCGTCCACGAGCCTGGGCCGTCTGCTTGACCACCCTCCCCAGCATCCTGCCTGCGGTCAAGGCCCAGCTTGTGACAGTGCAGGCTCCTAACGCCCTGGATCAGGAACCACGCCCCCCACCCCCACCCCACCCCGCGCAGCGGAGTCACCAGGACTGGGGTATCCCCACCTCCAGCTGCCTTTCAAAAGCATAGGCAGGGGATGCTTGGTCTTAGAAACCGGGGCTCTTTCCAAGTTTCCTACTGCATCTTTGCAGCCATTGGAAATTCAGACTCTGCGCTAATGCAGAAGGACCTGGGCTTCTCCCCCGAGCTTCCTAACGGTGGTTCTCACCAGATCACCGCCTGCTGAACAAAGGTGCATCCCCACGGGCCTTCAAGGCTGCGTGTATTCTAGCCTTCCAGCCTCCTCTCCCCGCCTCCCACCCTCACTCCACCTGTGCCCAGACCCCAGGCAGTCTGAGCCCCTCTGGTTTCTAATCAGGCTCACATGTCCACCCCTCAAAACCTGCCCCTGTGCCACTAGAGGTGATCATACTAAGTGAAGTCAGACAGAGAGACAAATAACGTATGACATCACTTGTGTGTGGAATCTAAACTGCGACACAATTGAACCTATCTACGAAACACAAACAGACTCACACACATAGAGAACACACTGGTGGTTGCCAAGGGGGAGGAGCTGGTGGAGGGATGGAGTGGGAGGTTGGGATTAGCGGATCTAAGCTTTTATGTATAGAATGGATAAACAACAAGGCCCTACTGTACAGCACAGGGAACTATAGTCAATATCCTGTGATAAACCATAATGGAAAAGAACTTTTTAAAAAGAATGTGTATGTGTGTATGTATGCGTATATATATATATATATATATATATATATATATATATATATATATATATACACACATACACCAGCTCCTAGACCCCCCATGGAATGGCCATCTCTCTCTCTCTCTCTGCTGGGAGCCCCCCACCCTTCAAGACCCGTCCTCACCATCCCCTCTTCCAGGGGACCTTTCCTGACGGCTACAAACCATACACGGTGTCCTGCTTCCTCAGAACTCTTTTCCACCCTGTAACAAGGATGGCTTACATTTATTGAGCTTCTCCACCTGTCCGGGGAGGCCCCCTCCTGCACTGTCACCTCCCGCACATCTGAGTTCTGAGACTTCATTCTGTTATGGACTAAGTATCCTGTCTGCTGCCGCTGTGGTTAACGTTGTACAGCCTGGCTCCACATTGCCACAAACAAGCTACAGGAGGACATTTCCTTCTTGGCCTTTCTAGGGCTGGTCACAAGCCTTCGGGGACACCGCAAACAGCAACAAAAGGTCTGTGGACTCAAAGAAGACAAGCCAGGTCCTCTGGTTTGGACCAACCACAGAGGGGATGCCGCCCACACCAGCCACCATCACTGCCTGTCTGGACTGTTGCAATGGCCTCCACCCTCAGCCCCTCAGGCTCTTCCCCATGCAGCGTCCAGGGTGGTCCAGATCCAGATCACGTCCCTCCTCTGCTCAGAAACGTCCATGGCCCGCCCCTCCCTGGGGTAAAAGCCAGAGTCCCCCTCGCTCACCCTCAGCCACTCGGGCCTCCTTGCCATTCCTCCAACATGCCAGGTGCATGCCTGCCTCAGGGCCTTTGCACCGGCTATGCCCTCTGCCTGGCTCGCTCTTCCCAGATAAGCACTTAGCTCACTCCCTCACTTCCTTTAGGTCTAAAATTCCAACAACGTCTCACCCACCCCAGTTCTCCCTGCCCCTGCTTTCTTTTTCTCCTCTCCACATTTCCTGTCTAACATACTAAATATTGTCCAAATTTATCTCAATTACTATCTGTTTCTCCCCACTGCAGTGTAAGCCCGTTAGGACAGGGATTTTCTTGTTTTGTGCACTGTTGTAACCGCTCAGCACCCGGAATGATGCCTGGCATAAGCAGTAGGTGCTCGATAAATATTTCTTGAATGAATGAATGGTGTCGGCTGAAAGAACCCAAGCACACAGGAATACTTTAAATGTTGCTGTGATTCCCAGCCTGAAAAATGCAGGGGAAAACCTCGAGAAGCTGACTGTCACAGGCAGGAACCAGAGGACGGAAACCACAGTGTTTACACACCACCATCTGAAAGAGTGAAATATCTGGAGCCTGGGCGAGGAAAACAAAGGTCCTGATAAGGACTGCAAGAGATTCCTGAACTAAGGGCCCAAGCCAGGCATCCTCACCTGCTCAGAGGGCTGAGCAACAACTCCTGGACCTCGTGCCAGAATCAGAGACCGGGCAGCAGGTTCAACAAAAGCATCCCTCGGGGCTGAGTGCTGAGATCACAAAGCCCCCAAAATGGGGGATTTCTGACCTCAGGTGGCTCGCAACTTAACAAGCACAGCAGCAGCAGCAAACACAAACGCCAGCTCACTAGAGATCAGATGCTATTTTAAGTGCTTTGCAAACATTAACCCATGTAAGCCCCAAACAGCCCTATGGGGTCGGTACCACTATTATTCCCATTACACAGATGTGGACACTGAGGCACAGAGAGGTCTAGTAACTTGCCAAAGGGTACAGAAGCTGACATCGTGAGTGGCAGAGCCCAGATTCGCACCCAGAACGTCAGACTCCAGAGAAAGTGCAAGGCGCCCAGAGAAAGGGCATGACACCCCCTGGGCAAACGATCCCTCCCTGGAAATAACCCCTCACCCCCAGACGGCGTTTAAGATGCAACTCCGGCCAACTCAGCTTGCATGTCGGTTACTGGGTGGTGCAGTGACACCAAGGAGGGGGTCGGAACAGCTCGCACCAAAGTCAAATGGAGCCTCAGTGATGCTTTATTATAAAATGCACTTCGGTACTGCCTTAGAGAACATGAAGTTCAACTCCATTTTCATGAAAATTACATCCATCAAAATATTCGATAAGGAACAGTGTTTGATTTCTAAAATGCAAGCTGTATGTGCGCAGCGGGCGATAAATGTAGTGATGCTCTTAAGCAATGCTCTATCTCTGAAGCATCAGGAGCCTCATTTCTGGGGAGATCACGGCCTGCGGGGTGGCCATCGTGTATCTGTGCACTCGGCCTGCACGGCCTCGCGCCTGCTCCCCGGGGTGGGGGCCGGTAGACGCCCAGCAAAGGGTGCTGGAGGCTGAACTTGGAGGGCCGAGCAGATGGGGCACTCCCAGCAGTGCCCTGGGCCGCTCTGGATTCCTGCCCACCGCCTGCCACCCCTCCTCCCTGCTCCGCGAGCCCGGAGTGGTTCTGAGCCATTAACCGCCTGCAGCTGGGCCCGGACGCAGGCCTCGTGGGTCTGAACCCGAGTCTCAACACGATTTCAACATCCTGACAAACGTCCACATGGAACAAGCCACACCCATGCAGCCCTCGCCTGGCTCTGCCCTCCATGACCCTGCACACCTGGAGACACATCCAGAAGGGCTGGGCTGAACCTCCACGACCAGCAGCTCTAGGAGCTGCATCCGTTTTAGTTAAAGACTAATTTTCTGGCACTGAGGAAGGAACCAGGAATGGGTTATAACCTTTCCAAACCTGCTGGGTTTCACCAGAGAGCAGGCGGGTGGGAGGGAGACACAGGTGTCGGGTCCAAGGGAGGGAGAGGTCACCGCAGCCTGGGTCCCGAGGACGGGGCCGGTCCCTGATCCTGGGGCAACGGGGCGCAGCCGTGGACAGGCCTGTATGTGAAATGCGGAACTGGCGCCTGGATTCCAACGGCTCCATCAGCCCAGCTCCCGCCTCTGCCCGGGGTTTCCTCCAGGCCGAGAGCCTCAACTCACATGGGAGAAAGTCTGTACGAAGGACAGGTGGCTCGGGGACCCAAACAGTAAGAAGGGGCTCTTCCTGGTGGCTGGAAAAGCTTCGCAGGGTTGTAATGACTGAGTTGCTTCCCAAAATGAGGAGCCTGGTTTTCCAACTAGCTTCAAACTCTTAGGCCAGTGGTGTCCAATCAGAGGCAATTTCCAACCCAACCCCAGGGGCATGGGTAATGCCCGGAGACATTTTTTCATCGATTTATATAGTTTTAAACAAAACTTGCATATATTTAAGGTGCATGACACGAGGATTTGATGTACATACAGAATGAAATGATTCCTACAGTCAAGCTAACTCACCATCCCCTCACAGTTACATTTCATCTGTGATGAGAGCCCGAAATCTACCCCCTCGGCATATGTCCTGTGTTCAATCCAGTCCTACCTAGTAGGACCATCATCCCTATACCTGAGATCTCTAGACTTGCCATCCTACATAGCTGCAACTTTGTGCCTGTCTGGAGACGGTTTTCATTGTCAAGACTGAGGAGGGCGTGCTACTGGCATCTAGAGGGTTGAGGTCAGGGAGGCTGCTAAACGTCCTAAGACACACCCGGTGGATCCCGGACAAGGAGTTGATTACCTGGTGCAAGACATCAAGGGGCCCAAGGTCGACACACTCCATCAACAAACAGGTGGACCCTTAGCTGAAGTTGTCTCAGGAAAAGAAATAATAAGAATTACTATTATCTTATAACACAAAATATTATAATGTGCTTCTGTTAGAGAAGATGTAAAAGTTCAGGAGATGGATGCGATCGTTTCACAAGAAGTTAATGTACTTAATGTCACTGAACTGGACGCTGAGAAATGGTAAAAATGGTATACTTTATGTTATGTAGACTTTACCATGGTAAAAAAAATCTACAAGTTATGTTATTTAATTACATCGCATATATTACCTGATTATAATCACTTCATAATGTCGAGTGTACCATACGCCAGTCCCATCATAGCCGGGTCACTGGTCCCGTCCCGACCCCCACTGGAGGGGCACGAACTGAAGCCCAGGGGGTAGAGTGACGTGTCCATGGCCCAGGTGAGGAGCCTGGCAGGCTCTGAACCTGGCACCATCCCACTGCTCCTTGGGGAAAGGCTCCGTTCTCATCAACCCCAAAGCAGCCTTCGGGACAGTTCACTCAGCAAACAGCACTGCCTCTGTGCCAAGCCCCGGGGAGGCAGAAACCCTGCCCCTCGGGGGGCTGGGCCACGCTGGGGAGCCAGAGCGTGGACCAGGAACAAAACCCAAGGGGACACGCACTAAGGCACGTCCGGTGGCAAATGCAGTGGAGAGAAGCCAAGAGCAGAGCAGTGACAGGAACCTAGGGGGACAGGCACCCACTGCGAAGCCATCACCGGAGTAAAGAGCTTCAGGGGCCCGGGATCCCCACCCCACCCCCAGGAAGTGGCCCCCACTCCTTCTCTACTCCTCAACCGAGGACCTGCTCCTGCCCTGGCAGTCTGCCAACCTGCTGTGTGTTCATAGGCAAGTTGCATAACCTCTCTTTGCCCAGTTTTCTGTTCTGTAAAATGGGGATGCTAACCAAGATGTCCTTCAGTAAATGGATGGATACATAAACTGTGGTCCATCCGTACAATGGAATATTATCCAACACTGCAAAGAAAGGAGCTATCAAGCCGTGAAAAGCCATGGAGGAAACGAAGTAAAAGCAGCCAATCTGAAAAGGCTACATACCGTGTGACTCTGACTCTGTGACGTTCTGGAAAAGGCAAAACTAGGAAGACAGTAAAAAGATCAGTGGCAGACAAGGGTTGGGGGAGGGGAAGAGATAAGCAGGTGGAGCCCAGGGGATATTTAGGGCAGTGAAACTACTCTGTGTGATACCGTTACGGTGGGTCCGTGCCATCACACATTTGTCCAAACCCACAGAATGCGTATCACCAAGAGTGAACGCTCACTAAACTGGACTTTTGCCACTAATGCAGCAGCAGCGTTGGCTCATGAGTCGTGATCACCGTGCCCCCCTAATTCAAGATGTTAATAAGAGGGGAAACTGGAAGGGGTACACGGGAGTTCTCTGTACTCAATGCTGAGTTTTCCTGCAAATCCACAATAGTATTTAAAAATTGTCTATTTAAAAAAAAAAAAAAGATTAAAAAATGTAGAACCTGGAGAAACTGACAGAGTCAGGGGACGGCAGCCAGTGAGAAACAGAGCCAATAGGGGAACCGAAGCATCTCACCGCCAGCCCTGGAATCGCACCCTCTCCTGCACCCCGCTCACCAGTAGCCACTGCCAGAAACCTACGGGTTCTTCTGCGGTTCTAAACATCACCCCCTGCCCATCTGTGAGTCTTGGGCTTTGCTCACAGCGGCCCCCAAATCTGGGCTTCTGACCACCTCCACCCACCTCCCTCGCCCAAGCCTACCATCCCTCTGCTGGGCCACCACTGCAGCCCGCGTCTTTCCTCCTTACAGTTTCCTACCACGGCCAGAGAGGTCCTCTAAAACGACGGCTTGGACCTTACTCCACAGCACGCAGAGCAAAATCCCACCCCCCTCCCGAGTCCCCACCAACCGCTCTGCTTCACCTCCACGCCCCTCAGACATGCAGGCACTGGCACGTGACGTTTCCACCAGAACGCGACTCGGCGCATAGTCGGCACTCAGCAAACACTGCTGAACATCCTAAGAAATGAAAAGCCGCCAACGCGCTGGACAGATGTTGTCATCTGTGTCCTATGGATGGGATCAGGGAAGCACTGCCACCCCGGGGCCTGGGTGATGATGAACGCTGTGTTTAAGCCGTAACCGTTCAGGAAGCGCATGCTAACTTGATCGCAGGAGACCCGTTACACTGTTGCCGTTCAAAACTCAGAGCTTTGGAACCACCTCCTCTGGTCCTTAGGGTCCCCGGCCCACCGCTGCTCGTCCTCTCCTGTGGGAAGCCTCCATCCCTCTCCTCCACCTGCGGCCACTCTGATTATTGATCGATGCCGGGAGGGGGCTGGCAGGACACCACCGTCGAGCTGGGGCTGCCCGAGGGACAGCCAAAGGGGCCCAGCTGTTGTGGAGCTCAGTGGGAGGACTTTCTGCATATGCAGTTATTAATGACTTTATTTATGTACCAATATTTAGTACCGCTTGCAATTAAGCAGATCTGCTTTCAAAATGGCTAATTAGAACACACGCTGGCAGGGAGAACGCACAGCGCTCCAGCAAAAGCTGGCCCTGCCAGAGACGAGCCCAGGCGCTGGATCTCAGGGAGCGGCCTTGGCTCCCAGCCCCGGAGGACCCTGGCAGTGGGGAGTGAGGGGGGGAGAGGTGGGGGGATGGAGGGAGAAGGGCAGGAAAGGTGCAGTGCTCAAGCCAGGAGCCTTAATTTGTACGATGCTTGTTAACTGTGTTCTCTGGCCTGACATTTTCTGCTACCTGGAAGCCAACAGATAGGTATGGGGCTGCCTTATCCCAGGCTGACATTCTGGGGAGAGCCCACGGAGGGAGCCTGTACGGTGCTGCGGAAACCCAGATCAGTATAGGTTGGTGAGTAAAACTGTTATTAATCACCGATGGGCATCCGTCCTCACAGCAGCGTCACTGATTTCCACCCAGTATGAGGCAAGGCTTTCTCTCCCATATTTTTCACTGAGTGACCAATTTTGGTCAGAACAGGTGCTCGTAGTAAAGGTGGCGGAAAGCCCTAGTTCCTGGGGGCATCGTTACCAAGCCTGGCGCAAGCCCCAGCATCCCAGGTGGTCTGAGAACTAGTGTCCCTCGCAGGCGCCTGAATCCGCCTTCATCTACCTGACCCACAACTCATGTTCCTATTCTGTGCCAGGCACTGAGCCAGAGCTGAGGACACGGAGACCAAGATGGCCCAGAGGCTAACCCTGACCTTGACCCCAAGGTCCTCCAGGTGGGTGACATGGACATGGAAACAGACAACCACACTTTTCAGAGACCTGGGGAACAAGGCCCAGCCGGGGAGGCCTCCTGGAGGAGGTGGCTCAAGGCTGAGGGGAGGTGGGTCCTCTGGGCCGAGCAAGCCCATGGAGGCAAGAAGTGCGTGGTGGATACAAGGAGCCTCGGGACTGGCCCATCCTGGTCCCTGGGGGCTGGCCTCTCACCCCTCGCTTCCACTGCCCTCTGCTCAAGGCCACCCACCAGAGGCCGCCCCGACCCACCTGCCTTAAAATGCAGCCCATCACTCCCCACCTCCCAGCCCTGCTGGACATTCCAATCCCCACGGACCTGCTTCTCTCCTGAGTGCCTGTCCCCCCACTAGGACAGGGGAGCCTGGGGGACAGCACAGAACCTGATACCCAGTGGGAACCCCAAACACAGCCTGGATGAACAAGTGAGGAATAAAGAGCTTCAAATCCACCTGCAGCCCACGGGGCCGAGCCGCAGGGCTCCGCCAGGACCCTGGGGAGGGGAAGCCCATGGGGACGATGCCTCCACCCTGTGCGGAGGCAGGGCTGCCCCGTGCAGGCGAGGGGGCACTGCTTAGCATCAAGAGAAGCCGAAAATCAGGCTTTATGTGAAATCTCCTGATCTGTAAATGTTTCCAACTAATTCAGATTTTAAATTTATATCTCTGTAGGTTGGGTGTGGTCTTGGGAGCCCAATTTGCCAACTCAGAGGGTAAGGAGAGCAAAAGAGGGAAGAGGGGTTTTCACAGCAGAAGGGATGCAGTCTGATTTGCATATGGAAAGATCAGCCCAACCAGCTATAGTGGACACTGTGGTGGCCGCCAAGGTCCCCCCTTGGGACGAGGCCCTCGTGCCACTCCTGCCAGGGCTGCTGGCTGCCGATGGCTCTCAGCTGAGTCCCTTTCGGGGAGCCACCTCTGGCCAAGGACATGGCTCCCTCCCCCAGGGGCAACCACATCCAACGTCTGGTCCATGCAGAGGGACAAAGGCCGCCTCCCGGCCTCTATTAGGGACATCTCTGCAGGGTCATCCCAGCTCCAGAGCTCCTGGCGCATCGCTGTGGGAAGTCACTGATGGGATTATGTCCCCCACTGCCCTCTGCTCCCCTCCCTCCATGACCACCTGCACTGCAGTAACTGGTGGATGTGTGTCTGTCCCCGGGCTCCTGGGGCAGCCAGCTCTGTTCCCTTCATAATCCATGGTGCTCCAGGCTCCAAGCCTTGTCAGGTGTGACCCTGGCTGCTGCATCTGGGCAGGTCAGCTGGGAGCCAGCATAAAAGAGCCCTACTCTGGGGCTTTGTGGATTTGTAAAGTATCTGTCCCATTTTTTCTTAGGCAACTTTCGTAAATCATTGCATTTCCTATCTGGGGAAATCGGCAGCTCCTATGACAGCACGAAGCCGCTTTGCACTCCCTGCTGTAAACTCAGGTGACGGGAACGAGGGTCTCTTCCTGTGGCTGTAAAATCGGGTCTGGAGCAGGCCAGCCCCTCCATGTGCTGGGTGTCAAGGGCGATGAGCACCCAGACCTGAACCCCAAGTACCCTGGGCCATCAACCGCATAAGCAGACAATGATAAATAACAGCAATCATCACAGTGGCCAGATTATACGGACCACAACCTACAGGCCAGCGCCTCACCCTCAACAATCTTCTGAGGTCCAAATACTAAACGTATTTCACTGATGAGGAAACTGAGGCACACAGTGGTTAACAAAAGCACTCAAGGGCACAGTTGGTCCCGGAAGCCGGTGGGTCTGGCTGCGGGGAACAGCCTACGCTCTGAGCCACGAAGCCAGTCCAGGAAGCCCACTCCAGCCCACCCGCCCATGGGGGGCCCTTGCAAGAGCAGGTGGGAGCCGGCCTTCCAGAGCTCACGGGGGTGGGCACCAGGCCCTCCTGACACTTGGCAACCACTACATCCTCCCTCCACGCCAGCAGGGTGGGCTCATTCACCCCCCCATCACAGATGAGGAAACCGAGGCACTGAGAGGAGTCGGGAACAGGCCTCCTGGTCCCCGGCATCTCCCAGGGTCTCCTCTGGACGTCCCGGCAGAGAAATGGAAGGAGAGACCCCACCCCCAGCTCAGTGGGGACAAAAGAGACCCTTCCCTCTAGGCACAGGTGGCCCCAAGGAACAGGGAAGCCAAGGAGAAGGAGGCAGGGCGTCTCCCCCACAGAGGGGAGGCTGTGGGTTGGACCCCTCCTCCATCCAGTGTACAGACATATCTGGAGCACACAGATGACCCCACAGGGTCCCCAGCCCCCGAATGCCCACCTAAGAGAGGAGGCAGAGCCCAAGTCCCCGCAGCATCGCCACAGTGCCACAGCAGTGAAACCAGCTGGGCCTGCAGAGGGGCTGGAGGAAGCACCAGGAAGGCTTCCCAGAGGAGGTGACATCTGAGCTCAGTCACTGACCAGCAGGCAGCGGGGGAGACCAGGAACCTCCAAAGAGCTGTAAAGCCAGGAGGGGCAGGAGGAGCGCCATGAGGAGGTGAGAATGCCCCCCACGGGCGTGGGCGTGCAGACTCGGCCCCACTGCAAGCACGCAGCTGGTGCTGCCTTTCAGAGAACAATCCCTCGCTGCTGGGGTAGATGCGCCCTGTGAGCAGTGGCTCCACTCCTGGGTGTGCATCCACCCGAGGGAAATGCCCACATGGGCCCCTGGGTGCCACGCAGGAGGATGCCGCTCACCAAGCACCCCCTGCAGCAGAGGCAGCCTGGGTGTCCGTCCCGCAGGAGTGGGTGGTGGGGTGCAGTGGACGCCCACTCCCCAGGCCCAGAGGATTCTGACCAGGGAGAAGCGACCAGCTGGGCGCACAAGCAAGGACACTGAAGTGCCTCAGGGCCGGTTTCCGGCAGCAGAGGGCTGCTCTCAGGGGAACCTGCGAAGCGGGGGGAGAGCAGGGGCTCACGGGGGTCTGCGCGGCCTGATCCACGGGGTCTGGATAGTGGATGCACCAGAGGTGTCCTGCCTTGGGGCGGGACCAACAGCTTTTGTGGCCCCATCGTGGCTCACTGGAGCCCAGATGGGGCTGTGAGGTCTGGGGGGCTCCCCGGGTGAGGACCCCATCACCCAAGGCATCTCTCCGGAGAAGGCCAGCCGCACCCCCATGGCAGTGGCTCGTGGCAAAGGGATGTATGCACAGGAACCCTGAGTGCTGTGCGCACAGAGGAAGGACACAGAGAGACAGGGGCCCCGAGAGGCAGAGGAGGGTGGCCATGATTCTTGGGGGACCAGGAGGGTCTCGGGGCCGGGGGAATGGACGGGCAGAGCCGGAGAGAGGCCTTGGCTGGTAGCGGTGATAAATGCACCAGGCCAGCCCGGTGTCATGAACTCACCTCCCCAGCCCTGCGCGGAGGCCAGAACAGGAGAGGGAGGCTGTGCGCTGTGCACTGCACAGCAGGGGGGGACACCTGCCCCCGGCAGCGGGGTCACTGACCCCGAGAAGCTCCCAAACCAAACAGCAGCCCCGAGTCTGGAGCTGCGAGAGCTCTCAGAAGCGGAGTTAATAACCGGAGCGGCGGAGGGCCGTTCATCACTGTCACCCTGGGCGCAGGGCCAGGCGGCCGAGGGCACCCACTCCACATGAAGAGATGGGACACCCTCTGAGGGGGGCAGGCCGGGCCCGGGGTGGTGCAGGTGAGGTCGGGCTGCCCAGAACCAGCAGGGAAGGGAGAGAACGCCCAGCCACACGCCACCGGTCACTCATGAGTACTTCCCGAGGGCCCACTGCGTGCTGGCTGGGGTTTCAAGACGGAGCTGACAGAAGGAACCGGCCCTCGTGCAGCCCACGCGCTGGGGGCAGCAGGTGACGAGCAAACGCCCAGGACGTGCTGCGCAGGGGTGCGCTGAGAAGGAGAGCAGGGCGGAGGAAAGGGCTTGGTGGGGGGCGCTGGCATCTCAGGGGCCCCCGAGAGGATGAGAGGAGGCCGGCCACATGCCTCTTGGGCTCAGAGCCGGCACACGGGGATGAGGGGGTCGTGCGGCTGCCCTGCAATCAGCCCTCTCTTCCCCCGCGTCCTCTGCACAACACAGACACCAACACTACCTTGGCCGGTCATGTGGAGGCAGCGTTCCTGTGTCTAAAGTCTCTGGCACATCAGTATACTATCCACTGAAGCACTGCCGCTTCTGGGGACACACCCAAAAGGATGGGAAGCAGGGTCTCAAAGAGACATTTGCACACCCATGTTCACGACAGCATTATTCACGGTAGCCGAGAGGAGGAAGCAACCCCGGCGTCCCCGATGGATGGCTGGGTAGACAAAGCGTGGTCCATCCATACAATGGAATATCATTCAGCCTTAAAATCAAAGGCAATTCGGACACCTGCTGCAACACGAATGAACCTTGAGGACATTAGGCTCAGTGAAATAAGCCCGTCACAAACGACGTCTACTGTATGATCCCACTTATATGAGGGCCCTAGAGTCAGATTCGTAGTGACAGAAAGTAGAATGGTAGGTGCCAGGGGCTGGGGGAAGGGGATGGGAGTTAGTGGTTAACGGGCACAGAGTTTCAGTTTGGGAAGAAGAAAAGGTTCTGGAGATGAGGGTGATGGTTTCACAGAGTGTGAATGTACTTACTGCCACTGAATTGTACACTTAAACATGGTTAAAATGGTACATTTTATGTTATGTACATTTACCACAATTTTTGAAAATAAGATAAACAAACCTCCTTGGGAAAAAAAAAGTACTTCCATACACAGTAGGTGCTCAAGTAATACCTGTTTCCTGCCAGCCTCCTCCTCACCCTAAGGACAGAGAAACAACTGCCCAGAGCAGGGGCACAGGGCCCGGGGCCGAGCTCTCAGCCTGAGAGCCAGGGCTGGACGAGGAGGCCTGCAGCCCAGCCCTTCCCTGCACTCGGTCCTCGTCCCTGAACTGCCAGCCAGGGAGGCTGCGTGCAAGAGGCCAGCGCAACGCAGCCTTTGAACAGGATCCTTGAGATCAGAAGATCTGCTGGAGTGGATATAAATAGCCCAAAGCTCCCAGTCTCGGCTGCTGAGCCAGCATCGCGGGCCTGACGGCCAAGGGGACCCAGCAAGCCTGGCTCCAAACTCACCTTCAGGGAGCGGCCGTCCCGCAGGCCCTGCAGCAGAGCCACATCCTCGCCGGCTCTCCAGGCCTCAAGTTCAGGCCCCGTGCTCCACCCCCATCTTGTTGCCTGTGACAGTTTCTCTTTCCAAAGTCAAACTGGTTTTTAAACCAAAGCAGAATCAGCAGCAGGCCCCTCCCCTGGTTTGCTGGGTAAGGACTCAAGGAACCAAGGGACGGGGGGGCACACCTGGGTGGAGCACACCTGGATGTGGACACCTGGGGTGTGGGGGGAGGGGCAGAGCTGGAAGCAAACTGTAAGAACACGCCCCCTGGTCTGTGACCCCAGTCTGGGGCCCAGTCTTGCTTTCGCAGGATCCCCATGATGAATCTCACCGGTCTCAAAATCAACCTGCAGATACAGCACCTTCAAAACACGTGGCAGAGGCATTTTCCGACGGGTACACAGCACACCCTTCTCTTCCCCATCTCCCTCCCCCTGGAGAGCGCCGACTGTGGCCGCTCTGCTCCAGGATCCCCCAGCCGCAGGCTGGCACTTACGAGGCTTGGCAAGTGCTAGTTACCAACGGATAAATGACGAATCTATGGCTAATTCAACACACGGTGGGGAGGAGAGGGTCAGATACAAGCAGCTGCCTGCAGTCTCAGTCTGCCTCTCTGTCTCCGCCTCTGTCTCTGCCTCTTCTCCCACCACCCCAGGCAGTGCCCTGTCATCAGACACCCACCATCCCCTGAGGGTCAGGGTCCAGGGGACTTGGCCATCTCTCCACCTCTGTATCTCACACCGTGTGAAGTAACTGGCCCTCATCTGCTGAGCGATTAAAGTCAGCAAGTATCGCAACCCTAGGGTCCTGGGGGGACCCACCTCCACCCCCACTGGCTCCAACGCTGAGGCCTCGGGCTCCCAGAGATGTGGTCCAACATCTTCAAATCACAGCCGCAAAACCACGCTCTTCGTAACCTTAGGACTGACTAAGAGGGATCAAAAGTCAATACAGTTGGCCTTTGAACAACACAAGTTAGAACTGCGCAAGTCCACTTACAGGCAGATTTTTTTTCCTATAGTAAATACTACAATACTACACAATCCACGGTTGGTTGAATCCATGGATGTACAACTGCAGATATGGAGGGCTGACTTAACTTAGACACAGATTTTCAACTGCACGGAGGGTCGGCATCCCCAACCCCCACACTGTGCAA
This sequence comes from Monodon monoceros, assembly GCF_005190385.1. Classification (NCBI taxonomy): domain Eukaryota; kingdom Metazoa; phylum Chordata; class Mammalia; order Artiodactyla; family Monodontidae; genus Monodon; species Monodon monoceros. The sequence goes on along the minus strand of NW_021703780.1, from coordinate 99,999,915 downwards.
GGGTCAGCTATACATTAACACGGACTTAAGCACGTGGTTTTATTCTCTCATGTAAGAGTCTAGAGGTGGGTAGTCCAGCCTGTATTGGGCAGTTCCCCCCAGGTTGTCAGGGGCCCAGCCTTCTTCCAGCTCACTGTCCTGCCATCCCTACAGTGCAGCCATTGTCCTCACAATCCAAAATGGCTGCCTGAGCCCCAGCCATCACATTCTCATTCCAGCCAACAGGAAGGAGGAGCAACAGGCAAAGGACCCACCTCTTCCTTTTAAAGACACTTCCTGGAAGCTGCACACCACACTTCTGCTTACCTCTTATTGGCCAGAGCAGTCACATGGCCATATCTAACAAGCAGGGAGGCTGGGGAAGACAGTCTTTATTCTGGTTGGCATCGTGGCCAGATTAAAACACAAAAACACACCAAAAACGCTAAATGCTAAAACGCTTTAATGCTAAAGAGAAAGGGAAAGTAGATATTGGGAGGCAGTTATTTGGACCATACATCCTCCCCACCTAGGTCAGGGATCACCTCCTTTCCACCTCCAAGACCCCTTTTACTATCTTCCCCATAACCTGCTAAGTAATTATGACTGAGAACTCCTGCAGAGTGAGCTCTCCTCCCCCTCACCCGTGCTGTGCTGACCCGCTCTGTCCCATGAGGAGGGCTGTGTCGCCATTCTTATGCCCACTCGCAGGTGAGGAAACCCGCCCAGCCTGCTAGGATGGGGCCAGAACCCAAACCCAGACCCGGGTGCTCCCAGCTCAGCAATTTTTATTAATCAAACTGCCCTTGGCAAGTTGGGGCATGAGAGGTCCACAGCCCTTGACCTCCCCGTGGGATGGGGCTAGCTGCCTGAGAAACACCTGCCCTGGAGGTGTCTCAACTGTGGAAAGTGCCCCAGTATGCCGTGCAGGACTGACTACACCAAAGCTGGCCTTTCACAGACAGAAAGCCAAGCTCTGCCTGTGGTATGGCCGGACTGGGCTGAGCCCGCAGGCCCTGGAGGCCCAGACCCTGGCCGGGGTCCTTCTCATTAAACCAGGGGCTCAGGGCGTCCCAACTGGGTGCACAGAGAGGCCCCCACCAGCTTGCAGGCAGGGGAGGGTACAGTCTGCTTCAATCAAATGAAAGCAAAAGAGAGCCGTTCAGGGAGAAAAACTGTGAGCTCTGGCTGAAGCTGTCACCTCGAGCGACATCAAAAGCCAACCCCTCCCTAGAGGGACATGGCAGAATCAGGATGTGGAGCCCCTGAGGGCAGCGCGAGGGGGGTGCGCACTCACCCGGGGCTCGCTGTACCCCCCCCCGACAACCGCCCTCGCCCCCTGCACGGGGCAGGGGGAGGCCGAGGGGCATCTGCTTCCCTGCACCCCTACCCTCCCAACCCCACACACGTCCGCACGTAAGGAGGCTCGTAAATGTTTGCTGAACGGGACCTGGAGTGAAGCTCAGTGGAGACAAAAGACCCACCTCTGCAGGTAAACAGCCCAGGCAGAGGCAAACAGAAGCCGCCCTTCCCACCCCCTGGCCTCCTCCCGCTGAGGGGACGGGACTTTTGGCATCTGGTGAATGAAAATCTGGGAAAATGGTGATGAATCAGCTCCCCCCCACTCCACAAGCCACCCTCACCCTCAGGGACCAGAGTCAGCAGGTTTCTTAATAAGAAGCCCATGCCCCATGGATGCCGGTCCTACTCGGCCACTGTCCTCTCCTCCTGGCCTGGGGCTTTCAGGTTTCTGGGGGACGAGCGAGAAGGGGCTGACTGAGTCCTACCCATGGGGAAGGGGCCTTTGCATGCCTTGTCCAGACCACTGCTAGCAGGACCACCCCCGCCAGAGGCCACGGAAACATGGGGGAGGCCAGCTCCCATCACCACCACGGCCCAGCCATGGGCAGAGCCGCAGAGCTCAGCCAGCCATGTCTCAGGACCACAGACACAGAGCAGAACATAAAGAACACAGGTTTGGGAGTCACCCAGGCTCGGTCATGTCCGGCGCTGCCACTTACTAGCTGTGCAACCCCCAGCAAGGCACATCACCACTCTGAGCCTCACTTTCCTCATCTGTAAAGTGGGGCCACACAGCAGGTGCTCAATAAACGCCTACTTCAGCCCATCTCACAGTGGAGACCCCCGTACCAGGAAAGTAACTGCCTCAAGAAGAAAAGCAGTGAAAAGCCGGCTGCAGGTAAAGACACCGGCCACTAGACTTTGATGAGTCTTCCCTGCCCGAAAGGAGTGTGGGCGCACATCCGCGCAATAACCGTATCTGTATGTATTTATTAATCACGTGCAGGCACAACTGCACGAATGTCATTCGTGTCACAAAAGAATCCAAGAAAGGACAGTGGAGGCTGAACTTAAGGATCAATGGAAACAGAAGTCCCCACATTTTTCCCTGCACCTCAAAGGATGGTATCATTTGCCCCCAGGGGTGCACACACTCCATTTCGCAGACCCTGGACTTGCGCACGTGACAACAGTGGGCTGATCTTAAACATCTCGTCTTTAATATAAGCAGTTTGCATCCTAACGGAAGCGTGATCTGGCGCTGCCTGCCGGATGGAGCCTAGAGGCAAGCACCCCAGCAGGGCACAGTCAAAGTAAGTCAGATGGGAGGCCCCAGGGGGCCCAGGGCTACAGCACAGATCAAAGAAAAGGCTCAAAACCACAGAAAGTTCCAAGATGGGAGCCGGTCCCTACCGGACACGTGGGGTTTCTAGAGGCAGGAATGGAGGCGTGGGAAGGGTGTCTAAGGCAGAGCGACCAGCATGACCAAAGGCACGGAGTGTGAAAACTGCACAGTGCCACCGGCCGCCCCACCCGGGGCAGGTTTCTGAGCAAGAAGGAGCCTTCAGGGAAACGCCGCGTCTGTGCCAAGATGCCCCGGGAAGGGGAGAAACAGAGAGAAGGGAGGAGGGACACGCATCTCTGGCAAGCAGGGGCTCCGCGCGCTCCAACCCCATCCCCCCCACCGTGCACGAGCCACTAGCCATGTGATGGCTCTGCCCCCGCAGGCAGGAGCTAGTCTGTGGGATCCCCCAACCCCTCGGAACAGCTTCCCCCCACGCAGGAGTGACGCCGCTCCGAGCACCCAAGATGCCGGGGGAGGGGGCGGGAATGAGGGCGCCGCGTTCTTAATTACTGCAGTTATCAAAAACGCATTAGCGGCGATGATTTCCTCCAGACCCCCGTTCCCTTCCCCGGATGATCTGGCTGCTTCGCCATATGGCACGAGTTAAAAATACAGCTCAGAGTGAGGGGGCTGCAGACGGAGCGGGCAGGCTACCTGAGCAGTGGGGTGCGGATCGGGTCAGGCGGGGCCTGGGAAGCACCCTCAGCCGAGATGCCCAGCTCCTGGTGGCCTGTGGCAGGACAGCGCCCTTCAGACACACAGCACCGCAGAGGGAGACCCACCAGGGGCAGGACAGGCTGTCACCCGCCACGCAGAGACAGGAGCAACCCTTCAGCAGCCTTAAGAGGTGGAAGTGACAGCACAAGGCCTGGGCACCCCGAAGGGGGGGCGTGAAGATGGCTGCAAATCCTTGCTTCTCCTCCCACTGAGGGTGCAGTCCAAGCCCCTCCCCTGGAACCTGGCCTTCGGATCTGCTTGACCAACAGCATGTGGCAGAAGTGACCTTGTGGTACTCCCAAGGTCAAGCCATGAGAAGCCTCACATCTCCCACCAGGCCTTGGAACACTGGTTCTGGGATCCCTGAGCCCCTGTGCTTGAGATGCCACGTGCAGATACTCTGGTTCACAGGGCCAGCCTTCCAGGTGTCTCCACAAGTTCCCTGATACGTGAGTTAAGGTGTTTTGGACCCTCCAGACTAGTCCATCCACTATGTGAATACCACTGAGTAACTTCCACTAATAACACAGGGAACAGAAAACCCAACCAGCCAAGCCCTGCCAACCCCTGCCCTACAGAATCTGAGCTATAATAACAGGGGGCTTGTTTTAAGCCTCTAGATTTTAGAATAATTTGTTACTTGGCCACAGATAACTAGAACATTCATTCATTCACTCATTCACTCATTCATTCATGCAACACATATTCATTAAAACCTACCCTGAGACAGGGCCCCCTACAAAAACAGCAGAGACAAATAATTCATTCTCCCTGTCCCCAGGGGAGCTTCTGGGCTGGTTCCTCAGAGCCCACCCAGTTTGTCTGGGTCCACACCCACGTTCCCATCTCCCAGTTTGGCAGCTTTCTCTCCCAGGCCCGTCACTTCTGGGCTCACTGCCAACACTCCCCTGTCCAGTGCCGGCCCCTGCCTTCATTCTCTCTGCGTGAGGAGAGATACACGGGACGGTCTGCCTCTCCAACAGGTTTTATTTTACTCTAAAAGGTCCCCTAGATACTAAAAGAAACAAGAGAATGAAAATGGTGCACTAAATATCTATCACAAAGGAAGGTAGTAAGGGAGACGCAGAGGAGGATAAAAAGACAGAAAACATACAGAAAACAATAAAGTTGGGACTTTCCTAGTGGTGCGGTGGTTAAGAATCCGCCTGCCAGTGCAGGGGACACAGGTTCAAGCCCTGGTCCGGGAATATCCCACATGCCACGGAGCAACTAAGCCCGTGCGCCACAACTACTGAAGCCCACGCGCCACAACTACTGAAGCCCATACACCTAGAGCCCGTGCTCCGCAACAAGAGAAGCCACCGCAATGGGAAGCCTGCATACCGCAACAAAGAGTAGCCCCCACTCGCCACAACTAGAGAAAGCCCACGCGCAGCAACGAAGACCCAACGCAGTCAAAAACAAATAAGTAAGAATAAATTTATTTTAAAAAATAGGAAAAAGAAAATAATAAAGTTGCAGGTGCAAATCCTACCTTATCAACAATTATATTAAATGTATGTAGGTTAAACACTAATCAAAAGGCAGAGGCTAGCAAAATGGATTTTAAAAAAACATGTAATCCAACCACATGGTGTCTACAAGAGACTCACTTTAGATTTAAGACACAAATAGGTTGAAACTAAAAGGATGGAAAAAGATATTCCATGCAAACAGTAACCAAAAGAGAACTAGAGTGGCTATACTCCTACCAGACAAAGTAGACTTTATGACAAAAAGCTACTAAAGACAAGGAAGGATACCTTATTACAATAAAAGGGTCAATCCATCAAGAAGACATAATAATTGTAAACATATATGTACCAAACAACAGAACCCCAAAATACACAAAGCAAAAACTGACAGAAATGGAGAAACAGACAATTCAACAATAACAGTTGGAGACGTCAATACCCCACTTTCAATAATGGTAGAACAACTAGGCAGAAGATCAACAAGGCAACAGAAGATATGAACAACACTGTAAACCAACTAGATCTAACAGACACCTGCAGAACACTCCACCCAACAGCAGCAGAACACGCGTTCTTCGCAAGTGCATGCAACATTCTCCAGGACAGACCATATCTTAGACCTTACAGCAAGGCTCAATACATTAAAAAGGAACATATCACAGAAAGCATGTTCTCTGAAAACAATGGACTGGAATTTAAAGGGTCCCCTAAAATGTCTAGATGACAGCTCTCATGGGGATGTGCTTGGCTTATCATCGCCCAAACCATGACTTTCCCCCCTCCTTACCTCCTTACCTGGCTCACAACAGGTGCCGGGGAGGATGCAGGTCAGCCTCTGGGAGGGAACTGAATGGGGTGGTCAGGGTGACCCCCAACATCCCTTTCAGGTGGAGGATTTTTACACACCTGGAAGTTTGAGGACTGCTGAGCCGGGGGACAGTAAAGCCTCTAAGAAGTCTCGACAGAGCTGTGCATAGGCAATGGGTTGCCAGGGTAGGGTGGGGGGACGCTCCAGAAGCCTCTGCTTTGCTGTAGGGAGCCCTCGTTCTATTTTAATAGCATTAAGTCCCCACAACTTTAATACACGTGAAGAGGCTGTAGCTGAGGGCTAAAGGGATTGTGATGGCACATCTTACAAAGGGTTGGATTCAAAATCAGCTACATTAGATGTGCAGAAGGTGGGTGGATAATAGAGAAACAAATGCCAAAACCCAAGTCATCTGATTCTAAACCCCATGACTTTTCTCTAACATCAAATTTCTTCTCGTCTTAGAAAGAGGGAACAACAGTGATTAAAGTTAGCAAGAATGAGGAGTACTCTGCATGGACACATATTAAGGATTTAATGCTCACAACCCCTCTCGGAGGAAGGTGATGCTTTATAACCCCATTTTATAGGTGAGGCACAGCCAGGACATGGCAGAGGGAGTGGCCTGACCCCAAGTGCGTGTCCTGACTATTGCTCTGTCCACATACTACATGGGTACCCCGACCAGGAGCTGTCTATAACCCCAAGCCACCCCCCACTCACTCACCAGTCCAAGAAACACTGCAGAGACAAAGGCCAACACCTGGATCCTTTCCTTCTGCTAAAGCAACGATCTCTCCCTCCCATCTGGACAGGCAGTTGTTGGGGGTAAGACAGGACGGGGCTCATTCCTTCCATCCAAAACCCACGTGCTCCTGCTTGCCCCCAGCACCCCCGAGTCCTGCAGCGTCTCCTGCAGCCCCTGCCCGCTGGTCCCCGCCTCCCCCCAGAGCCAGGTGTCCCGCCCACACCTAAGTGCCTCCCCTGAGCAGCACCCTCCAGGGACTCCTGTCCCCTCCCAATGTCCCTCGGGGCCTCCCCAGCCTGCTGGCCTTGCCCAGCCCCACCTGTGGGTCCCCTCTCCCTCCTCTCCTTTGCTGTCCCCTCGGTCACTCTGCTGCAGACACGCCAGCCTCCTCGCTGTGAATGGACCACGCCAGGCACACTCCCTGCTCAGGCAACCCCAAAGGGAGACCCATTCGCTACTGTCCCCACCAGAGACACTGACGTCAGAGCCCCAAGAGGTTCCTTCCATGTGCCAAGGGAAGCAGGAAGAGCTGGGCCTCCAGACCAGGGCCCCAGGCGGGGTCTTACCCCTGGCTGACCACACGGGCCACCTGCCCGTTGATGTTCAACTTCAGGCTGTCAGGGACCCCCACAGTCTGCCCCCAAATCTCATCCACACATGTGCTCAGTCCTGTAAGGGTCCCTGGAGGCTGCCCTGGTACCACTGCACAAGGGCTGAGGACTTGTCCCTCAAGCACTGAGGCCATCCGGGAGGACAGTGGGGTTTCATGGGCAACTCATGCCAGCCTTGCCCCACTGGACACTTCACAGGCACGACCTACCTTGACAGCCCCGCCAGATCTGCCACCCAGGACACCCTCCGTGGAAGCCCCGCCTTCTGGCTGCAGTGAGCCCTATTCCCTGCGGTTCAGAGGCAAGGGCCAGGCCCAGGAGCCTTGAGGCTCCACAATGTCTGACACTCTACGTGCTGAGAAAACAGGCCATTGAAACCAACAAGATGGGGGGGCAGAGCCGGGAGAGGGGCACAAACACCAGTCCTCCCATTCAACCAAGCGCCCAGTGTGCCCTGAGGGACTCACATGCACAGAAAGGCCTGGGGTTGCCTCACCAGCAGGCCAGCAAACGCACACATGTTTGGGGTGGGGAAATGGGCCAATTCAAAGTGAACTGCCCGACTGGCTGGTGCCTGACAGCTTAGGAGTCCCTCCCCTGCACGTGTCACCTCCTGCCCACCACTACCACCCCGCTGGCGGGGGCCACCGCCATCATTTTTGCCAAAAGGGGACTCAGGCTCCTGGTGGTAAAATAACTTCCCCAAGGTGACCACAGTGAGGGAGAGGCCAAACCCAACATACAAAGGGAAAAGCCAGGGCTGTCCCTGGGTAGGCAGTGGTGCTGGGGGCAATTTTGGTTCCTGGAACCAAAAGCCTGGGTGAGCTGACCACGCACGTCCTGAAACGGCCCCAAACGTCTCTCCAAACACGGACACCACGCAGGAATAGCTGTGGAGCCACAGTGCAGACAGACCTGGGTGCAAATCCGCCTCTGTCGCTGGGTAACCGTGGGCAACTGCTTACCCTCTCTGAGCCTCAGTGTGCACATCTGCAAAATGGGATGGCGGCAGTGCACGCATGCCACAGGGTTGGGGCGTCAGCAGAGATCCCAAGGAGAAGGCGGTCGGCACGCGGCACCAGGAACGGCTTGGTTATTTCCGTGTTTAACTATAATTGAAGCGCTCTAAGTTTAGGTGCCCAGAGCACAGGATTTCTGTCCTGTTCCTTTGTGAATCTTGTCTCCTCCAAGGAAAGCTGAGCATTTCACATCGAGGCTCAAACAGAGCACAGCTTGGTTTGGGGGTGAGCCAGGCTTGTTCACCACCTCACCCCCCCCAACCCCACAAGGCTGAAGTCTGGGTTCTGAGCAAGCACCCTGGGCTGTCCATGCCCGTCTGGGCCTCGTGTGGCCCACCGTCCCCGCTCCCAGGCCTGGCAAAACCACCGACAGCACCTCCCTACCTGAAACACGCCATGCGCCCCCTCCCCGCCTTGGTGCTCCCACGTGTGCGGTTCCCACGCCCTCCCGGATGGCCAGGCACGTAATAAACAAATACTGCACAACCTTCACTATAGCATCTGGGGGGTGTTCTGCCTGGTACAGTTCTTTCAACTTTTCCATAGGTTTGAAAATGTTCATAAGAAAATGCTAGGGAAAAACAATCCTTAAGGGTGCTGTCAATACCCTATTCCTACCCCGAGCCAGCGTTCACCGCGTCCTGCAGTGCCAGGCACCCCGCAATCCCTCCACCTGGACCTCCTGGAACAGGGCCACCTCCCCATCTTACATGGGCACTGGCCTCTGGGCACCCGGGGCAAAGCCTGCCTTACTTGGACGGTCCTCCTGCTGGGAGGGGGCTGAGGCTGACGGGGTCCTGCAGACCCAAGCAGGGCTTAGCTGCTCAGTTGTCATCACGGAGGGTCCCCACGAGGCTGGGGGAGGCATTTGAAAAACTCCGGGCTGCAGCTCCCTACTCAATAAAAGATAAGCGCTTAGCATTTGTCATAACTGGTCTGGCATCTCCCGCCAACAGGTCAGGCCCCTGGAGGGGCAGGATTCAGATGCCAAAGGCCTCGCTGCCTCGGGATTCCTAGCCAGGCCGTCACTCTGTGAAGCTTGGTTCGCAGTCGGGGCGATTTCCACTGCAGCCTGGCCTGCGTCTACATGGGGCAGGGGGTGGTAAATTGGAGGCCCCCTGAATTTCCAGGCCACGGGCACGGCCCCGGGCCGCCTCGTGGCCTCGTCTGTAGCTGCTGCTCCATTTCAATGAGGTCCATTTATGCCCCTCCTTCCAGTTCCTGCCCAGCGCCCGGCCGGTCGGCTCGTTTTTTCTGCTGCTCTGTGGCAATTACACGGATGACACCCTGACAAGCTCAGAACAGTGCCCTCCCCAAGTTGGGCAAAGCATGGCTCTTTCTTACAGAAACAGAAAGCCAAGAACAAAAAATGAGATCAGCTGTCAAAATAATGTCATCGACAGAGGAGCTGACAAACAGCCACCCAGCTGACCAAAACTGCTGATGCCCCCAAACTCCCAAATCCGGGACTCTTCATCCCAGAGTCCACATGCTCACAGGGCACAGCCCTGAGGTCTCTGCAGGCACAGAGGCCCGAACCCGGACAGCGGAGGCGAAAACAGAGCCGGTCTCCACTTCACACACCGCGCTGCCCCATCTGTCTCAACCTGAGCTAAATAAAGATGCATCCCACGATTTAGCCTCCAGGTTGTAAAAGAGTCATCTGCCTAGGTTGTCAGATGGCTGGGAGAGAGCTTCAGGGAAGCAGCTCCTTGGCCTTCTGCGGACTCTACCATCTGCTGGAGAAAGAACGGCTTGCCCCGCTCCCTTGGACTTGAACACATTTCATCCAGCAGGGACCAGGCCCCGCCAATACGCTGCAGCCTGTTGCCAGCTGGGGGACGTCCTCCCCATCACTGGCTACTCAGCTCTATCTCAACTGGGAGAACAAGAGAATCATTGAACGAGAACGTGAACGCAGTATCTCCCTCTGCCACTCGCAGATCACAAAAGCCCGCTCAGCCTCTCTTGGCCCCCGCTCTCTGCTCCGAGGGGAAGAGGAAATGGAACAGAAGCGGCCAGGACCTCAGACCCTGTGGCCCGGGCCTGGGGCTCCGCGGCTGTTCTGAAGATGAGCGCGCTTTCAGAGGCTCCTGGCCAGGACCCGCCCCAGGACAGCAGCTCGTGTCCCTGGTCCGGCCACACCCTCATCACTGGCCACCCTCGAGCTTCCCCGCCAGCTGATGCACCCCCGTCATGGTTAATGTCAGCACAGACCAGAGGAGCGCTTGTTTGGAAAGTCAACAGAGACTGAATGCCACTGGAAACCTCCCCCAGAGTGAGTCACCAGCTTGGAGCTTCAGAAAAACGTCCTCTCCAGTGATGTGACAGCATTCAAGGGCTGGAGGGGACGAGAGCACGAGGGAGGCAGCTCCACAGGCCTCTCTAACCTCTTCGGGCCAATGTTTACTTCTGCCAGGAAACCCTGGAGGAGCAGAGGCTGGGAGGGAGCGCCTCTTTCCATCCTGGTTCCCTCCACACGGCAACCTCAGGTGATGCCGAGGACCCGGCCTCGGTGACAAGGGCCCACGAGGCAGGACAAGGACCACACGTGCTGGGCTTCCTCCAGCACTGGAGGCTGGGAGTCCTGCAGGATCCCGGGAGGTCTGATCACTGGGCAGCACGTAGGGCAGGTGGGAGACGGGTGAGAGCAGAGGGCCTGGAACCAGACACCCGAGCCCCAGTCCCGGCTCCACTACTGGCCAGGTGAGAGGGCTGGAGCCGGTCGTAGGACCTCTCTGAGATTCAGTCTCCACATCCGTAAAATGGGAGAGGCAACCGTTCCTGCCGCGTGGGAGGGCTGGGACCATGAAATGAGCTGGTAAATGCAAAGACCTGGAGCAGTGCCGGGCACATGGGGCGCCCTCACGGATGGAGCCGGGACGCACGCACCTGCCTCCTGTGCATCTGGCTCTGGGTGCTCACTGGTACCAGCTGTATCAGCCCAAGCTGACTTTCTAATGGAAAACACAGGGGTCCTGATCAACCGCCTGTGCCTTCAGCCACTCAGCAACACCGGCTGAGCGCCTATCATGCGCCCGAATCTCTACAGGGACGGGAGGGGGCAGTTCCAGAAACATCATTAGAACGTAGCTAACTGAACACTGGATGTGAGTTCTGATGTCAGAAGAGAAACAGTTCAATACCCAGTGTAACCAAAGGGATCCTATTTCTTTCCTTGTTATAACCCTGTTTTCCCCAGAGCTGAGAAACTCATGATGACATCCTTCAGCTGTGGTCAAAAGAGGACTTCCTGAGAAAGGGTTTAAAGGTCTCTGGGCTTAAAGGTTTCCCCCACGCCCAGGAACCCTCCTGAGGACTGCCTGGAGGAGGTGGTACAGAGACTGCTGCAGTCCCAATGTGAGCCTGTCCCATGGCATCTATCTGTACATGCCCCAGCAGGACACTGTGCCTGCCGGGCATGCAGGGGCACCCTGTCCAGTGGCCAGGGGGCCAGGGGCTCCTGGCTCAGGCTGGAGCAGCAGGAGGCTGTTTAGGAAAGGGGAAGCCAGGCCTGGCCTAGCCTGCATGCTCGCCAGACCCTCACCCACAGGGGCCCCTGTCTGCAGGTGGGGCGGGCCTGGGAGATGGTGGGCGCACCAGCACTGAGGAAAGTGGAGCGGAGCGCCCCAGCAGGAAGTAATCCCAATGGTGCCGGCTCCAGCTCGAACTGCCTGTCACCTTGGGACACCCACACACAGAGGTTCTAGTCTCAACTGCAGGAGGCCAACCCCTGCCCCAGCCCAGCTTCTGGGCCATCTCCTCCAGGCTGTCACGCCCCCAACTCCACATCCTCTGCGTGGACGCTGGGCCCCCAGAGGTCTCACCCAGCTTCTCAGGAAGTGCACTCGCCTCCTACCTGTGCTCAATTGGCCCCCGCCCCCAAATGAGAACCTGCCTGACAAGGGAAGAATGTGCATTAAGCACCTACTGTGTACTGTTTCCTCCACTCCCGTTATCTTCACTTAATCCTCAGAAAGAGCATGGGAGACAGCTATGCTCATCCCCATTTCTGTGCATTAGACGCCCTGAGGCTAAGAGAGGTGACTTGTCCCACAGCCTCCGGGGCCAGCGCAGAGCCAGCCCTGGGGCCCATCCACCTGCCCATGTCCCCTTCCCCATGCGGGGCTGTGTATTCCCTGCCTGGCTTCCCCACTCTCCCTTTTGGGTCTCTAGCACATCACTAATGGTTCCACATACAGTAGGTGCTTAATAAAAGCTGGTTGCTCTCAGGGGGTTAGTTACCCCATGCTCCTTAGGCATAAATCATTTTCTCCATGGATGGGCAGGGCCCCCCCAAATCCAGCTCACTCCCCTCACACTACAGGGGCCGGAAACCCACGGATGTGACCCACCGGCCCCATGCAGGGGCCCTGTGGAAGGCGGGTGGCTCCAGCAACCTCCCTGCCCAAAGACTGGGCAAAGACGTGGAGCAGGGACATTGGGCCTGGAGTGCTGTCTTGAGGGGGGACCCCCAGTTCTGTTCAATACACTGGAGCCTCCCAACCCCACTCCTCACTCCTCTCGTGTGGCCCCAAAGCCGCAGCACCTCCACTTCCAGGAGCTTGTTAGAAACACAGCCCGCCCCAGACCCACGGATCAGAATCTGCGTTTCAGCACGATCCCCAGGCACCTGTGTGCATGTTCAAGTTTGAGAAGCTCCTGTCCACCTAGAACGTGGGCCAAGGCCTGTGTTGCCACCGTTTCTCTGGAAAGGGATACTATCATAGGCTCTGAAGCCAGGCTGACAGAGCTGGGGACTCAGGAAACAAGTCCTGTCTCAGCACCCCGAGCTCCCTCCAAGGCTGCCACCCAGACCAGCACTGGGGGAGTCCCCACACAGACCTCTCAGCATCTTCCCACCGATACCTGGTCACCAGAGGCGACTCTGAAGGGAAAGAAGGAATCCATCCCCAGGACGGTGCTGTGAGGCACCTGCCGACAGTGCGTGTCCCTGTTCCCTAGGAAAGCGGGGCGTGTGTCCCAGCCCTGGTGCGTTGCCTCCCCGAGCGAATGACGACTTCACTGGGCCCCTGGCTCTTCCTTAAGTCCTTGCCTGAGGGGTGAGGGCTCAGGCTCTGCAACTAGCACCAGATGACCGCTGAAGAGACCAAGTGACAAAGGGGTCTTGGAGACACCAGAGAGCCGGGGGCAGAGCTACGGAGGCGGGGGGGGGGGCTGTTCTTTCTCTCAGTGCCGCCAGCTAGGCGCGATTCCATGCCTCCCTCCTCCCTTCCAGCATAAACAGAGTGCTGAAGTGTGCCAATGGCCTGCCACCACAGAGCCACCAGGCTCACCCACGCCCTGACCCCACCCTACAACGCTCCTCTTCCAGGGCCCCCCAGAGCCCAGAAGCACCGCCCAGAACCATGCAAGAAGCAAGCCCTGCGCACACAGCCTGCACAGCCCGGCCTGGGGCAGGGGGGACACGGGGTCTCCGGTGACCAGAGGACCAGATAACCATACCTGGAGTCCTGGGAATCAGGAGCCCCTCCCCCGCAGGATTTTAGAGTCAGGGTTAACTCCTCCCCCATCACTTCTGCCCACCCCCAGCCTCCCCAGAAACGTGACCTGAAGCTGCGGACCACCACCACTCCACCCTCGCAACACACACACACACACACACACACACTCACACACACACACACTCTCTCTCTCTCTCTCTCTCCTCTGCCTCGCCGAGATGGGCGCCAGGACTTCTGCGGAGCCGGGCCGCGCACGCGACTTCGGACCCCACGAGAGGCAAACGCGCGGCCAGGACGCTCTGTCCAGCGCGGCCGGGCAGTCCCGCCCCATCCCGTCCTCTGCTTAATCCTCGCTCCGACATAACCCCGGTAATCCCGGGGCGAGGCGGGCGGGGTATTAACCCGGAGACCGCGAAGGAAGAGACCGAGGAGTCCAGAGGGAGGAGGGCTCGGCGCGTCCCGGGCTGGAGGCAGCACAGAGTCCCTTCAGGAGGGGTGCGACCCGCAAGTGACCCAGGCCCGCTCGAGGGCGGGATCTGCGCCTGACGCGGCCCCTGCTCTCCGGGTCTAGAGTCTCCGAGTCAGGAGTTCTGGTCCGGCCACCCAAAGGCCCAGGGCTGCGCCGGGACGGCCTCCTGTGGCGAGGCCGACCCCACATCCAAGCTCCCGAGCTCCTGGGTCGCTGGAGCCCGAGTCCCAAGCCGGCCGGCCGCGGAGAGCCGGGCGGGCGGGAGCGCCGGGCAGCGCCCCGGAGCCCCTTTCCCTGGGAGCTCGGTACCGCCGAGCCCGAGCCCCAGGTCGGGCCGCGACCCCGCCGGCGGTACCCCGGCCCCCCCCAGCCGACATCCTCCACGCCCGGCCCCGAGGGGAGCGGGGCCCCCCAAGAAGTTCGCGCGCCCCCGACACGCTCGCCGCCCCCGGTCCCCACTTACTTGTCGCGGCGGCCTCCGAGCTCCGGGATGGCGCCGAGCGGCTGCGGGCCGGGGCCGGGGTCGGGGCGGCGGGCGCACGCGGCCAGGTGCCGCCGGTGCCGCTCCAGCAGGCCGGCGTTCTCGCGGCTCAGCCGCGCCACTTGGCGCTCCAGCTCCTCGATGCGCCGCCGCCGCCGCGCCAGCAGCTCCTGCTGCGCCGCGACGATCCGGGTCAGCTCCTGCAGGTACTCGGCCGCCTGGCCGGGGGGCTCGGCGGCGCTAGCCATGGTACCCGCCTC
>NW_021703780.1:99922893-99984836 GCF_005190385.1 Monodon monoceros | reverse complement strand
CCCCGGCGCCTCCACGCCGCCCGCGGCCCCGCGGACGCGCCGGGCCGGACAGTGCGTGGAGCTGCGGCCGCCGCGGGCGGGCGAGGAGTTTGCAAAGTGCCGGCTGCGGCGCTAGGGGAGCGGGAGCCGGAACCTGGCGGCCGGCGCGGGAGGAGCGGGCGGGAGGGGCGGGCGGCGGCGGAGGGAGGGCGCCGCCTGCCGGCCCCGCGCCCCACGCCCCGCGCCCGCTCCTGCCGCCGGGGTGCGACTCGCGCCTCTGCATAGCCGCCTGGGCCGCTCTGATGTACAAATTTCACAAAGTAGGAATTCGGCCAAACAGACCTTCCTACTACGTATTGTCAGCCGACGACTGAGCTGTGAATAGGAAAATAAGGAACTCATAAACACTTTGACATTTTTTCTAAGTCTGATAAAACGCGCGGTTCATTTTGTTGTACAAACAAGACAAGTTTCCTAGACTGTTCCTTTCCTAGACTGTTCTAGGCGGTTGGCGGCACTGAGGCCTCCACGATGTGGATGTGGACCAGCCACCAAGGCCCAGGCAGGCACCTTCCACTCACACCCAGGGTCTGGTGTGATGGGCCTGCAGGCCAAAGACCCACTTCAAAAATGGCACGGAGACTTTAAGCAGTTTATTTTGCCCCTGAGCCTCAGGTTCCCCAGCAATAGTATTTTCTATTTCTTGACTTTTTAAAACCTTTATCATTTTCATAGTCTAAATTTCCTTAGGGCTAAACATTATTTTTCTATCTTCTTGAAGAGTTCGGTTATTTCCATAGTTTCCTGTTTTATAGCAAATGCATTTAAGGCTATAAGTTTACCTCTGGGTAAAGCTTTAGCTACATCTCATAAGTTTCTAAAATATTATAATAAGTACATTTTGATGATACAGTGTCTCTTTGTTAAGGCTGGCATCACACTGGCTTTGATAAAACTTAGTATCCTATACCTATGTTTGTTGATACCCCTTTATCTCCAGGAGAGGATAAGCCCTGCATGGAGAGACCCTGGACCCTCCAGGGCCCTAAGGCCTCCTTGGGTGGCCGCTGGGCATGGCCTATGGAGAGGGAGAGAATGGCAGCGGGGCTATTTAGAGGTCCTCAAATTCACCAAGCACTTTCACTAGGCTACTTGTGATGTTCTAGAAATTAATATTATTTTTATAAATCCTGTTATTATTTTGTGAAGGGCACAATTATATTACATCCTGCTTGTGTGTGTCAACCGTGTTTATCATTTCAGTTTACACATTGAAAATACACCAAAATCTTTGCAATCCTGTTTTAATATTTCCTCATTTTATAAAGATAACAGGAGCCTTCCCAAAAGGGATATGGCCTCGGCTTCTCTTGACTTATTTGGGAGCCCTGACCCTGGGGTCACACATGGGGTCTCTGCCAGTTTGGGAATGAAGGAAATTCAGATCTAAATCCTGGGGCATGTGAGTGAAGATTGTGGGGGGAGAAGATGATTGGGGGGAGGAGTAGCTTCCCCTTCCCCCCACCCAACCGCATTTGCCTGTCCCCCACCCTCACCCTGCAACCCGCTTCCAGCAGTTCCGGGTTGAAGCTGACCTCACACTTCCATCTCCACGCTGCCTCTCCCCCAAGCCCCCAGATGCAGTGAGCTGATTGACACCACCCCCCGAATGAAAGTCTAGACTCTGGACTCTCAGCCACCCAGATGTCCCTTACAGTCTCCCCACGTAAGCCCATGACATAAGAGCATTGATGGGCAAGGTGGCAGAAGTGGACAAGGAGGGGTAATGCAGGGTGCTTTAACACACCTGCAACACGAAGCAGTGAAAACACCTGCAGGCTGTCCAGTTCAGACACTGCCTCTCATCTTAATTCCCACAGGGTACAACAAAGGAGAACCGTGCAATGGACACTGTGGTGGCCAACCGGACCCCCATTTCAGGACGAGGCTCTCATCCCCCACCAGCCAGACATGTTGGCATCTAACGGCTCACAGCCACATCCCTCTTGGGAAATTGCCCTGTGCCCATGGAATCTGCCTCACCCAAGGTTATGTCCCCACTTCCCTGAGGCCGGACAGTGACTGGTCCATGCACAGGGGTACAAGAGCTTGGTGCCCTGTCCAAACTTGGGCAACCATTCAGGGTCATCCCAGCTCCAGAGCCCCTGATAGGACCCTCTGAGGCCTCTGCTGGGATCAGACCCAGGCCAGCCCTCCCCCTGCCCAGCAGTGCTCCTTCACGCCCACGCTGTGCTGGTCCTGAGAGCTCCGCCAGCAAGCCTCCTGCACCAAACCTCCTTTCCCCTCCCCTCCCGACTGTGTCACCCACTACTTGGACCTTGTGATGATTTATGGGATTTCTATGCTGTTCAGCAACTCTAGTGAAAATCTCCGTGCTTTGTATGGAGAGAGATTTTAAACCTGAAAAACCAGTAATAGGCTTTTCCAATATTATCATTACATGAATACAAGGCCAAGGAGTTTACACTGCACTGCAGGAAAAAAGATGTAACTATGTACTCTAAAGAAAATAGAGGTAACAAAAATTTGGAGGAGGAGAGAGGGGAAGGGGAGGCATATTATGGTCATCTATTAGTTTTTACTATTGTTATCCACATTCAGCTGCTCAGGAAGACCATCTATCTTTTTAATATCACCATTTGTTGAAGAATATTCATTTTTCTCCTTAAAAACCTTCCTCTGAGAGCTCTCTGACTCGCTGTTGTAATTTGGCTTGGCGCTTCCTTGGCCTGCTATGCAGCTGTCATTGGCGATTTCCTGGCATTACTCTTCTGGAATGGGTCCATGCTCTCTTGGATCTTATGTATTCTCTTTCTTGGATTCATTTTCTATTTTGCTGTGTACATCCTCTAGCAATTGTCCCAGAGATGGCCCGGGGGAAGGTCTTTGAGTCCTTGTGTGTCTGAAATGATTTATTTTGCCCTTACACTCAACTGACAGTTTTGCTGGGTATAGAATTCTAGGTTAAAAATCAATTTCCTCAGAACCTGGAAGGGTTTGCACCATTTTCCTCTATCATCTAGTGCTGCTGATACTAATCTAATTCTCGTTCCTTTGAGGAAGAGATTCTCTTGTGGGGGGGGGGGGGGGGGGACTGCATCCAGTCAGGACTTTTGGAAATATGGTGGGGAGCATTTTTGATCATCACAATGACTGGGGACAGTGTGGTATTCCATGGGCAGGGGCCTGGTATTTAATGCAGGGAAGTCCCATCTAACAAAAGCTGCCCCGCTCAAATTGCCAAAAGAAGAACAAAGTTGGAGGGCTCACACTACATGATTTCAAGACTTATTATAAAGCAGGAGTAATCAAAGCAAGTGGTCCTGGTGTAAAGTTACACAAAAAGGTCAATAGAATAGAGTGCAGAAATAGACCCACACGTACGTGGTCCATTGATTTTAACAAAGATGCCAAGGCAGCCTAATGGGGGAAAGGATAGTCTTTCAACAAATGTTGCTGGCACAATGTGAAAGAATGAAAACTCATACCTGTCGGCATGTACAAAAATTAACTTGGAATACAGTGTATACCTAAATGTGAGAGCTAAATATATAAAAACTTCTAGGGAAAAAAACCACAGGAGAAAATCTTAATGGCCTTGAGTTTGGCAAAGATTTCTTAAGTATGAAACCAAAAGCACGAACTCTCAAAGAAAAAAACATCAATAAACTGGACTTCATCGCAACAATAACAAAAAACCTTGCTCTTCAAATGTCACTGTTAAGAAAAAGATGGGCTTCCCTGGTGGCGCAGTGGTTGAGAGTCCGCCTGCCGATGCGGGGGACACAGTTTCGTGCCCCAGTCCAGGAAGATCCCACATGCCGCGGAGCGGCTGGGCCCGTGAGCCATGGCCGCTAAGCCTGTGCGTCTGGAGCCTGTGCTCCGCAACGGGAGAGGCCACAACAGTGAGAGGCCCGTGTATCGCAAAAAAAAAAAAAAGAAAGAGAAAGAAAAGACAAGCCACAGTATGGGAGCAAATATTTGCAATATGTACATTCAACAAAGAACTTGTGTATAGACTATATAAAGAACCCTTATGACTTAATAATAACAAGACAAACAACCCAATTAAAAATGGGCAAAAGATTTGAACAGACATTTTACCAAAGAAGATATATAAATGGCAAATAAGCACACAAAAAGATGCTCAACATCATTAGTCATTAGGGAAATGCAAGTCAAAATCACAATGATTTACACATGAAACCAAAATCGTAAGGAACAAAAGAAAAACGAGATAAACTGGACACTGTTGAAACGAAAAATTTGTGTGCTTCAAAGGACATCAATCAAGAAACTGAAATGACAACCCTCAGGAGAAAATTTTTCTGAATCATACATTTGATGAGATCCTTGTTTCTAGAATACATAAAGAACTTTTACAACTCAATAATTAAAAATGACAACCCAATGTAAAATGGGCAAAGGATCTGAATAGACATTTCTCAAAAAAATATAATAAGTACATGAAAAGATGCTTGACACCATTAGTGATCAGGGAAATACAAATCAAAACCAAAATGAGATACCACTTTACACCCACTAGGTTAGCTAGAAATACAGAAAATAATAAGTGTTGGCAAGGATGTAGAGAAATGGGACACTCATACATTGCTGGTGGGAATCTAAAGTGGTGCAGCTGCTTTGGAAAAGAGTCTGGCAGTACCTCAAACATTTAAGCATTTATACCATATGACCCAGAAATTCCAGCCCTAGGTATATAGCCAAGGGAATTGAAAACATACAGCCTCACAAAAACTTGTACACAGGTGTCGTAAGAGCATTATTTATAAGAGCTAACAAGAGGAAACAACCCAATGTCCATCAGTTGATCAATAGATAGATACAATGTGGTCTATGCACGCAATGAATATTCTTTGGTAATAAAAAAGAATAAAATGCTGACACCTGCCACAACATGGATGAAACCTGAAAACATGCTAAGTGGAATACGTCAGTCACAAAAGACCACATATTGTAGGATTCCATTTACATGAAATGTCCAGAATAGGCAAATCTATAGAGACAGAAAGTAGATTAGTGGTAGCCTAGGGCCGGGGGGTGGGTGAGTAGTAGGTAGGTGAAGATCTCTTTGTGGGGTAATGAAAATGTTCTGAAATTGATTGTAAAACACTGTGAATGTACTGAAAATCATTGAATCGTACACTTTTAAAGGGAGAATTGTGTAGTATGTTAATTATATCTCACTGAAGCTATTCAAAGAAAGAAAATACACACACCATATCTGCTAGAATGGCTTCAATTAAGGAGTCTGACCATTCTTCCCATGTCTCCACTGGGGCTCATCTGAAGCGGGTAGGAGGCGAGGAGTTGGGTAACCAGCTTCTTCAGGCTAAGTGAGCATGCAGCCCACCCAGGAACTCCTGACTGGCTGGGGCCCCCACGTAACTGCCGAGGAAGCCTTGCCTGCCTCACCTCAGTGCTCCTGTTAATTTCTAGCTAGAAATTGTCATCTTACACTGTGAGTGTGAGGCCTGTTCTTTCTTGATTAGCAAGTGCTGGAGGGGTGTTGAAGACCCATCAGCAGGTGGCCAAGTGCTTCTCCTTCCTATAATCAGGATTGAAGGGAAATGGCCCTCTCTGCCCTGCCACCCCATGATGTTTAATGCTCTTTGGCCCACATCTCCTCAAACAGCCTTGGGGACTTTGTCTCAGGTGTACCAGGGCCCCAGATGTGTTGTCCTAACGTCCCAGCCTCTGCCTTTTCATCTGTAAAATGGGGATAAGAACATCCGCTGATGTTGGAGGCTGTGGAATTCAACATCCCTCTGAGGGGCTGCAGTTATTATCACTCCGCGGTCTCTGTAGGAACGGGGATGGGGGGCTCTAACAGTCCTCCTCATGGGAGGAGCACGCCCAGTGGGGGTCTCCGCATCCAACCTTCCCCTTTTACAGACGGGGCGCCTGCGGCCCTGAGACAAGGCCGCCCCTTTAGCCGCTGGGGCAGAGGTTCGGCAGCCAGGAGCCTGTCAGGGGCCCAGGAATATGTTTGAGACGGGGTAGAGGAGGGAGGAAAAAGACACACTGACACGTCAGAATGAATAAATGTTTAATTAAATGTCCACAGAACAGAACATCAGTCAACTAGTCAATTGCATCTTGACTCAGCGCCATATAGTTATATATAAATTCTATTTAATGAGGCATGTGGGTGCTTTTTAATCTGTCTGCCGTGACACGGTGTGGATGTGCCCACAAAGGTCCTAGCAGAAGGCTTAAAATAGCCCTGCCAGGAAAAGGAGGGGGTTGCCAAAGAGCCCTCATTCGTTCATTCATTCATTCTTTCTTTCTTTCAGCAAGCACTGAGTCTGCGGGGCCAGCAGAGGCCAAGTGAGAGGCCCTGATTCTCCCTCTGGGATCCTGTCCTGAACTTGATTCTCCATCCGTCCCCCCAGGCTCAGAGGGAGCAGGGCAGGCCTGACGTCACAATTCACCCTGTTAGCCGCAGGGCAGGGTAAGCACCCAGACCTCCCGCTGGGCCTCTGCGGGGAGGGGGCAGGCCCGCATCCCCCTGGACCCTCTCCCGGCTCCCCATGAATGTTTACACAGCTGACCCTGGCCTCCCCCTTCCAGAAGTCTGCACGGAAGCCCATTACAGATTCGTGGGGCACTGGCTGCATCTGTGATTAGGAGAACAAGGTTGTTCTAATTTTAACATCACTCCCTACTACCTCAACCGCCTCCCCTCCCTGTCATTCCTGTGAGGGAGGTTTTCACCTCCCTGGAGCGCGACGCAGCCCCAGCTCTCTTGTCTGTTACTTGGGATGAGTCATCTTTTGGAGAATTCTCCATGACGTGGGTGGCTTGAACCACTTGTTCCGGGGTCCCTGACAGACACTTCCCCCATTAAGCTAAAACGCCGACCCATTTAGCACCTGGAGCAGGATGGAAGCTGGAGGCCACGGCCCTGTTAACCATGACCCTGAGAATGAAATCCAGCTACCTCCCCAGGTCGGCCAAGCCCCGCCTGCTTGCTGACTCATCTCCCCCAACTTCCCCCCTCCAGCCTAGGATTGCCAGATACAGTAGAGGTTCCCAGTTAAACTGGAATTTCAAATAAACAACAAACGATTTTTTTTAATATAAGTATATCCCAGGCACCATTTGGGACATACTTATACTAAAAAAATCCTCTGCTGTTTACCTGAAATTCTAATTGCAGACATTTAACTGGGTGCCCTATTATTTTTATTTGCTAAAACCTGGCCACCCTTCTCCAGCCACATTGCCCCCGTGCTGTTCCACAGTCAGACCAAAAGCACTCCCACCTCAGGGCCTTTGCATACGCTGTTCCTTTGGCCTGGCATGCTCCTCCTGCCCCATCTTTCTTGATTCCTTGGCTCTGAGATCTCAACTCAAATCTCACTGCAGAAGAGTCTTCCCCGACCACCAAACTGATTCAGGGTCCCCCCCACCACGCCATCATCCTCTCTCCTACCATCTGGCTTCTCATGGCACTTAGCACTATCTCCGCAACCGGGTTATCTATTTATACTTTTTCCATGTCCCCCACTACAGTGCCAACTCCATGAGAGAAGCCGAGCCTGCCAGGCAGAAGGCCAGGCACATGCATGTCTATTGGATATGGCTGAATATTTACAAACGCCCCTGCAGGAGAGGTTTCACACCGCCCACAGTGCAACTGAGGAAGTTGAGGATCGGAGCAGTGGACTACCCATCCTTGGTCTCTGGCTGGCCCTTTATATGCCAAGAACTCTTCCCAGTACTTTCCATTAATTAACTCATTTAATCTCACATCAGCCCAAATGATGGAGGCACCATCATTGCCTCCATTTCCCAGGTAAGGAAACTGAGGCACAGAGAGGTTCATCAACTAGCTCACGGTCACACAGCACATGAGAAGCAGAGTCAGAATTTGAACCCAGGCCTCCTGGCTCCAGAGCCTGCACATAGAAAACAGTGGCCTGGTCCAGCCCTTAACTTCACTTGCTTAAGTGTTTACAACAGACCTGCAGAAACCCTGCCCCAGACACATAACCTCAACATTCTCCCGACCTCTGCTACACACTTCCCTGCTACTGCCACTGCCCGCCCAGCACACACACACACACACACACACACACACACACACACACACACACACAACTCCTTGTCCTCTCCCTGGTCATCTTTGCAAGCGCTGTTCCCCCTTCTCGGGAACCCTTCCCTCTTTCTCTTGTCCACCAGAAAAAGCTGTTACTATTCCACCAAGATGCCTGAGCAAGTGTCCCCTCTTCCAGGCAGCCCTCCCTGACCATCCCCTCCCCTACACTTGGCTAGGCCTCCTCCGAGCTCCCTCAGGACTGCTCCCGCTCTGGCCCTGGTCTAAGCCTGGGCTGTCTCCGCATGGGACATGAGGTCCGGGAGTGCAGGGAGGGGTCGGAAGCCTCCTGGGGCTCTGCAGCCAGTGCAGGCTGGGCTTAGAGGGTGAGTGAAGTTCAGGATTGCGAGGACCATCCCTCCCATCAGCAGGGAACCTCAACTGCTTTTGTCATTTCTGTCCTCAGCAGGACTTTGGTCCCCATCCCTGGCTGTGCCAGGCCGACTGGAGTGGACTCCCCTGGGACAGAGATGGCCACAGTCAGGGCGGCTGGTTCAGGGAGGGGCTTCCAGAAATTAAATCCCCGTTGGGATTTTGGCTCAACAACTCTTACAACCCACCCAGAGAAAAGCACATAATGCCATTTGCAGCAACATGGGTGGATCTAGAAATCATACTGAGTGAAGTAAGTCAGATGGAGAAAGACAGATATCATATGATGTCACTTCTGTGGAATCTAAAAAAAATGAGACAAACGAACTTACTTACAAAACAGAAACAGACTCACAGGGTTAGAAAGCAAACTTGTGGTTACCAAAGGGGGAGTATGGGGAGGGAGGGATAAATTAGGAGGTTGGGATCAGCATACACACACTACTATATATAGAATAGAAAAGCAACAAGGACCTGCTGTACAGCACAGGGAACTCTTCTCAACATTCTGCAATAACCTATATGGGAAAAGAATCTGAAAAAGAATAGATATGTATAACTGAATCACTTTGCTGTACACCTGAAACTTATACAACATTGTAAATCAACTATATTCCAATATAAAATAAAAATTAAGAAAAAAGTCTTGGGAAGAAAGAACAGCAAATTGAAAACGGAGCTGGCAATCAGCAGAGGGGCTACAGGTGATGTTTCTTTTCTTGTCTATATTTTCTACTTCAATTAACTCAGATTACTCTGTAATTAGAAAAGTGCACACAAGTCACCTGGGGGTCTTGCTGAAATGCAGGTCCTGATCCAGCAGGTCTGGGGCGGGGCCTGAGAGTCTGCATTTCTAACAGGCTCCCGGGTGGCGCCCACACTGTTGATCCGAGGAGGACCAGAGTTTGAGTAGCGTGGCTGTAGGGTGTTAGAAGAGGGAGTCGGAGGGGGAGGGGGAGGGGGGAGTGAAAGGAGGAGGGGGAGGGGAGGGGTGCAGGAGGCGAAGAGGTAGAAGAGAAATCGCAGAAGAGGTGAGACTTCTGCCCTGAATGGGGAGCCGGGCAGGGGGAGAAGGGAGAAGAGACAAACAGAAGGGCAGACCGGCCCAGGGGCTGACGGGAGCATCCCCAAGGCCCCAGCGGACCTGGGGTGGGAGGAGCCAATGAGGCTCAGATGTTCCGAATCGGTCAGGAAAGTGGGGCCTGAGTGTCCTGCCCTTCAGAGCCTCACAGCGGCATGCTGGTTAAATCGGGCCGCCCAGCCCCACTCAGCTGTGGCCTCTGAGGTTTAGCCTCTCTCCTGCCAAGAGCAGGGCAGCCCCCGGGGGCGGCAGCTGTGCTCCCTGAGGCTGTGGATCCAGCGGGCGGGTAGGCGGGTAGGCGGGGCCGGGTGTTGGGTCTGCTCCCTTCCTGGACCCGCAGCCTTTTGGAGCTGGGGCACCTGATCAGAACCGAGGGGAAGCTGAGACCCAGAGAGGGGAGGGGACTGGCTGGACAGTCAGGGCCGGAAGCAGAAGCCTGGGGGAGCCTGGTGAAAGGACCAAGGGGCAGAGGTGAGGTGAGTGCACGTGTTTTCCCCAAATAGAGCCCGTCAGCTCGCCTTGGATGAGCAGTCATCCTATTGGCTGCCCTGAAGGGATTCCACTCACACAGACACACTCCTGCTCTGGCACACTCCATGGCTCCCCATTGCCTACAGGGGAAGTTTCACAGCTTTTCGTGTGCTCCCTCATAGAATTTGGGAAAAATTCTATCCCCCACCACCCTTTCTATGTTGACACCTGTTGTATACTTTTATCAGTAGGAAGTAGAACATATGAAACAATTTACAGGATGAAATACAACGAGGATTAACCATAATTAGAATATTTTATGACAGGACTTGATAAAATAGGTTTTAATTATCAAATTAAATAACCTACTCCGAATCTGAAATTATGTGAAATTTTACTGAAAATGGGTTTTAATGTAGGTCGAAAAGTGAGAAAGCTAAAAGAAAGTCCAGTTAGACTGGGAAGAATTAACTTTGCTGGCTTCTCCTCTCTGGATGTCCTGAACTCAGAACATCTCAACCCAGTCACATGTGCCCCTGGGGAATGTTACAGGACCAGGGGTGGGGGTGGGGGTGGGGGTGGACAGGAAGCCTGGTTTGAATATACTGACCCCAGTCACCCCAAATCAGTATTTCCCCACATCCCCTAGCTTGGGAGCCAAGAGCTTTTTATACCCAGAACAACATGCCATAACTCCACCCCAGATGGGTGAGGATTGGAACCCAGGCCACATATCTGTTCCTCCCCACAGGAGGCTAGAAGTGTCTGACCTTAGGCTCAAACTGGCCCCTCCGCCTAGACATCCATTGTTCCCGCCTGGTTCTGACTCGCCTCCTCCCTGGAGCCTCTTCCAACCCTCCAAACCACCAAGGTCCCTTTCCCCACCTGTAGAAGGTGCTCTGAGCCTTGTCTGTCTCTCTGCCCCTCCACAGAGAAGGCCCATCTGACTCATCACTCTGCCTTCTGCCCTGCCAGCTCCTTGGGAAGCAGGGCGTTGATAAAGGCTGCCAACAGCCCCTGGAGGTGGTAACAGCATCTCAACCTTCCTGGCGTAGGGAACAAAATTACCGACTTGACAGCCGACACGAATCTGTCTCCAACTGGGGTGCCCAAGAAACAGCCCTTGATCATTTTCCTTTGATTTAGACCATGAGCGCCCATTCCCCTCCCCACACGGATGGTGAATGTCATTTCAGTGGTTCCTGAAAACTTAACAAACTGATCACAGTTACACACTTAAACTTCTTACCTCTGCCCATCAATCTCCTCACCCTGGGCCCCTGGACCCTGTGGGCAGTAGGGGCAGGTAGCTGGGGCTGCAACATTTGCCTACTTCTGCACTTTAAGATGCTTCAGTCCCAAATCAATACTTCTGAAGGAAAAAAAAAGATACATTCTAACATACACAGCATCTTTTAGCCACTCCCTCTGTGTCCGGTTGCCAGAGAAAAGATGATACCTTCACGTCTTTGGTTATAGGTGAGCTAAAACTAGTCCTTTCCTGCCTCTAAAATGAGGGGCTTGGAGTAGATTAAGGAGGACGATGGGACTCCTCTCCTCTGTCAACACCAGCTGACTGGCTGTGGCTGCCGGGATGCTGGATTGTAGGGAATCTGAGGCAGAGTCCTGCTTGAGCAGGAAAGAGTGCTGGGAGCGATTGGTAATGTCTGCCAGGGCCACAGGAAGGGATTGGGGAAACACACGCATTTTACCAGTCATGAAGAAATTCAGAGATTGAAAACTGGTGGCCTGAGGGCAGGTTTCTTCGGCCCACACAAGCTTTTTTTTTTTTTTTTTTTTTTAATATTTTTTAAACTTTAATTTTATTACCATTATTTATAAGGTGGAAGGTTTTACTGCCCCCCAAAGGATTTTTGGAGTCTCTAGAAAACTAGAAGAATGGGCCCCACTGGGCTTTGTCCCCACCTGGCAGCTGGAGGTCAGTGGGTGAGGCCATGCACTCAGGTCGCCAGCGCCCAGCCCCAGCCCCTTGCATTCGGGGGCCGCCTGCCTGGCCCATCATCCACATTTGTGAGCCTGGACCTGATGGTTGATTTGCTTCAGTTGGCCACGTGAGCAGTGACAGGGACTCCCGGGGAATGTGTCATGGCCCCAAGAGAGTGACGACAACTGTGTCTAATCACCAGGGAGAAGGCGGCAGAAAAGTTCATATTTACTGAGCACCAAATGTCTGCTCTCCACCATGCTGGGGGTTTTAATACAGGAGCTCATTCAGTCCACACGGCACACCTACGGAGGAGGTAGTGTGATAATTACCACTCTGCAGACGGGGAAACTGAGGCTCAGAGAGGTGACAGGAAGTACTCAAGGTCAAGGTCCCCCTGGCTGGTTAGTGGCACAGGCAGGAGATCTACCCGGTGCCTGGGTCTTGTCCACCAGGCTCTGGGCTGCTGCCCTTGGCCTCCTGATGTACCCCTCTGTGGAGAAGGACCCAGAGAGGGAGCCGCCACTGCCCTGGAGCCATTACACCTTGCAGCTGTGGAGCAATGGGAAAATGGGATTCCACTTTCCTGGTTCTTATAAATTTATTTGCCTTCAGTAAATACTCCCCACGTGAAAAAGCGGTCACCTGACGAGTCTGCTAATGAAATCTTCCACGGAAGTTTATGTGCTAATTACATACAACATAAAACAAAATAATAGACAATCACCAAACGCACGGTTCCCGGCTTTGTTTTCTTCCTTTCTCTCTCTCTCTCTCTGAGATTGCTCACTTTATGTGATGTTGAAATTGTGGATCTAGACAGGATCCTTGAGAATTAATCATAGGGTGAAAGGCCCACGCCTTTGACTAATGCGTCCTCATGACCTGTGCCACTGCTCTGGGGAGGCGGGGGTGGTGGTGGGGGACGACCTTGACTTCCAGGGCCGGGGCCTGATGTGCTACTCAGGGGTGGCCCCTGCTAGTCCCTTCCTGTCTCTGGGCCTCAATTTTCCCATCTGTATGATATATGATGAGGGAGTTGAACAATAAGAAGAAAGACAACCCATGATTGCTTTGTGTTAATGACCTTGACTCTTTTGTTAAATTTATTTATTTATTTATTTAATGACCTTGACTCTTGACCCCTCCGTTCACATCTGTGGCTTTGCAGCTTCTCCCAGCCAAGGTAGACTATTCCTGAGCCTTGATTCTAGATTCAGACTCGTGACTGGTTTTGTTCAAGGGACTGGAGAGCACAGGCTAGCAGGCCCGTCCCAGCCCAGCCCCTGGGGGGCTGTGTGTGCCCTCCTGCCCTCTTGCTCCGGGTTGTCACCATAAGCAGGACGTGTCTCACCCAGCCCATTGGGGTGACAACAGGATGAGAGCAGCAGCCCGAGGGTGAGGTTGACTGGGCCCCTCCCAAGAGGGAGGAAACCGGGGCCTCTGAGGTGCCTGCCTGAGTGCCTGGCCCAGGCTCTGAGCACCAGGCGCCCTTCCAGCCTCTGCCAGGGCCACTGGAAAGCCCTGTCCAGCGGGATGGGCCAAAGGGGCAGCCCTGGGCAGAGCCCAGGAGAAAACAGACTGAAGGTAAGGGGCCACCAGGCTGCAACCATGTCAATCAGACTCTGTGACAAGTGGCAGAAACCTACCCTGAAGGGCTCAGCCAGAAGGGAATCCATGCCACGCTTTGTATCAGTCACCTACTGCTGCAACAACACTGCCTAACAAACTGTCCCCAAAGTCAGTGGTTTGTAACTATCATCGTTTACTCTCAAGGTCACAAGTCTGCAGGTCAGTTGGTCTGGGATGGGCAGATTTGTCTCAGGTCCCTCTTAGATGTCTCTCCTCCTCCTGGGGCCAGCAGCTACCTGGGTTTCCTTGTTATTCTGTCAACTGCAGAAGGACAAGGAGGGTGAGCAGAAACTGGTGAGGCCTCTTTAAGCACAGGCTCTGAACTGACATGCGGTCACTTCCACCCACTTTCCGTTGGCCAAAGCAAGTCACGCGACCATGGCGCCCCCTCCATGGGGGGAATGCAATCAGCCTCTGGGGGAGGCACTGGGAGGCTGAGGGCTGGGATGAGCATGCAGCCCACCTACCACCTCTTCCCCCGGAGCCACTTGGGGTGGCAGGCAGGCCAGATGCAGACGGGGGAACACTGCAGCGCAGGGAGGGAACACAATTCCGCTCTAGCCCCAGAGGCGGGGCCTGCACCCCTGGCCACCTCATCTCTAAACTCCATGTCTTTCCCACCCACCTGGATGCCCAGGTTCCGGGCTGTCTCATAGGTGGTATTTCAGACCTCGAGACCTAACATTTCCAGTATGCCCCCCACACCAACACACACACAGAAAAACAGGGGGAGACAGAGAGAGACACACAGAGTTATTTTCTGGCCAAACTTAGGAATTCTGGAGGAAAAAAAATCGATATGCAATACTATAATTTTGGCGCTAAATGGTGCTAAAAGCATTTTTTGGCACCCTTTAGAGAGTGAAAGTTGCTTGGTTAGTTTGGGAACAGAAAGCTGAAGCACGTCACCGGGTTTTGTGAACGCCCTCGCCTCTGGCCGGGTCTGGTTGTTTCTAGCAGCACATGCTTTAAGATGACCGAGATGTCTGGGGAGAAGAGAGCCCAAAACCCTTGCTCGCATGCCTGGGCGTCAGGGGACGCCGTCCCGGGTTGGGGTGCAGGCTGGACACGAGGACAGCCCAGTGACTCTGGTGGCCCGACCGTCCTTGCCAGGAAGAGCCCCACCGGGTCTGCTGAGCCGGCATTGATGGGACGGGAGGTGAACAGGGCACCCGTCCCTTCAGGGCACCGTTTCACCAGCTGCCTGGGACATGGCCGCTCTGTTCTGGCCCCAAATGTAGTCACATGTTGGCTTCTAGCAGCACGAGGGGCTGCGAAATGCAAATTTTGCGTTGAAATTCCGGCTGCTCTTTGCCCAGCTCCGCGTCAGGGGCTCAGACTCCGAGGAGGCCGGCAAGTGATGTCCGGGACAGCTGGTCTCCACCAGCAGCACCTCTGGGTGGCCTGCGACCTTGGGTGGCTACCTGTCTCTAAGCCTCCGTTCCCACCCCTGTGACACGTGGTGCCAGGCCCTGCCCCACGGCGCACTCAGGATGACCCCGCACGAGCGCCCCGTGAAGGCCGCAGGCAGGGCCTGGGGCTGGGAGGGCCAACCCTGAGGGGCACAGGGTGAGGGGCCGGGGGACACAGAGGAGGGGCTGCCAGCAAAGCAGGGCCAGTTAACTAATGGGGCCGGTGTCCGGCTGTGACCAGGGGAGATGG
This sequence comes from Monodon monoceros, assembly GCF_005190385.1. NCBI lineage: Eukaryota > Metazoa > Chordata > Mammalia > Artiodactyla > Monodontidae > Monodon > Monodon monoceros. Next base: position 99,969,551 of record NW_021703780.1, on the reverse strand, counting down.
TCTCAGGGGCGGGGTGGTGGAGCCAGAGCTGCAGAGAGAAGGGGACGGCTGGAGAGGGAGGGGAGCCGAGAGGCCGTCTAGGTGACCCCAGTGATGTGTGGGCAGGGCTGCCACGTCCTCCGACAGGGAAGGCCTGTCTGGGGGCCTTGAGCAGGCAGCTGTGGGCAGACACTACGGCACCCCGCCCTGGTGCCTGCCGGTCCCTCAGGGGTGGGAGGGAGGCTGGGCTGCCCAGCTAGAGAAGAGAGGCTGGCAGGACACAGACCTGCTCCCCAAATGCACACAACGGCAAGCAATGTCACCAGGCCCGAGTCACTTCTGGGCAGGACGCATGTGATTCCGGCAATAATCACGCTCATCTTAAGAAATTATAGAGCTTTATTAAATAAACCAGGTAGAAACGCGCCTGTTTGCATCCAAGTTGCCAGTCTGAGCTCAAGTAATATGCAAGGCACAATTCTTCCTGTCTCCAGCTTTAAAAAAATAAATCGCATGGCCCAGTCCCAAAGGGCTGAGGCGGATTCACGTGTGCAGCTCGGGGTCCACGCCTGCCAGGCTCCGGGCCTTCCTGGGGGCGGCACGGCACCCCGGCCTCAGGAGGGGCCGCATCCTGGAGGTCTCAGCTGCTGTGTGGACGAGGGCTGGGAAGGAGGGCGTTTTCTGAGTCGCCCCCTCCCCGGCCCGTCCTGGGAGCTGCCTGGAGGGAGGCCATCCCGAGGGGCGGCAGAGGCTCAGATCCGCGAGGTGCTTTGTACAGAGGGAGGGACAGAGAACATGGGTCTGTGCGTGGGCGGAACAGTGGAACACAAGGAGAGTCCCTGTCTCCAGGCCAAGGACATTTCCCAGCTCGGATTCCGAAGTCCCTGTGCTGATAGCGAAGCCAGGACAGGGAGGATGAGCTGGACCCCCCGGGGCCGAGTCCAAGTACACCGCTCGGGAAACAAAGCACCACAAAGGATGGCCATCCACTCACAGTGGCCCGAGGCGGGCAGGAGGCCCAGCGCCCAGCTCCCAGCTCCCCGGCGTCTCGGGCGCCCCCGAGGCTGAGCCGGGCGCCCTGGCCCCGGTCCTGAGGCTCCTTGTGCAGGGACAGGGCGGCCCCTGTCACTCGTGTCTGTTCGCTGCAATCATTTCCCAGCAGCAGCCCGACGAGGGGAAAAGTCCAGTTTCCATAGAGAGAAGAACCCACACAAGTAAAAAATCCAATAGAAAATCCTTTCCCTGAGACCACTGCTATCACAGCATCTACAGACCCCTACTCCACAGACTCCCACCGGCTCCAGGTCCTGAGAAGGGAGCGATTTTAGAGACCAAGAAACTAAAAGCCGAAGTGTACATCGTCCCGAAACCCCAGACAACCAGGTTGAGGAATGAGCCAAGGTCTTTGCCTTTGCAAGACTCTCAGTAGAAAACGACAACAAAAACCCCCAGACAACAAACTTAAACTCCTACTTATAAGAACAAGCTCGTGAGCATGGCCTAAGCTACAGTTATAGGAAGAGGGGCGGCGGCGGCGGCCGGGCTTGCTCCAGGCTGGACCCAGCAGGCCCGGCCCTGGGGTGGTGGAGGCACGGGGGTCCTGGCCCTCCTGACTAGTGGGAGGGGTACACACGGCTCCACAGCCCCGAGGGAGGGCTGGCTCTGCGAGCAGGAAGCAGCGCGTTGAAAGGCGTTGGCGATGAGGCAGGAACATCTAGGGTGGGAAGAGAGCTCCGGTGAGCAAGGAGCCAAAGGGAGACCTCCACGTTCCTCACACTCCGCAGGGCCTACGCCAGACAACGGCTCCGAGGGGCTGCTCTGCTGCCAAGCTACGCCCCCGGCTCCCGGGCCAGCGCACGAGGCCCACAGGGGCCTGCTGAGCTGCGCACGCAGCGGCCTGGACCGTGACCCTGACCTCCTGGCGCGCACAGCCTGCCAGGTCCCAGGATCCCACGGCCACGTCCCATCCACAGGACACACGGGGAGCGGGCCCGTCCATCTGGGCAGAGAAAGCTGCACAAACAGACTCCAACGTGTGCGAAGGGCCTGGAGTGCCCAGGAGGCAACGCGAAGCCCCCAGCGTGGCTCCAACAAACCGGGGAGGGGTGTGCTGGGGGACGCAGTTAGCAAGGCGAGCGCCCACTGCAAACACAGCTGGATGATGAATCGGAGTTGACGTGGGGAAGCGAGCTGCTGGGCAGTCCACGGCTTTCCCTGGGGTCGCAGGCCTGAGAGAAGGCTGTGATTCTAGGGGTCCAGGATGCATGTAGGATCTTGTTACCCCAGGAACACCAACCTATATACACAGTTGTGTCCTCTTTCAAACAACTCACGGAGCCCTTGAAGCCAGGCCATGGCCCCATAGGTCAGTAGACACCCCCTCAAGGATTCCTTGTGGAGGGGAGAGAACCCTTGAATGGGAATCCGGAGACACAGGGATGCCAAGGACAGCTGTGCAGGTTGGGTACTGCACAGCCTCAGGGGACACCACTCACAGAGAGAGGAGACCCTGGGGTTGTGCAGGGGTCACCAGCGCTTCAGGACCACCAGAGGCAGGGGCACCGCTAACAGGAATGAGTCCAGTGATTCTTCTCCATCCGAGAAACACCTCATCGGGACCCCCAGAACCCTCCCCTCTGAGTCAGCCCGTCCAGCCCCAGCTGAGAGCCCTTCGCGGTAGCCCCAGCGGGTGGGACCCCGGCCCCACACGCCCACCCGCAGAGACAGGGCTCCCTGGCCCCAGCCCCTCCGGGACCAGCATCCGCCAGCTCCCGTTCCCCCACCAGCTCGCAGGCCTGCCCTCTGGGCCTCACAGCCCAGCTGCAGCTCATGCCCAGGGCCAGGCCTCCTGAGACCTGGGGATCCTCCCCCGCCGCCCGCTCCTCGGGGTGGCTACTCACAGTGCGGGCTGTGCCGAGGGCTGGCTCGCGGGGAGAGGGCCGGCGGTGTGCTGGGCTCCCGGGGTGTGCAGACCGCGTGGTAGGCTGCGAGACGCACGGGTGGTTAGAGTGGGGGTGGGGATGGGGGAGCAATCGGGGGGTGGGGACACGGCACGCCCGCCTCACCTATGATCGTGACCGCGGTCGCGGCCAGCAGGGCAAACAGCGTGAAGAACATGACCTGGTAGGAATCCAGGATGTGCTGGAAGAGGCCGGCGCCGTCTGTGGTCCAAGGAAAGAGAGTTACCAAACCGTGTGCGGAGCCCCTCACGTCGTGTGCGTGCTCAGAGGGTGAGGGGCCCCGGGCGAGAGACACATTCTGCATTTCTGCTCCTGCAGCCTTCAGACTCCCGGTACCACCCCCACCTGGACCACTCTGCCCGTCCCTTCTGCCAGGTCCCTCCCAGCGGGTGTCCCGTCCCGTAACTCACGAGCACCAGGTCCCCGGCGATCCATCACGAAGGCCACGGTGACGGGGATGGTGATGGCCTGGTTAGTGGTGGGGCTGGAGAAGGTCAGGGTGGTGGACAGAGGCCCCTGGCTGCCGGCTGTGGGGTCCGAGATGCCGACTGTGTAGGTGACGAAGCTGGGCAGCCCCAGAGACTTCTCCTTCACGAAGGCCAGCACGGCCGGGGACCCTGACTTCACCTGGGAGAGACGTCAGGGCTGAGGGGCACACCCCACGTCTGCCTGACACACGTGAGCTGCCCTCCTGGGCCCGTGGGCCGATGGCGCGGACCCTACCAGTTCCCGCTTCCCAGGCAGGTGAGGAGGCCTGGGCACTTCTGACAGGCGTGCAATCCGCAAACTCAGGGGAGCACGCTGTCTATGCTAGGGCATTTTTAGGGAAAGGACAAATCAGTCTCATGGAATTCTAATCAAGAGCTCCTTAAAAAAAACGCTGCACTGCGTGAGCGATCACCAAACTCCAGCTTCCCAAGGGAGCAGCCAGGAGTTCTGTCCATGGCCCGTGGCCAGCAGCCCAGCCTGGGGCCCAGCAGGAGCTCCACCACCAATAGCAACTTCATGCCTGTGTCACTGTGAGGACATTCAGCTATGTTTGCCGCAGTGAGACCAGAGAAGGAGCCGGCGGAGACACCAGCGAGCCCTTCGCACATCACCCCAACCTCCTCCCGGCCTGCCGGGCCGCAGGACCGGTGTCCTGCACCACCACTCAACGGAGGGGGAAACCCAGGCCCAGAGATGGGGACATCATCGTCCCCAGGTGTGCGGCATCAGTGGATCAGTGATAGGTCAGAGGTTAGAGCTTCTCTTCCTGCCCCTCGTCAGCGTGCCCTCCTGCCCTGAATTCATTCATGGACACGTGACACGTTCGCTGAGCAGATGCCATGTGTCAGGCGGGCCCTGCACTCAGCGCCTCCCCGCGTAAGTCACTTCCAGCCAGGGAAGACCGGGGGCAATCACAACCATTCACACGATTCTACGGGCCGACAGACAGCAGCAGTGCTATGGGGAAAAGGGTCAAGGGACTTAATTTTTTAAATGTTTTTAGTTTTTTAATTTTGCGCCACGCAACTTGCAGGACCTCAGTTCCCTGACCAGGGACTGAACGAGTGCCCTCAGCAGTGAAAGTGCGGAGTCCTGACCACTGGACCACCGGGGAATTCCCTTACAACTTTTAATTTTAAAGAGAGGTGGTCCAGGATTGCCACACCCCAGCTGGTCCTCCCTGCCTCTTGGTCCCTCTGAGGCCTTGGCTCCTGCCTGGTCACCACTCACCTCCAGGTTCTCCAGAACTTCCATGGCACCAAAGACCTTGACCTCGGAGCTGGTGTAGTGGTTGCTCAAAAGGATTTCAGCCTGGTCAGTGTAAAGCCCTGGGCTGAAGGGCACCTCGGCCCCGACCTGCTCTCCGGAGAAGTGGCTGCCTGGGAGAGAGGGAGTGACCAGCAGTGCTGTCCTCTTCAGGCTCAGGTGCTTCAGCTGCTTGTCCGTAAGCCTGAGCATAGTCACCGAGCAGAGGTACCGGCCTGTGGAGACAAGGGCGTTATTCCACCCCATCTCCTCTCCACCTAGGCCCTGATGCTAACCCTGCTCCCTGGAGGACTCCTACCCACCCTGCAGAGCCCGGGTGAGGCATGCCCTCCTCCCGGGGCCTCCTGGGAAGTCCCTCTTCAGTGCCCCCCTCCCTTTGGACACCCTTTCTGTGACCAGCTCTCCCCCTCTCTGTCTCAGAATCCTCTGTTCATGGATTCCCCTGGGGCAGGAATGCCTGCTCCAGCTCTGCATTTCAGGGCCCGGCCAGTCTGGCTCAGAACAGGGGTGAGGGAATGGTGAACAGATACCACGACCCAACACTGGCCGTACGTTGAGTGGGGCTGAGCCCCAGTACCGCTGACGCCCCAGGTGCGGCAGGAAGTTCTGTGGAGGCCTGGTTGGGACTATTCAGGGTCCATGCCTGACCCACAGTGGGTAAAAGAGCTGAACGAACACTGTTGAGTGGTGCCTTGGAAAGCTCCAGATCCAGGAATCAGGATACCTGGGTTGGGGTCCCTCCTGTGCTCCCACCAGCCAGGCGCCTCTAGGTGAGTCCCTTCCATTCCTCCTCTCTCCCCACCACCAGCCAGGAGGCCCCAGGTGAGTCGGCTTCCTTGCTGACTCTGTTTCCCTTGTCAAGCGGGGGTAACATCGCACCCCTTGTGGGGCTGTGCTGGTGAATCCACGGGGCCCGGGACCACCAAGTGCCTACTGTGTGCTAAGCCCCAAGCTCAGGTCTTGCACACAGTGTGCCCTCAGGATACGCCGCCTGTATCCCACACGGCAGCCGGGGCGCTGAGGGTGCTCTTGCGCTGCTGCCAGAGGGACAGAGACGCAGAGTGAACCAGGGAGAGGAGGGCCTCGCCTGGCCCCTGGGAGCTGCAGGCCGGTGGCAGCGGATTCTTAGAAAGAACTGAGCAACATGTCAAATGGTCATCCCCAGCCCCTCTCACGACAACACTGACAGTCTCGTTGCACGAGCACGGGACTCAGCGTCTCGGCATGTGCACGAGCTGGGCACTGTGCAAGCTCATCCCAGGGCCTGTCCTGAGTACTCACGGCATCCGGTGAGGGGTGGCCCTCCTCTCAGAGTGACCTGGTGACACTCAGGTCACTCCACTCGGCCAGCACTCCGCTCCAGCCCGTGGTGCCGGCTGCCAGTTCCACGGCTCTGGTTACCAGTTCCGTGGAGCAGTTACACTCCACAGACGCCCATGCCCTCAACTACCGGTTGAATCAAGTCCCTTGCCTCCCTCTCAGAGCCCCGTCATGCCAGCAGAGCAGGGCACCACCCTTCCCATTTCACGAGGGAAGCAGCCTCCTCGCCTGCAGGCTCTGAGGCAAGAAGAGCAGGAAAGGCCTGGAACCAGGTTCCCAACTCTGAACCGAGTCCTTTCCGCCAGGACTCGGAAAGCAGCTGGGAACTGAGAGCAGCTGGGAATGCCAGCCCCTCCCGGCGGCTGCAGGGAACCAGAGGCCGGGGTGACGGCATCAGTCCCCAGGCTGGGCTCCTGACGGATACCGCCCCCTGGACAGACGGCCATCGCGGGCCAAATGAACCGCAGGCGAACCTGCCACGCAGGTCAGTGTTCGCTACCAAACCCCGCAGACTCACCCAGGGCAGCGTCGAACTCCGGTTCTACGGTGAAAACCTCACGGGCTGGGAAGTCGAAGATGTCTTGTTTGAACTGTAGCTGGCAGCCGAGGAGGGATTCTGGGTGCAGGGCTGCGATGCTTTCCACCTGGCCGGGGGAGCACTCACCTGGAGACGGGAGGGGGTGAGAAGGCCGCGCACCCAGGCCCCCGAGGCCCCCACCTGCAGAGCCCCAGCACGAGGACATGAGAGCAGGCCACGTGGAGGCTGGCCGGCCCGAGGACCGGACCTGTGCCCACATTCCTCCTGACGATGCTGCAGTTTATAAAAGCTGAGGACAAATTACTCATTATGTGGCAATGGGGGGCATCCTGTAGCATGGGCAATTTCAGCGTTTTTTCAGAGCCCACATCCAGGGGCACGGCAGCGGGTCGAGCCCGCTAGTGCGTGTTGTCTGCTCCTGTCAGCAGGGAAAACGGGCGATTTATCCCTGGACATCAGGAGGGCACTAGTTCCCCACTAATACCCTGAGCATCGTTTGGGCAATGGCACAGTGCTGTCCACTTGCACTGGAGCAGGGAGAGAGGTGACCACGAGGCAGTAGAGGTGCATCAGAACCACGACAGTGGTATTGAATTCTACCAGTTAAGTGGTTTTTTAAAAACAGCCTGTATTGATGCATTTATTTCCGGCAGCTGCTGTCCAGGGCTGTCACAGGCAGGGGATGAGGTCGAACGTTCTATGCATGACTTGGGAGAGGTAATCATGAAAATCAAAATCGGTGGCGAGGCCTGCTAAGCCACATTTTCTGGGATGAATAGCGGCTTTCTCCACTTGGGTGCCCTCGGGCTGACGTTGCACCTCCAACCCAGAAACAGGCAGTTTCGCAGCACTGGGCTTTCAGGGAGATCCCTTCACTGCCTGTGGAGGACTCGAATTTCTAAACAGCTGGAAGGGGTGGGCCAGCGGGGGTTAAATGCCCGCCTCGGAGTCAGCGAGTTTGAGTAGGAAAAGCAGCAAAACCCCATCAGAAGGGCCCGAGGCCCCTGGCCTGGCAGGGCCCACGCGGGACACACGACCCCTCACTCCTTACCTCTCAGGTTAGAGCTCCGGTCTCCCACAGTGACCATCACTTTGGAGGCCGCAACCTCCTGGAAGCTGGTCTGGACGGGGCGGGTGTACCGGGCCACGATCCTCTGAGGGACGCTGACCACTATCTGGGGGGGAAGACAAGGCAGGCCCTTGAGAGCTGACCATGCAGGCCGAGCGCCTGGGACGCAGGTACTGCCCTTCCCGCAGTACAGGGGACAGGACTGAGGCTCCGAGGCTACGTGAGCTGCTCAGACGGGGCAGAGCTGGACTAGACCCAGGCTGGCCTGACTCTCCCGGGAGCCGGCTGCCCCAGCAGCGGGGCAGGGCGACACCAGGCCTGAATGCAAGCAGCAGTCGGGGCGGGCTGCAGACTTTGGCTCCCCTGTCAGTTATGATCGCGTCTCTGCACATCAGTTGGGTTACTTAATCTTTCAGCAAAGAGAGAAAGATCCATTTTACTTCACTGCCATTTATTCACAATAAATCAGCCTGACCAAAATGCAGACCCACACGGCCCAGTGGTGGCGGCCGAGGCTCATCTCCCCAAGTTATCTCCCGGCTCACCCCTCCCATCTAACCACTGAGCACCTTCCTGAGGCAGGACGAGCCTTCCTAGGCCGGGTACCCCTTCCACCCTCCTGCAGGGCCAACACTCCGCCCCGCAGGCCACCGCCTCCCGGTGGAAGGCCGTCTCCGGCTCTGGGCAGGCGCCGAGCACTTCCTGCCCCCCACAGGCCTGCTTCCACCAGCACGTGAGTCCCTCGAGAGCAGGGACGGGGTCTCACTCCTCCCCAAGCTCCCGCAGACCCCGCAGCCGTGGCTGATGCTGAGCTGGAGGGCCGGCCCATCACCCTCCAGACTGACCGCAGTCACCTGCGCCCCTGCCCGGGTCCTTCCCGCTGCCCCCCCTCGCCTTCTCTGCTCCTGACTTCCGCTCTGCAGTCTCCTGCCCTGTCCTCCTCCACACCTGGCAGAGGGCCCCAGGCCTGGTCCCGCTCCCTCCTGCTCCGGTAGGCCCTGCGTGTTCCCGCCACCCCCAGGGCTTCAGACCCACGTCTGTGCTGCAGGCACCCCACCCTCCGCTGTCTCTGGCTTTGGGCCCCGGAGCTCCAGACGCGCCGGCCCAGCTGCGTCACCACCAGCCCCGCCTGGAGGAGCTACAAACACCTCAAACTCCCCATCGTCCTCCCCCCACACTGGCACCTCCTTCTGTGCTCCCCTCTCTGCAAAGGGCCATCCTCCCCCTTGTCGCCCCAGCCAGACCTGGAGACTCATCCCCAAGGCCTCCCTCTCCCAGGCCCCGCTTCCAAACGGTCACCAAGCTCTGATGACCCTCCCTCCGGAGTCTCTCCAAACCCACCCTTAGTTTTGGCCTCCCCAGGGGTGCCAGTGAGGGCCCATCCTCTGTCTCTCAGCTGCCACCCTGCAGCTATGCCCCCTCCCTCAGGCTCTCAGACTCAGCCAGGCACCAGGCAATCTTTCCAAACATACTTCTGATCTATATCACTCTTGCCTTTAAAAAATCTCTGATGAATCCCTACTGTGTCTGGCATCGGTTTCAACATCTTTACCCCGAACAGCAGCAGCAGCTCATACCCACGGAGCACGTGCTCTGTGCCGAGTACCATTCTAAGGGCTTCGCACACATTAATGATTCATTTAATCCACACAACAATGTTAGCCCCATTTTTACCAGTAAGAAAACTGAGGCACAGAGAGGTCAAGTAACTTACCCAAAGTCACACAGCCTCTCAGTGGCCCAGCTGGGATTTGAACCCAGGCAGCCTGGCCCCAGAGCTTAACCACTGTTGTGATCTGATCGCAAAGCTAGCCTCCGCTCCCACACACCCCGGGTTCCAGCCCCAGGGCTGGCTCTCGAACCCTGCCCACCTTTCCCGTGCGGTGCCCTCCTCTGCCAGCTCCCCCAGCCCTGCCCGACCACCCTCCGGGGCTTCTTGGGGGTGGGGGGGGGGACTGCTTTATTCGTCTCAAGGTGCCTCTATCTGCACTGGGCTCGCCCGCACTGCAGGGTCGCAGCTCTAAACACACCCGCTATTAAGTTAAACTGCTAGATTCCACAGGGCACACGCTGCTCTAAAAATGAGACGCGTGGAACGCAGCCAGACTGCTCATCGATTCATTCTCGGCTGGAGATAAACAGAAGAGAGAGCGGTTCTGTTCACCTCCAGAAAGACTCAAAAGGTGACTTGCTGGGGGAGTTTAACTTTGCCGGTGATGCCAAATCGCTAAGCGGGACCACCTACGGCCGCGACTCCCGGGGGACGCCCACGCAGACAATCCTGCCCCCAGGGCTCAGCCGAAGCACGTGGGCGCGGGGATCACCCCCCAGGAGGCCGCCTCCGTCCTCCCACCACTGTGGACTAGGGAGCCGGCAGCCTGGGAGGGGGAACCTGCCCCCACCAGGCTCACGAATCCCCATCCGCCTGCCTCCTGAGGTGCTGCACCTTCCTTCTTCCTAACAAACGGGAATCAGTCAGTACGGAATCTGAGAGTTCCACCCCGAAAGGCTCGGCCACATGGGCCCCAAAGCCCCACCTCCTTGTAGGTCTTCAGGTGCCCGGCGAGCTCGTAGTAAACGGTCACAGATCCCGCTTCCCGGGCCACGGCCACGCCCGTCTTGGGGTCGATGTGGAGGATGCTGCGGGCTGATGAGCTCCAGGTCCCGGGGATGCCTGGGAGGGGAAGCTGCACGTGACCCCTCTTTCCCATGACTGACACTCCAGCCACTGCGTCTCACCTGGGTCACCTGGGCAGTGTCCTCGCCGCCCCCAGCCCCACGCTCCACTGTCCCACCGCTCGGCTCCTGTCTGCGACCACAGTGCCTCCCTGCTGGGAATCTCTTGGTCATTTCCCACCCTGGGGTAACCCGGGCGCTGGCCCCCCAGGGCCGGCCCACTGCATGCCTCCCCACTGCACCGCCCCCACCCGCCCACCCTGTTCAGCAATCCCCTTTGAACAAACAAGGCGGTGGCAGACTCTGAGCTGTCACTAGACGGCGGTCCTCAGCGAAGAGCCAATCTCCTCACATGATAAACGCAAACAAAGGATTCAACAACCACATTCTATTTGTGGCAAATAATACGTGCTGTTCTTTAAAGGCAGCGTGTAACTTCCTTTTACAATGAGTTTAATTAGCTTTAAAACAAGGGAGCCAGTTAGGAAAAAATTAAGTAAATGATTGCACGTGTGGCTCATGGATGCACGGGTGGTGCGGACAGTCGCCCCACCGCTTTGCGGCTTCCTTGGCTGAGGTTCCCTCCTAGAGGCACCTGCCCATGCAGCAGCCCCGCCAAGAAGCTCAACACCGAACAGTCAGGGACTTCCCTGGTGGGCCAGCAGTTAAGACACCGCACTTCCAGCGCAGGGGGCGAGGGACCAGGGCAACGATGATCCCACGTGCCGTGTGGCGCGGCCGAAACCACAACCGAACAAAACACCTAGCAGTCAGCTCCTCAGCTGCACCGGCCACGTTTCCAAGGTCCCGTGGCTCGTGGCTATGGGGGTAGACGGTTTCCATAAGGGTGGAAAACCCCTACAGCGGGGGCGGGGGGGGCAAGCTTCTCTGTAGAGGGCCAGATTGTAAGTCTTTGGGGCTGTGTGGGCCCGAGGGTCTCTGATGCCACCACTCGGGCCGGCAGATGCGGCGTGAAAACGGCCACTGATGACACGGAGACGCAGGGGTGTGGCCGAGCACCAACAAAAGCCTGCTGCGGAAGGAGGCGGCAGGCTGGCTCTGGCCGGCGCAGCAGTTTTCCGACGTCCGCTCTAGAACATCACCAAGCTCCACGTGCACACCTGTCACAGCGGGCTGAGAGCCCCGTCCCACCTCCCAACCACAGAGATGGTTCCCTCGGCCAGAATCTCTCGTACCTTCCAGGCTGACCAGAACCGTGGCCAGACAGAGGACGTCCCCCACCACCACTGCTCCGGACAGCTCGGGGGAGATGGCCTGCAGGACAGGCAGCGGGACGAAGTCAGAGAGGCCGCCGTGCGCCGCGTCCCACGCTCTGAGCAGTGTCAGGCCCACGCTGACCGCGCGGACCACGCAGGTGTTGTTGGTGGCGCCCTTCCCGATCTGCACAAACTCGTCCCTGGGCACAGGAGACGTGGCTCTCAGTCTCGGGAGAGGCCCCAGCTCTGAGGGAGGAGCCAGCGAAGGGCCCCCTCACCCGCCCACTGGGCCCTGATGTCACCCGGGTGAGGCACCCGCAGGCCACACCGACCTGATTCACCCACCACCCGGGTGGGGCGGGGGAACCCACAGCCCAGACAGGATGGCCAGCGTCGCCATCCCCCCAGAGGAAAGTGATGTACCCTGTGCTCTCGTCCCTTCCCAGTAGGGAACCAGGACACTCGCGGAGGCACAGGCTGCCTTCTGCCGTGCTACTGGGACCAGTGACATCGCCCCTGCTCGCTACCTCATCTGCCGAGTGGGGCTGACAATGTACCCACGTCACAGGCTTGACGTGAGCCGCAAACCCGGTCAGCAGCTGGAAAGGGCTTAGGCCAGCAGCCGGCACATGGGCACACGGGGGGCACTCAGTGACGGCAGCCCCCGCGGGACCGGAGGGACGGCTGGGCTGGGCAGGGGGAGGGTCAAGGTCTCTGCTCCATTGCCTCCCTGCCCACACCCCCGAGCCCTGACCGCTCTCTCGGAGATGGACGCTCCCCGCCACACAAGGCCCGAGTGACTTCTGCAGGGGAGCTGGACATGGGGCGCCGTTCCCTCCAGGGCAGCCTTCGCCCCAGACCGGCAGATGCCCTGCTGTGTGCAGAGAGCGCCACGGCATGCCAGAGGCCCTGGCGACCACAGCCTCAGTTGGTGGCCCCGGGGACTAGGCCACGTTCTCCACGTGAAAGGTGTGGACACAGCAGCCTGGAAGGGTGACCCGCCCAAGCTCACGGGCCCCATAAAGGGCCGAGCCCGGCTTGAACAGGGCCCAACTCCAAACCCTGCTCTCCCGGGGCCCGGCCCTGGGTGTGTTCAGCCACAGGGGACACGTCTGCTCCAGGGCCCATGGGAAGCCCACGTTGCAATGGTCACCAACACCGGGACATGAGCTTCTGCGCCCAGAGAGGACTCTCTGGAGCGCTACTCCTTCCTCCTAGGTCTGGAGCTCCTCCCTCCTGCTCTTAGCTTGGTCTGCGTCCCCCAGGACAACGGTTCCCAACCTTTAGAATCACCTGAAGGCCTCGTTACAGCCCAGATTGTTGGGCCCTGAGAATGTGCATTTCTGAGTGTCCCAGGCGGTGGTAATGATGATGGTCTGGGGACCACACTTTGAGAACCGCTGCTCCAGTAGACTCAGACATGGGGGCAGGTCTAGCCTGAGGCCACAGCTCTCTTTCCTGGAGACCACCCCCTCTCTCCTCACATTAGGCCTGAGGCTGCATTTGTATTTCAGAAGCACCAGCCAAAAACAACTGCCCTTGGAGCCCAATGGGACCTGGTATCCAAACCCCACTTCCTGGCTGTGTGGCCCTGGACAAGTGGCTTGACCTCTCTGGGCCTCTACAAATGGGTGACAGCGAGGAGTTGGCGGGACGGCACGCAGAAGGGCCTGAGCGTTGGAAGGTGTGTGTCTTCTCTGACCAGCTTTTGTAGCAGGTATAACTGGCGCTCTGCATCCACTGACCACAGGGCCAGCCCAGCGACCAGGGCTGTATGCATCTCCCCTGCAGCCCAGCCTTCACGGCTGCACAAAATCTTACTACAGACCTTCCAACCACAAACCCCAACATCTGGGTTTTGCCTCCTGCCCATTGGGGCACCTCTGCTGAATGACTGCGTGCCTTCCGGTAATACAGACTCTCGGCCACGCCTCCCCTTGCTCCTGATGCCTGGCCGAGCCCGGTGCTTCCCCCGTGGCCCTGCGAGCAAGGCGCACCGCACCCCCTGCTCTTGGGAACCGTGAGTAACAAACTCTCCTCTCAGGGGCGCTGGCCTCTCCGCGTGGCCATCAGTCACCTGCGTGAATCAGATCTGGGTCTGATCGAGACGTGACTTCATGTGGGGAACGAGGGGGGCCCACCCCTACCTGTTAGTTGCAAAGTTGAGGACAGAGTTGTGAGCGTGGAAGATGTCTCCCGAGTTGTCGTGGAAGTGGACGGTGAAAGTCACGGTCACTCCCAGGGGCAGGGCTGCCAGAGCCTCCTTGTTCTGGGTGTGCAGGGCGGGGCTCATGGAGATCCTCAGGTAGGAAACAGGGGACACCTGGGGACAGTGAGCAAATGCAGTGACAACTGCGCCAGGAACACCTCTCTGAAGAGCCCCCTCCCGAGAACGGACGCCTGCCCCTAGCCAGTCCCCATCTCAGGAGGCGTGGGGGCTGGACCGACTTGGGGTCATGGAAAGAGCGGCTCAGCCCGCGACGGTGGCCCCCTCCTTGCATGACGGCCGGCCTCGCGCTCAGGAAACCCAACCCACAAGAGTCAAAAGCCATGGCTGTGACAAATTACATCATTATTCATGTTGCAAAAATATCCTCTGGGCTTTGACTGCTCAGCTTCTTTGGAGGACCTGGCTCCAGGCATTTAAACTAGAAACAATGCCCGCTCGGACTTCAGGGGCAGCATTGCCTGGGGGCCTCCGTATGCTACAAAGCTGCCAGGAACAGACGCCCCAGTTAAAGGGGAGACGGGAAAAGGAGGGGATGATGGGTTTCGGGAACCCTAGACAGCAAGCTCTTTAGACAGCAGACTTGGTTCTCTGACTCCAGGTAAAATCCATCCTGGTCGAAGAGCCAGCCCCCAAAAAGCCCAGTTTCTTTGACGAAGATCAGTGGTGCAGTGACCGGCACACAGCTGGTGCTCAGTACTATCTGTTGACACAGGGTGGGTGGTCAGTCACTTTCACTTACTCGAAAACTAGGGTGGACGGTTCCCTGCTAGACACCCATCTTGAAACAAAAAGATGTTAGGAAGGAAATAGGCCCACGACCCAAGCAAAATCTAAATATTACAGTGGTCGTGTATTTTCTCTGTCATTGAGGATCAGTTGTGCAAAGAAAACTCTGCTCAGGATAAACCCCAGGACCCGACCCAGGGACGCCCAAGGAGAAAGTCCTGTCTCTGAGGAGCACAGAATGGCAAGGGGACACAGGAGTGCTGGCTGGGACTGGAGGACACCAACCCGGGCCAGGCCGACGTGGGCTAGAACCCAGAGCCTGACTCTCAATTACCATGTGACACTCTGAGTCTTGGTCTCCTTGCCTGTAAGACGGGTCACCTCATCCTACGAGGTGCCTTCTGTAATGTAATGGTTTCTGGGTCAAGAGCCAGCACACACATTCAATGCTGACTGGTCAGGACACTGGAGTGCCAGTCCCAGAAAACCACGGACCTCTCTGGGCCTCAGTTTCCCCATCTATGAGACGAGGTCATTGCCATCAATCATCTCCAGGGATCTTCGGCTCCGACATCCAGAAGATGCAGCTTCTCACCTAGGACCTTTAATAAACTCTTGCAGACAATCTCTTGGCTGGAAAGTGAGTATATTCACTTACACACCTGCGAGGGGAAAGCAGTACTGCTGATTTTATTACTCCAAAAAGGAGGCGGACGTGAGCCTACCTTGACAGCCACGATGATGGTCTGGTTGGCCCCAAAAGCCTCTTGGGCGGTCACTTCGACCGTGGATGTCCCGATCATGGACCCCGACACCAGGAAGCCTTTCTCATCAACGTGCACGATGGGAACCTTCTCAGGCCCATCCAGGACATGATAGCTCAGAGAGGCGGCGCCATCCCTTCGGAAAACAAACCAGACCCGTGTTCACAGACAGCAGGAGTGTCACAGCAAGGGGCCCGGGGTTTGGGAGTCCCGCTGCTCCCGGGAGAAGAGGCCCAATCTCAGCCCCGCCGTGCACCAGGACGCTGTGCGCAGCCCGCTGCAGCTCATCAATTGCCAACAGGAAACCTAATTTGTAAAACCAAAGGGTTCCAAGGAGAGCGGCACCTGCCACGAGCCGGTCAGTGGGAGGGAAGGATGCGGGAGCTGAGGGTCCCCTCAGCAGCACAGGCACTTGCTGTCAAAGACCCTTCCACGGTAGACTGGCTTCAGTCTGCTGAAATAAGGCAGCCTGGTGCAGCGGGAGGAGGATGGGGCTCTGAGCCGGATGGAGCCCAAAGGCAGACCCGACAGCCCGCTGACAACGGTGCATCTTTAGACACATGTGTCCCCTCTCTCGGCCTCGGCTTCCTCAACTGTGAAATGGGAGTTATGGCCTTGCCCTGTCCTATTTCCAAGGGCCAGTAACTGGATAAAAACGGGCCACTTGCTAAGAATGTGGTTTGGAAAACTACTGATAATATGCACTGGGGAGAAGACAAATTATGCAGTATTTTATGCTCTTTTACATATTCATTGATGTTATAAGGAAAGAAAGGAAGGAAAAGCCTCCCAGGCCTGGCCCCGCTCACCCTCTCTCTGTGCCGCAGCCCCACAAACGCTCTGCAGATGACTTTAAGCAAATGTCATTGCTTCTGCCTCAAGTTTCTCCTCCCTCATCAACCCCAGCCTCTTAGCCTCCTATGCATCCTTTAAGTCCCAGCTCCAGCATCTCCACTGGGGGCGTGCCTCCCCGGATCCTCGCGTGGAAGGCCTTCCTTTGGGCTGTGGCTTCAACACTACCTCGTTTCATTACAGCCCTTCTCTCTCTACACTGCCCTCTTCCCCACCGGAATCCTCAAGGGCACGGCTGTCACCCACCTCTGACCGAGAGCCCTGCACGGAGCCGGGAGCTGACACTTTTGGCTGTGCGTCCCCCACGTGTGTGTGTCTCTCCAGTGGTCCTTACAATGCCGAACTTTGCACCCGCAGTTCACACACAAGGCACCACTACCCAAAGCATCGTCTTAGAATGCCGGGCAGGAGGCAGGTTTGCAGGCAGGCTTCAAAACCCCGCTTCTCTGCGTTCATGCACGTCCCCACCACCCAGCAGGGGCCGAGATCCACATTTTCACGAACCCCCAGGTGACGCCCCGGCTCCTAGACTACACGGAACAGCAAGTCTTGAAGACACAGGGGCATTCGAGAAATTGAACACCTCCAGGCTGGCACTTTTCCCCCTCTGAAGCAGTGGATGTCCGCAGAAAGCATGAGAGGTTCTGGGCCACAGGGAGAAGAGGGACCCACGGGGAGACGCCGCAGATGAGCAGGGGACGTCCACAGTGACGGGAGGAGGGCAGAGGCCGCACCCGCTTCCAGCGCGACGCCAGGAGGGAGGTGCGGCTCGCCCGAGGCACCCACGGCTCCTGACGACTTCGACAGATGAGCCGTCGGATGTGAGCACAGCTTCGCAACCTGGATGAAGCTGCGTTGAGTCACGTACCTGTTTGTCTGGAGCTTGACAAATGAGTTGGGCGACATTAACACGTGTTCTGCTTCTATTTCAGGGTTCAGCAGCCTCAGCTTTTCAAACACCTGGAAGAGAGGGGGAGTTTTGTTTCCCGTGATCCCTGGAACCACGTCCAGGGTCACCCCAGGGTCTCCCAGGGGTGAGAGGGGCCGGTGCCAGCACCCGTCATGCAGCTGGTGATGTGGTGGCGAGGGCTGAGCTTTAAGAGGCCGAAGGCACGATGAGGAGGGACAGCAGTGGGCTGGTGAAGCCCCTGGGGCTGCTTCACAGAAGCACGGGCCTCCCCTGAGCCCTCGGGACATATGTGTGTGGAAAGCGGCAGAGTGACGGGGCCCAGGGTCCTGCTCGGTGATGCTGCCAGGACGGAGCCTGGAGAAAGCTCTCAATTCGCCTCTCAGAGAGACATGCTGCTCCTTACATGCCCCTCCCAGATCCACCCCTTCGGCCCTGCCTCTCACCCTCTAGCCTGCCAGGCTCCGGCAGGATCCGCACAGAACTGGTACGGGGTGCCTGGTGACCTCAGGCCAGCAGCCGATAAACCCGATGATGTCGGATGGACTCTAATCCTGCCACGGAGGCAGCCCTTCCCTGGGGCTCCAGACCCCTCTCTGCACTCAGCCTGACGCGCCCAGCACCCTTCAGGTACCTATCTCCAGGGACCCTCAGGGTTGCTGGCGTGCTTGGCATCTGAGCCTAGATGCCAAGCACAGCTTTGGCTCCCCGCTGGCTTCTGCTCCGATCAGACCAGCTGGACGCTCCTAAGGGCCTGTGTCTAAAATCATCTGATCTGATGGATGATTTTCCAAGAGGAAACTGGCCTGACTCCCCTCCCTCCACGCACCGCCATGTTCTGACCGTACACTCAACCTCGATTTCCTCATCTGTAAAAAGGGTCTAGAAGTAATCATCCTTGCCACGCTTGTCTCACAGAGCTGGGGGATTCGTGCGACACGACGGAGTGGCAGTGCTTCCTCACAGGGCACGGAGCACGGCCTTGGGAGCCAGACCGGGTTCTGGAGTCGCGTGAGCACTTCTGCCAGGCAGGCGGCACCCAGAGTGAAGCTGCCTCACTGATTACGTATCTCGCGGGAAATACACGCACAGGCAGGTCCCCTCCCACTTTCCTTAGGCATGGACCTCTGTGGTCCCTCTTGAGGTGGACATGAAGGTACAAGGGGGACCTTCCTCTCCTGTTATGTGACCGGCAGAAAAGCACCACTGCCAGCACCATGGTGAACGGCCTCGGTGCCAGGGAGACGACGGGGTTGGGGGGCCTGTGGTACTGGGGGGCACCTCTCTATCAGTGGGAGGTTGGCCCTTATCTCTTGCTGGTTTTGCCGTGTGGCATCATGCCATGCATTCATACTGGGCTTTTAGACAAAATCTTCCTATTTTTAAATGTTGGCAACAAATAAAAATTGTTTCAAAGCCCTGAGTGAGCCAAATAAAACACCTCTGTGGGCTGGATCCAGCGCCTCTAAGTTTCCGATGTGCTCAAAACCCATCTGCTGTCAGCCAGGGACACCGCGGCGCACAGAGGTTAGACGACCTGACTGAGGTCACAGAACTTGGCAGCTGCAAAGCCCTGTCTTTAATTTCAGGATAGGTGTCAGAGCTTGCTTCCTTTGTTTTCAGCTAGGAAGAGCATGTATTTCTGTGTTTCTATGTGTGTATTTGTCTGTGTGTGTGTGGTTTGTGTGTGTGTCTGTGTGCGTGTCTGTATGTGTGTGTGCCTGTGTGCCTGTGCAGGCGGGGGTGAGGGGGGTTGGCAGACAGGCGTTTCTCTTTGAAATCTGTTTCTTTGCCCCTAGTGAGGTATGTGCCTGGTTTAGAAATGGTTTGCTCCTTCCTGAAGAGGGGCCTTGAACCCATTTCTTTTCTCATGATACTTAGGGGCTGCTATCAGTTTTTCTTTGCAATTTAGGGGAACCCAGACATTACTGAGCCCCAGATTAGCAGAATGGGGTCCCTGAAGCTAAAAATGCTCTTCGTTGTTTTTACAGAGGGGCCCAGAGGGGGCAGGGGTGGTAGAGAGAGACGTGGGTCGAGCCCTGGGCTGGACAGGGGTGGCTGGGCTCGGGTCCTGCCTGGTCCGAGTCCTGCTGGGTGCCCCCTCGAGGGGATCTGAGCAGGCCACCTCCCGTCCTAAGGCTCGGTTTCCATCAGTGAACGATGGGTCGCACCCTCTGTCTTCCAGGGCACATCCCTCGAGGCCTTTCAGGACCCTCTCCCGCCCACTCCCTGGGACCCGCAGGGGCACTTCACCCCCAGGGCTGCGGGCCCATCTAGGGCAGCTGCACCAGCAGCCCCTGCCCTGCAGGCTTTGTGGGAGCCGGCCTGGGAAGTGGGGAGAGTGTGTCTGCTTCTGCTAAGTGCATCACATGTTTGTGAAATATACAGACAACTAAATGAATGCCCGGCTCAGACAATTTTCCAGCCTTTTCGCCCAAGAAGGCACCCCAGACTCTGAGCTCAGAATTATCTGCTATTCTGGGAACACATTAAGCTACTTCAGACCTTCAGCCCTGTTGTGCACATGCCAGGCCCCCCAATCCTGAAACGTACCCCCTCCGTGAAGCCCTGGGTCACCTCATCTCTGGGCTCCCACAGCACCTCATACCCCCAGCCCCAACGCCCAGCCCCCTGACATGTGCCCACAAGGCCCCTGGGAGGAGCAGGGCTGCTGGGTTGGCCTTTGCTCTCCCGCTAACGGTGGCTTCTGCCCACCCGTCCTTTACCTGGATTTGGATCTCGTCAGAGAGTTCTTTGGCGAGGCCCAGCAGCTGCCCGGCTGTGGGGTCCTGGGCCTTGACCACCACCCTCAGCCCGGTGCGGCCCTTCACCCGGCCGTGCACGTTCATGGCGAAGTTGTACTGCGACGGCAGCCGGAGCGATGCCTGCGACAGATGTCAAAAGTGTCCCCAAAGGGCAGAGCCGGACAGGAGCCCCAGACCCCCTGCACTGCCTGAACGCTCTCATCCTGCTGCCTTCCCGCCCCGTCAGGGCCTGCTACCTGGGGGCTGCAGCCCGTGGCCACCTCAGCACGAGCGCAGGGCGCCCCATGCTGCAATTCATGTTCACAGTAGCCTGTGAAAGAGGCTAGGCCAACCAGCGTTCTCACACAGGACTTCTCAGAGCCTCGACTGGGCGGGGGGTCAGGCGAATCACCAAGAAGATGTTAGACTTGGGGTGTTCCCCCCCAGAGCCCCCGTCGTGGGCTATCTGTGAAAAAGTCACACGTCCGGGTACCACGGGGACAGTCTGGGGACAGGACTCTGGTCCCATAGGGTCGGGGGGAGGCCCTCGTCCTGCACTAGATGAGCTTCAGGCAGCCTCCAGGAGACCCCCATCCCATGCCCGGCCCCCGCCCCCCCGTCCATGGATAGGACAAGAAGAAACCCCCAGCACCAACCCCACTCGGGTCCTGCGTGACCAAGGCCCACACGGGGTGGCAGCCGGTAGTCACCAGGGCCGGCACCCAGCCCATAGCCCACTGGCTGGGCGACCCCGGGCGCGTCCCCCCTCCTCACGCATGGGCTCCAGCTCATACAAACGGGGGCAGCACGTTCTCTCCAGCTGAGACTTAGGGAGGGGCCGGGGACCCCCTAGGGAGGCCTAAGGGGACAGGGGTGGGGTCCTGGGATAAACCTGGAGAAAACCCCAGGGCTGCCAGGCGCCATCTCGGAAAGGGGGTCAGAAGCTACAGACTGGGGACCCCGACCAGGACCCCAAGACGTTCTGGAACTTCTGTGACGTCCCCACCAGGCTGTCGTTTTTGCTGCCTTCCGCTAGCAGGTCACTAACTAAGCCCCTGTGCAGCACAGCTGGTCGGCAAGAATGTGCTTAAAATGAAAAGGCTGCGGACTGTCCTGGGAACTGCGATGGGGGAGCTGGGCGGCCGGGTTCCTGGACACGAGCAAGACTGAGAGGCCGGGAGGGATACCGGGGAGGGACAGTGTGGCCGCAGCCTTGGGAGAAGGAGTCAGGGAGCCGCGAGAGGGCGTGAAGCGCAAGACACGTGGTGAGAACCCTCCCACCCCAACACTGTCTGGGATGGAGTCGGGGGACTCTGGGAGGGCGGGTACCTCGTGGTGCCGCCCCCGGACGTCCAAGATGTCTCGCTTGGTGACAGACCAGTGGAAGGTCAGGCCCGGCACGGCATTGCCGAAGGAGAAAGGGTTCTGGTTGTTGGTGATCCCGGTGACGTAGACAGGCATCTGCAGGGAGAAGCCAGGCCCGTGACCGCCGGGGTCCAGCGGCCAGAGCCCCACCCCCCGGACGCTCCGGGGCACTGCCTGAGCTGCCGCCCGCTGCTGGGTGCTTCCCCGTCTCCGCGGGGCAACGGGAGCCACACTCAATTCCTCCCTAAGTAGCGGCAGGCGCAGCATAGGTCCCAGGAGGCCTGACGAAACAGCAAAGGACCGAGCGGAACACAGCACCAGCCCCGCACCTCCCGTCCTTCTTGGGCCGCGCGCTGTCGCAGCTCGGCTGGGAGACCCCATTCCTAAACAACTGCCTCTAGCTCTGGGACACCTGCAGAGCCCCCAGCCCCCACCACACAGCTTACCCTGCTCCCCTCTTTCTCAGTCTAGCGGGGGTCCCTGCTCACGAGGGGTGGACTCGGTCTCCGACAATCTGAACTGACCGAGCGCCGACCAGAGGGAGCATGTGGAGGTGACGCAGCGAAAGGCAGGGACGGACCTGAGCCAGGCTGTGGGTCGGCGCCCCGTCCCGCCGCTTGCCAGCTGTGCAGACGCCCTAAGCCTGCCACGTGCACTCCTCCTCTTCTGTGACACGGACGTGACCCCGGAGCTACCTCTCGGGGCTGTTATGTGCACCATGTGGACTAATACACAGAAAGCACCGAGAAAGCTACACACCGTCCACACACCGGCTCCTGCGAGGTGCCAGGTGCTATTCTAGGTGCGGGAGGGCGACAGACTGGTGGAGACACAGGCATCACCTGCTGACGGCACCCACACGGGGCGACAGGCGTAAGCGCCGTGCGTAAGAGGAGATGGCGCCGTTGGGGAGAATGGCAGGGAGCCTTTGGGCTGCAGCAGGAAAGGCAGGGGAGTGAAGCTGGACCCCCGGGGAAACAGGGTTCAGCAGGTGAAGGGCATGGAGAACTGTCCCAGCAGAGGGAACAGCTCATCCTGAAGCAGAACTCAGGGCCTGACCCCTGCCAAGAGGCTGCTCCGAGAGCTCAGACAGGAGGGCCTGCAGAGGTTCCCGCCTCACCTGGGTCTCCGTCCTCATCCGAGTGATGGGGGCACGGATCCTCACGGCCTGGAGCAGCAACACCTCCACCTCCACGAGGTCCTAGGAAAAGGGCTTTGGGGCTCAGGCTGACTGTGGGTAGGCGCTATGTGCTAGTGACGGGAGTTTCGGGAAGGGACACCCCTCCCCCAGGAAGGAGGCTCCTGCCAAGGCCAGCTCAGAGTCACGTGGTCAGAAGGCACCCATAATGTTCCTCTTGCCTAGGAGGCCTGGCTTTGCGGGTGGCTCGCCCCACGTGGAGCTGGCTGCTGCCTCTTCCCTGCCCCTGGGGGTGCCAGCCTGGTCCTCTGAGCCTACAGACCTGTCCGATCCAGATGCTCCAGGTCAGCACTGCAGAGACTTGGGGATACTGACCAGGGACTGTTCCTCTCTAGGCCAGGCAGCCCTCACAGGACAGGTCTCCAGACCTCCCAACCCCAAATCCAGCCTGTCTGTCTCTGAGCAGAGTACTGGGACAAATGCAGGAGCCAGGTACAGTATGATTAGAATAGACTATATCCTCCTTCATTCTGAATTCTATACTCCTGTTAATTTGGCCAAAGACTAACTTTACTGGCTTCTTTGTAGCGCTGCTGACACATGCTGAACCCAGGCTACTAAAACCCTTAAGCCCTTTTTTCATACACTCATGTGAGCCCATCTCCTGTGCCTTGTGATATGGGCTAACTCCTGGCACACAGTAGGTGCCCAGCTAGCATCCCTTCCCTTCCTTCCCTTCCTCCTTCTCACCGCTGTCTTCCCTTGCTAGTCCTGGACTATTCCTCGGCTTTGGGAGCTGATTCTTAGGGTGACCCGAATCGCACAGATGGAACCGTGAGCTTCTGACCAGAGTCGCATACCCTTCTGGGACACGCGGACCTCAGGGCCTCAGGCTGAGCCCCCGCCTGCCTGGGCTCAAGGAGACGCCTTTCAGATGGAGCTGGCGGTGCAGCCTTTCCATCTACCAAGGGGCACCGGGGCCTTCCCCCGGCCCCTCCCCCAGCCTGCCAGATGGGAGACGCAGAGAGGTGGCCCAGTGAGCTCAGCCTAGAGAGGAGGGTGGCCAGGAGGGACTGCATGGCCTTGTGTCCTCTAGACCAATCCCCAGCCAGTTGCTGTGTCAGCTGTGTCAGCCACGCGGGCCCCCAGGAGGAGAAAAACAAGCCCATTCCTGAGGCTGCAACCCTTTCTTTGGAGAGGAACAAAGCAGGGCCTCCTTGTTCCTTAATTTTACTCTCACATGCCCAGTGGTTTCTCGTCTTTATAAAATAGATAGGTAAACTTGGAGTATCCACCCAGTGATTCAAAAGGACTTTGTGGCGTAAGCCGGATACTTGGAGAGAGAGTGGAACTGCTGGGAAAGGAGTAAATCGAGGCACTCAGTGTCGGGTCAAGGTCAGCCCCACCCCCTCCAGAGGGTCCCAGCGCCCCAGAGCTGTGTGTTCAGGTGCTCCTAACTCGGCGGTGCTCCCGGACCGCTGTCAGGAGCCCAGTTCCTGTCCACAGCCATACCACCCAGGACAAAACGCCCCCTTCGAGCCGGGGTCCCAGCGTGGCCTGATCACCAAGCCGACGCTCCCGCAGGTCACAGCAGGCCAAGGACACGGGGAAGAATCCAAGCACCCTGAGCTCTTCTCAAGAGGGGGACATGCTCTGCCCCGTCCTTCCCAGAGGCCCACGGAAGTGCCTGCCCCTGGGAAAGGCAGAAACGATCAGACTTAGAGACACCTGCTTTCACCTGCTTGGAGTCAGTGCCACCGATATGGGACAGGGGGACCCTGCTGGGTGAGGCTTCCCCTGAGTCGGCCTCCAGCATCTCTGCTGACCCAGGAAATTGGTCAGGAAATGTCCCCCACTCCAGCGAGGAGGCGGGGGAGATGACTTGACTTCTAGCCGAGCAAAGATACTGGCGGATGACTCAGGCTTTCTTTTTCTCTTGGAAATATAAATCCAGGTCTGAAACACTACTGGTGTCCAGTTACCCTCGTGTACAGCAGCCAAGTCAGCACATGCCTCCAAAAACATACACCATAACCCAGCAAGCGTGTCAGAGCCTAGAGCAGCCCAACTCTGCTAGGAGAACATCTCCAAGCCCAGCTGGAAAAGAAGACCTGAAGGCGGGAGAGCTCTGATGCTGGCAATACTAGGTCAGGTCCTAGAGCAGCCGTGTGGTGGCCGTGGGTCACTAGCCCGTCCCTCGGGCCCGCCACCTGCACACGGGCAGAGCAGAGGGTCCGGAGAGGACTCGGGGAGGCACGTAAAGCAGAGTCTGCTGTCACAACGGCTACTGTCAGCCTGCACTGGAATGGCCCCAGGGCGTGGGGCTTGGGGACCCTGCCCCTTAAGGAACAGCCGGGGAGCCTGAGTCTGGAAGAGGGCAACCTCGGGGGTACGAGTGCAGGGCTGGCCCTGGTGGGGGTAGGTGACAGGCAGGGGCTTGGGCTCAGAGGGCAGAAGCAAGACCCTGGGAGAGGGCGGCCCTTGGCAAGAGCCCCAGCCCATCAGGCAGGGCTTCCTCCCAGGTGACCAACCCCACCAGCTACCTGGGGAGCGGTGAGCCTCACCCACGGGGCTGTGTGCAGGGCAGATTCGGAAGGTGCCCGCCGCAGTGCAGCCCATGCCCTTACCTGTGACACGACGACGAGCCTGCCGCTCTCGGCATCCACGGCCTGCACGACCCCCGACACGGCGCCGTGGCCCACGGAGAGGCCTCGCACAAGCCCGGTGCTGCCCACCAGCGCCACGCTCTCATTGCTGATGGAGAAGAGGATGTTGGACTGAGGCTGGGGGCCGCCCTCAGAGGTGATCTGGAGGGAGAAGAGCAGCGCCCGTCAGCCCGTCCCCCGGCCGGCCCACGCCTCACCCTCGGGGGCAAGGGTGCCAACACCCCAGCACTCTCCACAGCTCGTTCTGAAGCCCCAGGCAGGGGACACGGCCGCGGGTGGGGGCGGGGTGGGGGCGTGGCCTTTGGTTCCTACCTGCATCGTGGCCCCGATAATCAGCGTCACCTTCCTGGGTATCAACCTAAACGGGGGAAAGACCTGGGTGTGGAGACACAAGGGAGAAAGGGGCCCGTTGTGTGCCAAGCTCCTGTAGCCGGACACAGTCACATTCAATTCCAGAGAAGCACGGTGCGCAGACATCACTCCTCTGAAGGGGGCGCCGGCAAGCGCCTGGGGTCCCGGCCAAGCCTGGGGGAGCCCGAGCAGTCCCCACGAGACCTCATCCCACCCCTGGGCCTGAGGATCTGCGGTTCTCAGGGCCGTGTTCTGCTCCTGTGGAAGCTACCTGGGAACTGTAGAAATGCCCACTCCCCGGCCTGCCCCGGCCCTGCCAGTCGGAGGTGGGGTCCTGCAATGTGTTTCAACAAGTCCCCACGAGATCTGACACATGTCCAAGCTTCCAACCCACTGCTTTCGAGATTTCCCCAACTCCTCTTTGGAAGGGGTTGTCTCTCCACTAAATGTCTCCAGATTCCTACTGACTAATTGCCTTAGAAGAGCCCTCTACTTCGACGGCCTCAACGTTTTCCAGAGGAGGAAAGCAGGACTCGAGGGGCAGGGACGACGATGCCCCCGTCTCTGCAGCAGTGCAAAGCCCCCAGGTCCTCCTCCTGTACCCCTACAACCCCTGCTTTGCCGTAAGGTGTGCCAGTCGGCCCGGGGCTGCTTTGTGCGTGAGGAGTAGTCTCCGTATGGCTGCGTCATTTATAGGCAGACAGGACTTTCTTCTCAGCAGTAGAAGAAAGGTGCACTGCCATCTAGAAGCACCAACCACATCCGCCAACACCAAGCCCACCGGCCCTCTGTGGCCGAGATGGTGGAGGAGGGGGCAGGACCAGTTTAGTGCTGCCGAAGAAGAAACTTGGACACGACTTCCTGGCCCTGGCGGCTGTGGGGCTCCCGTCACAGCTGAGACGGTGTCGGGGCCCTGGAGCTCCCTCACCCAGAACGGCTGCTCCCGGAGTTCCCTCGAGGAGCGCACCGCCTCTAAGGCCCCGACTGTCAATGGGCACCTCTGCACACGAGCCCAGACCGGTCCGCACTCCTCCCCAGCCACCCCCTTGCCGTGCGGCAGTAGCTCCCCTCCCCTGAGCCACACCACACCCCCTCCGTCCCGGAGAGACTGAAGTAACCCAGGCCCCTCCCTCCTGTGGCCCCAGGTCCCCGGGACCAGTGAAGGCCCCCTTTTCATCAGAGGACACAGTAGGGCAGTTTAATACGGCCCCTCCACGTGGCTTCCTGAGCTGCCCCTAAAACGCCCAGCCTATCACAAAAAAGCCCCAACATGCAACGGGGGCTGGGCCGAGGCCATGAAGCATGAAGAGGAACAGCTTTACCTCAATCTGCTGTGGGGCTGAGTTGATTCTCTGTCCAGCCTTATCGGTCACGGTTGCAGTGAGACTGGTCTGGCCAATGGCCACGCCGTGGACGCGGAACACGGCGGTGTAGTCGTCTGGGGCCTCGTCGAGGGCCCTGGAACAGAGGGAGGGGCTGGGACTTCTTCCCCCGACAGACCTGTCGGCAATGCCCTGAGATGCCCTCCTCTGACCCCTGATCCTGCAAGGACTCACACCAACGTGACGATCTGGGAGGCTGCCCGGAGCTTCAGGTCCATGAAGGCCAAGTACTTGGCCAGGAAGGGCTTCTTGTGGAAGTCCAGCACGCGAACATATGCCTTGACCGTCTTCCCAATCTCCACCTACATCAAGGGGGACAGAGACTCAGGGGTGGCCTTCGAATGACCAATGCCACCACCTGTGGTACCCTACGGCTCTCCGCAAAAGCATCAACAACCTCAAACCCACAGACCCAAGTTGACCTTCAGGCTATCAGCCCATCAACAAATGAAAATCGGTCGGTTACGTGCTTTCTGTATTCAAGAGGCCTCAGGGATACGTCGATGCGTAAATGACACATCCCACTCTGAGAGAACTAACAGTCTTGCGGGGGGGGGGGGAATAAATTAGAAGTATGGGATTGACAGATACACACTACTATGTATAAAGTAGATAAACAACTGGATTTACTGTATAGCACAGGGGCTATATTCAATATCTTATAATAACCTATAATGGAAAAGAATCTGAAAAAGCATATATATATGTATAACTGAATCACTTTGCTGTACACCAGAAACTAACACAACATTGTAAATCAACTGTACTCCAATAAAAAGAGAGAACTAACAATCTCCTTAGAGAGATAATCCATAGCTTAGAATAGCAACAGGCATACAGTGGGGGTTAAAAAAGTGCTCAACGACCCAAGAGTTCATACGTGGCACATAATATATACAGTGAAAACTCTGGGAAACATGAGTCAGAAATGCTTAGTGAAAGAACTCAAGTCTGGAAGCAAATCACCAGAGGAAATGAGCTCAGAGGAGGACTACCTGAGGCTAAGAGAATATTGACTTTTAAGGAGTCCAAGTTGCTTGAATGTCCCCCTCTAACTACCAACTATTCTCTCCCCCCAGGAAGACAGGACTCCGACAGCATCCCTCTTTAAGCCTCACTGCAGTTACTTCAGGTATTTGGAGTAATATAAAATCCCTCTTTACATTAAAGAAAAGCCTAGATCTATTATGTATTCATTTTGCAAAAGCACTCGGCATTAGTACATCTTATTCATTTGCCACTGAAATTTCTGAGAATCCAAAACGTACATACTGGGGAGAAAATTCACATTCAGCAATGCATGTACCGGGCTGGTTAGTAACTTGCACCAGTCAGAGGACAGGAATTCCCAAGCTGCAGCTAACATGGGGACAACTTCCAGCGGGATTTACAGCCAGGTTTTACAGGTGTCAACTGAGATGAAGACGGATACCCTCGGAGGCCGCTCTGCACTGAGCCCAGAATGCTGGGTGAAACAGCACTGCGAGCTGCAGGTGGACAGGAGGAAAACACCCCCTGAACCCCCATCGTTCTCCAGGCCTCCGCAGGGAGGGAGCCATATCGGGAAGTTGACACTGACCTTGTCCACCACGCGGATGTACAGCTCCTGAATGTCCGAGACATAAACGTCAGCCTTTGCCGGGGCCGGGAAGGCTAAGCACAAGTCGTGGATCATGATGGTTGAGGTGCCGGGGAGCAAAGGGTGCACCTGCAAGGTCAGAGGTGGGTGTGGTTACATAGCTGCTCACGGCAGCAGCCTATCGCCCGTGGGACACTGTCTCCCAGAGACTGCAGACCAGGGCTTGGAAAACCCTAATGTTGCCCTGCCCACCCCTCATCACGAGCACCCACTGCCAGCCAGGGGAGGGGCTTGGGATGTAAAATGTTAGTGCCAGGATAGATTTCAGAGAGCATTTATTTCAACTTTGCACAATTTACAGAGAAGAAAATGGAAGCTGCTTCAAGGTGGGGGTGGTCAGAGCTTGGCAGAGTGAGGACTCACACCCAGGGTTCCATATCTCCTGTCCAGGTCACCTGCCCCTGCAGCTCCCATAAGAGAAGAGCATCCCATGGAGTCTCCTGCGGAACTGCAAGTCGGGGGCTGGTAGAGTGTGAGGCCACTGCTTTCCAAATGAAGCTCTCACTGAGAAACCCTAACCTGAGCCCACAGACTCTCAGAACCTGGGAGCGGGCCGA
Source organism: Monodon monoceros (assembly GCF_005190385.1). Lineage (NCBI taxonomy): Eukaryota > Metazoa > Chordata > Mammalia > Artiodactyla > Monodontidae > Monodon > Monodon monoceros. The sequence continues at coordinate 99,940,716 of NW_021703780.1, read as the reverse complement.
GGAGGCCACCAAGTCTTCAGTGCGAGCTCTCTGAATCTTGCCCATCCCCACATTCACCTCTACCTCTGCTGTGTTTGCAGTAGAGCCCTCATAAAATGTTTGGAGTGCAGGAATTCATCTAAGCTCCTGTTTTCCACGCTTTCACTGCCAAAGGCCCCCTTTAAGTTTTCTTCTCTCTCTACCTCCTTCCAGGGGTCCCACCTTCAGAAGAGTCTCTCCCCAGACAAACTGCATCATCACCACTCTCTCATGTTGGGGACGGACTCGCAGTAACTTGTCATATTGCTTAGGCGTGCATCTCAACTGAGTGGTCTTGGGGGCTGGGCAGGTGGGGGCATGTCATGGAGCTAGTGGGTGGGCCCCGCGGCTGCCTCCCATCCCTACCTGGCCCTGGCTTTGCTGCCTGAGATTTGTGGTCTTATACTCACCGGGGGTGGGAGATGGGCGGTGGGTACAGTGAACTGCTCAGTGTTGGCAAAGCTACAATTTCAATGTCAAGAACCTGTGGGGGATAAACGTCAGGAGACAACCAAATACTATCCTATTGCGCCCAGGTTAGAAGCCTTCAAAGGCTGCCCAGGGTGAGCCCACATCCTTAACACATCCTGTAAGAACCTGGCACGATCTGGCCCTTGCCCAGGACTCTGGTTTCACCGCAAAACACCCTCCCCCATGGCCATCACACTCCAGCCAGCTGGCGCCTGTCTACCTCCTCAGGGCTACACAGTCCACCTTTGAGATCTGGGGGCTTGTCCTCCCCCTGTGTCCACCTGCTGGCTCCCACCCTCAGTCCCATTCAAGTGTCCCTCCTCGATAAAGTCTCCCCTGATCCGGAAGGTCGGGACCTTCGCCTCTCTGCTCTCTTCTCCTGCTGCAGCTGTACCACTCTTCCCTCCAACTTGATGTAGACCTCCCTGTGCATCCTCGCCCCAGGCTGTCTTCTCCCCTAAGGCAGCCTCAGGACCGAGCCTCACACCCGGCCGAGACTCGGCCTCTGCCCAGCGTGTTGAGTACACTGAGATCCAGGGTCACAGCTCCAAGTCGCTGGTTAACGTAAGGAGACCTGCACTTCCACCAGCTCAGCTTCAGTCCTGGCTTTGTCAACACTTGGGAATTTTTGTAAAAAAGGGGTCTGCAAACCCAGGTACCGTCATCTATTTGGGAAGTGCTGATTCTGGCCCACATCCTTCAGTGAACACATGGGGAGACAGGCCCACCCAGGGTGGGAACCCAGCCTTGAAGGGGCGGCACTGGGGAGGGAACACGGTGCCCGAGCCCCCAGTTTAGGGCTTCTTCTCCCACACTCAGCCACTTCCCAGAGCTGGATGCCACCAGCAGCCAGAAAGGAACCATTGGGCAGGGGAGGCGGCAGGGGCTTGAGAACTTTGCCAGCAGCACTGGGCTCACAGGCACATCCACAGATGAAGGGGGCCCAGGGTATTTCACACAAGGACTCAAGTCACTTAATAAAGATTCCAGAGTGGAAATCACGCTGGCGCTCCGAACAACGGCTGTGTAGTTTGACCCAGGGCCACGCCAGCCTGGTATCAAATACGCCGAGGACTGGGGGCTGGAGGCCACAGGGCTCCAGTTTTGCGGAGGACGATTCACTTGGCTTATTACACATCCCCCGGAGAGAACCCATTTAAAAATCACAGGGAGAAGCAAGAGCTCTAATCTGATCCTCCTGCAAAAGTTGCCGCTGTCAGGAGCGACGCGTCCTTCATAACACAGAGAAATGACGCGCTCACTGTACCGACGGGGCCAGACCCGCGTGGGCGGCGCATGGAGGCGTTCCCTCTTCTTTTTCTCTCCTTCGAAAGAGCCACTTTGTGCATTTTAAACAAAGACATAAATGGCGGTGGGGGAATCGATTCCTTTTCCGCTTGATTTCCCAGCAGCTGGACGTCCAGGCGCCTTCCGGATGATGGAGCGGGAGACGGCGTCAGGCTGCCACCCACCAAAGGGCCACGTGGCCCGTCCGCACATCAGCTCCTGCCAGCCCACTGGACAATGAACAGTGCTTTACGGGCGTGCCCACCCGTCACTCCAGAGACAAACCACTGGAGGAAACGAGGGGACGTGCCGGCCAGCAGGTGGCACAGGGGTGGGGGTGGCGGGGGAGGGATCCTGTCCACCCCCCGACCGTGTATGTGTCACCACCCTCTTCTCCAGGCTCCAGACCCACCTGCTTCCTGACGGACGTGTGAGGGACGCACGTGCAGGAGGGGAGGTGGGTAAACCCATGCCCAGCATGAATTCTCGTTCCCAAGGGGTAAAGGTGCCCACTGAGAGCCCAGGAGAAGTCCTGTCATCTCTTTGGAGACGGGAATGCATTATTGTGCATTAAGATGCCATGTGTGGAGCCAGGGGCCGCTCTGCTAGCGCCCTCCACCTGCACCCGCCAGGCCCCGAGGGGCCGCTGCGTCATCACGGCCCCTCGCTTCCCAGGGCCCATCACACTTCACACTTGTTCACTGACAGGTGGCATCTACAGAGGAGCAAGGACCCTGAAGATACTTCCGAACATCACTGGCACCATCCGCTTCCATTTCCCATGCGTGCCCGTCAATGTCTCATGGTAGCCAGGCCGTGCCATGTGAGAGGGTGGGGATCCATGCCCCCGGCAGACATGGACGCCCTTGAGGCTGGTGGGGGATGACCAGGGTCACACTGAGATAAGAAACTTCATCCAAGGGTCCCAGCCAGCCCGGAGGCTTCCCGCAGGTGAACACACCGCAGGCGGGACACACCTGAGTTCACACCCCACGGCTACCACTTACCACCTGCCCCAACCCAAGGAAGGACCCCCTTCTGATGCACCTCCTCAGAGGTACAACGTCACCGTGACCATCTGCATATCCCAGGACCCAGAGAGGCCCTGTCTGCTCCCCGCTGAATCTCTGGAGCCTGGACCAGGCCTGGCAAGTGACGGGCACCCACCTTTGCAGGGTGAATGCGTTAATGAAAGGCGTGAGGGCTCAGCACACGCTAGGTTGCTTCCCAGCTGCCGATCTTATAATCACACAGCTTCTGCGTGGAGGGCTTATTTTGAAATGTAAAGAACTGGTGAGAAGAAAGAAACCCTGAGTTTAAATCAGGTAAATGCTCCTAGCCATGTAAACTAGCCAAGAAGGAAAGAGAGGTGCATTGCAGAGGGTTTGGGTCCGTGTGAGCCTGCACAGCCCTGGGTGCATGGTGGGGGCATAATCACCCCACCACAGTCCCCGTGCAGTGCGTGAGCGCCAGACTCCCTTCCAGAGACGCTTGGAAGCTAACACACACCACCAGCCGTTCTTGCCTCCAAATGGGTATCAACAGGAAAGAAAGAAACAATTCTCTCTGAGCTAATTGAAGAAATGTTGTGGGCTTCCTCACCTCTGTGATTAAAGGAAATGAGGATGCTGCTAATTAGCAGATGGAAAATGCCATAGAAACGTGTAAACGTCCTTCAGAAACAGCCCTCCGAGAAGCTGCAAGGAGCTGTCATCGGCTGTCAACACTCCATGAAAAATCCCTCCCACGCTTTACAGAAGAGGCAAAGGGAACCAGAACCCGATCCCACCTGGGGCCGCAGTGGTCTCTGTACAGGCCTGAGGTGGGGGAAGCAGAGAGCCTGGCGGCCAAGGCGCCTCCAGGACACCTTCTGGGCAAACACGATCCTGGTGGATCGGGCACTGAACGTCAGGCACAGCTGGCACGTCCTGAACTCGGTGCCAGACATGTCCTGGGGTCGTGTCTGCAGTGGGGCACTTAGCCCCACTCAACAAGAGCCACGGAGGATGACACATGTGGGCGAAGGCCAGTCCTACAACCTGGAGAGGGAACTGCTATAACTCTTTGGGACCGTCTGTAAACTGGGGATGTCAGGCTTGTCTTGGCCGGGAGAAGCCTAGAGTCCGTTGCTGACAGGGGCTGCACATTGTAGGACGTTGCTAGACTAAGCAGGGGTTCGTAGGTTTCGGGAAAACTGACTCTGACGCTGGAATCCCATCTTGAGTCAGACAAGCATGCTAGCCTCTGTTTGAATGCCTCCAGAGACGGGGAGCTCACTACCTGAAGCAGCAGCCTAGTCCATCACAGACTGTCAGAACCTCTTGTTCTTGGAAGAAGGGTCTCTCTCCGGCCACAGGGCTGCCCTCAGGGCTCACTCAAAACGTGTGGTGCAAGGTAAATATGAGTAAAAAGGTGCCCAAGTTTTGTTGGCACTGCACACATTTTTCTGAACTTGAAATTTCCCTCTTTTATATAACAGGGGAGTTATTTTTAATCTCCAGAGATAAAGCAAAAAATGGCATATTTCAAGCAGTTGGAATCATTTACAATTTGAGGCTTTCCCTTTAATGTTAAGGATTTGACAGTGAACACTTACTTACATGGAAGAGGAATGGCCAGGGAATTATTCTTTCTTTTATAGAGGGAATATAAGTGCATGGGGGAGAGTTTCCTACCATCTCAGGCATCCAGCTGCCCCCAAGCTCCCTCTAACGACACACATTTGTCCACAGGTGCCGAGAGATGGCTTTTTCTTGCTCTGATCTATGGTGATAAACCCAAGAGGTCCCAACATCTGTAATTCTGCCTCTGAGAAAAACAGGAATGTTATGACGTGCTTCCACGCCCTTCACCGAGGGGCTGCACTGTGAGAAAGCATCCTTCCAACAAGACAGCTAAAGACCAAAGTCACCCACTGGAGGAAGGTAGGAAAATGTTAGGAAAACAAAACAAAACAAAAAACTAGATCATCCTAGGAAGACACATGCTACCAAAACTGACTCAAAAAGAAATAAACAATCTGGATAGACATGTAAGAAGTGAAGAGTTTGAATTCATATCAAAAACTACCCATGAGGAAAGCCCGTGACCAGATGGCTCCACTGGTTAACTCTACCAAACATTCAAGAGTTACTGTTACCAATTCTACCCAGACTCTTCCAAAAATTAGAAGAGGGAACATTTCTAAGTCATTCTATGAGGGTGATATCACCCTGATACCCAAACCAGACAAAGACATCACAAAAAAGAAAATCTCAAACCAAAATCTCTCAGGAATATGAACATAAACTCAACAAAATACCAGCGAACTTTAACCAGTTACACGTAAAAAGAATTATATACCATGAGCAAGTAGGGTTTATCCCAGAATGCAAGGTTGGTTTAATATCTGAAAGCCAATTAACGTAACACATGATATCAATAGAATAAAAAACAAACAAAAAAAAGATTATTTTAAGAGACACAGAAAAAGCATTTGACAAAATCCAACACCCTTTCCTATGTGTGTGTGTAAGAATAGGGAGGTGATTACTAAGGTATTTGGGGGTTTTTTGAGGCGATAAAAAACCTAAAACTAACTGTGGTAATGGTTGCCTGCATCTATGAGTACACTAAAAACCACTGAATTGTGACATTAAGTGGGTGAATTGTATGGTATGCGAAAGATACCTCAATAAAACTGATATTAAAAATAATAAAAGTTGGCGAGGGTGCGGGCCAGCTGTCCCTTAGCTACAGTCTCTGCCGTCTAGTTTACCGCAGTCCCCACCACGCCCTATTACCTCCAACGCTGAAGCTAAGCACCTGGTGACGGTTAGCCCAGCTCCTCCCAGTATGTTCCTCACACCCTGCTCATTTGCCTCACTTACTCTACACCTGTCCCACTTCAGAGACAACTCATGTTGTGGCCACTGTATCAAGACAGTCAACAGATGCAAAAAGAAAGTCAGAGAAAGGGACCAGTGGGGAGTCATGGCTGGAAACCCTGCAGAGAGTGAGGTGACATACTCCTAATTCCCGGCGAGGACACACATTTACTGCACAACCATGGGCAAGGCAGCCGGGCTGTATTTCTGAAAGGAGATTGTGGGACCAGGTCTCTGTGAAGGCTAAGTCCCTGGAATGCGTGTTTTGTGCTCTCGCCAGTGGTGAGGGCTCCCCCGCACAGACAGGCAATGCTGAAAGCAAGTGCGGGCGGCAGGATGGCAGGATGGCTCTCCCCTGGCTTCCCTGGCTGCACCACAGGAACCCCCACCATGCGTCAAGCACGGAGTGCCCCCGCCTCTCTCAAGTCCAGGACAAAGTCTCGCTCGGTGCTGGGATGACTGGAAAACTCCCCCAACACCTGGCAACCAGGCTTCACCAGGGGAAAGCAGGTCTTAGGCTCTGAGCAACCCAAAGGCCAGAGCAGAGCTGCAATTTCAGGACACCGCATGGGTGTCACGGTCTCTTGGTTCTTGGCTGCCTGCAATTGCGACTCACAGCAGTGGTTTGACACACTCAGCGGTCAGAGTTTCCCTTTAAAGAAAGTTCAGTTTTCACGACAGCATAATAACTCACTGTGTCAATATGCAGACAGTTAGGACGTTGGAGTCTGTTTGCCTTTACTCTTTGTCATAATTATAGGGCGATTCTTTACAAATAAAAAAAACTAAACCACCTAAATGCTCTACAAGGAGAGAATGGCTGAGTACAAGTGACTGTGAGGAAATAATCAGCCAGCCTACATAGCAACACAGAGAAAAAAACCCTTAGAATAAAAGCACTGAAAAGAGCAGAATGCTCAATTCTCCCACACCATGGGCACAGCTGGGGAGAGGGTCAGGGAAGGAACATGGAGAAACAGAAAAAGCTGATATGTCTTTAAAGGCAATTTCCTTATGGTTCTTATACTGGCACTCATGTAATAATATTTTCATCTTAATTGAAAGGAAACCATTTAAGATGGAAATATTATTACTAGGTAATAATTATTATATCCAATTAATTAATTAATTATTAAATTAAATAATTATTATTATTATTACGTAACTACAGTGCGGGTAGTTTGTGGAGATGGAATACAAACCACAAAGGTAGCTCGTGAGTTTCACAAACAGCGAATCAGGGAATCTGAAGACTGTTCAACACACCAGCCGAGACTAAGGGCCAGCTTCGGCAACAGTCTGCTCGCTAATATGAAGAGGAAGGCGGGGGCAGGGCCCCACTCACCGTGGCGATGCCCCGGGCTTCCTGATAGGCCACCCTGACCACATCTGCGCTGCTGGTGTTGAGGAAGAAGTAGCCAGAGCCTTCTCGGACGTGCAGCTCTGCCTGTTAGGAGGGGCCAGCTGGTGTCAGAGGCCTGGGGTCCCCCAGGGGTCACACCCAGGCACTGGAGCAGGGGGGAGGCTGTACCTGCACGCCCGGGTGGTTGTAGATGGCCACCTCTTCTGGACTGACCCTCACGTCTTCCACCAGCAAGAGTTCGATGGAGGCCGACACGGGCATGAGGGGATGGTGCTGAAGGGGCAAAGCCAGCACTGTCAGATCCAGGGGGGCTGGGGGCCACCTCAGGCCAGCCCACGGCCTCCCCCAGAAGAGCAGGACGAGTGGCCCCAGGGGCTGGCGCCCCCCCCCTCCCCGGGGCCTCGTCATGTCGGGGACACGAGCCCAGTAACACCCATCGTGCTTTGAGACCACAGCCCTGCGAGGCCCCCCGAAGTCCTGCCCAGGTGGGCGCCCCATCCCACCTGCCAGGCTCCCGGGATGGACAACTCACATGCACCCCAGGAAAGTGGGACGGCGTTGCAGGCAGTGGGAGCTGCGGGCTTAGGGGATGGGAATGAACCAGCTGGGCACACTCAGCTGGGGCCGTAAGTCGGGCCGCGGCGGGGAAGAGGCTGCGGCCCAAAGGCCTGAGGGCCCCCAAGGCGTGCGCCAGAGACGGCATGTGGCGAGGCCCCTCTGCCTTTCAGCTGGATCCCCCCGTTGCCTGTGTGCAGGGTGTGCAGCGGTGGAGACTGAGGCAGGGAGCCTGGTAAGGAGGCACCCCTGATCATGGAGCGGGGGGTGACCGGGGTGCAGCCCAGCGAGGGGCTCAGGACCCTGGGACGCCGGGCACAGCACAGGAGAAGGAGAAGCAGAAGCAGCAGGGCTCCCCGGCGCCCAAGGGCTCTGGTCAGTACCGGCTGCTTCACTCTGGCCATGTCCAGGTGGGACTGCTGGTAGCCAGTGGCAGTGGCAGAGATGGCCGTGGTGCCCGAGGCCTGGTGAACTGAAATGGCCTGCAAACCTGAGTGCGGGAGAGAAAGCGGCGTCGGGTTTGGGCCCCGCTGCTGTATCTGTGAGGCGGCCCCTCCTTCCCTCTGTCTAATTTGTAGCTTTAAATCTCCCACAGCCCTAAAAATAGGTGATGGGCTTCGTTTACACTGTGTGCACCATAAGAGTTAACGGGCCCTGAGCAAGGTTCCCGGGGCAGCTTAGAGGAGCTGGAGGAGACAGCTCAGCTCCCGGCCGTTGAGGAGTCTGTGATGGCAGCGTCACAGGGCGTCGGCGCCAGGCCGGTCTGTGTACAACCTGGGGTTTGAGATTCAGCCGCCGTGTGCCCCGAGCTGTTTCCCCATCTCCCACACAGAGAGGCCATTCCTACGTCACAGACGTGTGAGGATTAAAGGAGAGTCCTGAAGCTCCCTGAGCTTTAGTCCTGGACAGAGGGGGTCCCAGCCCTCCACCCACAGCTGCCGGCCCCTCTCGGCACGCGGCTCGTCTGTCTGGGGCCACCGCTCACCACCCGGCTCACCGTGCAACTTCTTTTGGCCGCTCCCATCGTCCCGGGACACCAGCTGTAAGGGCGGGTCCAGCTCGATGCTGGCCAGCGACGGCCTGGTGGACTCCCACTGGATGCTCAGCGAGCTGAAATTGTCGAACCTGCGGCCCTGCTGGTCATAGGCGGCCAGGTCCAGCAGGGGGTTGCGATGGCTGGAGACTGGAACCTGCAAGAAGCCGAGGTTACCCGCTATGGCTGCACCCCAGACTGGGCGGGGTCGCCCCTGACCACACGGTGCAGCGGACCTGCCAGCTGCCTTGTAAGCTCGTAGGGGTCCCGGTGAGCCAGTGGGGGGCAAGTCTCAAACGGATGGTCACTACTGCCAGCCAGCAAGGTGCCCCCAGCCCTATGCAACCTGGCCTCCTGCTCCAGTCCGTGGTCCTCAACGGGGGCCTTGGCGGGGTCTGGAAGCATTTCTGGTTGTCACACTGCAGGGGGCACAACTGGCGTCTAGTGTGTAGAGGTTGGGGTGCTGCCGAACACCCCAGGGTGCACTGGGCAGCCCCCCAAGAAGGGGCGATCTGGCCCCAAATGTCAGCAGTGCCGAGGCTGGGGGGCCCTGCCCTCGGCCTCCCCACCCAAGCCAGGCTGCTCTCCTCCACTCAGCCCTCCCCTCTCCAAATCCTGCCACCTCCCCCCGCCCCATGCCCACCTCAGCCCCTCCAGGATGCCCCGCCTCGTGGTTCAACAGGAACGCCAATTACACCCCAAAGTGTCCCAGAGCCACTGGGATGGCAAAGCTCTCAGCTGGCCTTGACCACCCCAGTGATGGGGGCTGCCATCCACCCACTGAGGGTGAGGACGGGTCCCGGGGGAAGGAAGGGACAGAGGTCCTCGGTGGCTGAGTGGCAGGCCCCTAGGATTCCACTCCAAAAGCCCAACTCCTGCTGCGCGCACCTGAGCATCTCTGCTCCCCAGGGACCGTGGGGGAGCGGCCTCATTCCCCCAGACCGAGGTTCACCCCGCTCTCCCGGCCCGAATGGATGCCCGGCTCCCACAGCCTGGACTCAAACCCACCTCCGCCCAGGCAAGTCACCCACTTTCTGGAGTTTCTCCACGTGAAGTGGGAATTGCACGAGATCCTCCTTCCAGGGCTCTGTTTTAAGTAAGGGTCGCATGAGAGCATTTTAAGGGGCCTGGCTCGTGTCACTCAGGCAGGAACCTGAGCTCAGCAGTATCCATACTTCACCAGGCATGGGTCCAGGAGGAAGGACTGAGCTTCTCTGGCCCTTGCAGTCAGGAGTGAGGGCATCACTTGCTTTGGCCAGTGAAATGTGACAAGTGACTCGTGACAGTTCTGGGGGCAGAAGCTTGAATGGTTAGAACGTGATCTGCCAGCTCTGCTTCTCTGCCCACGTTCAACTTGGGGGCCGCTCCACCACCCAAGTCTTGGAAGGAAGATAACGATGAAGTGGGGCTCCCAGCCCACTGCGATGCACACACTGCGTGAGCGAGAAGTGAGCCCTTACTGTGCAGGGGTGTCGGTACTGCCGCCGAGCCCACCTGGCCCGCCTGATGCAGTCAGCAAACTCCCACCTCCCTCGCCCCCAGAGAACTCTGGACCAAAGCAGGTCCCAAATTCTAAATGCAGGTCAGCATAATCACCTGGGAATGCAAAGGAGTTTACAACCATTGTGGACACGAGTCGGGAGCTGTGACTGTGGGCGGGGAGAACAAAGTGCGCATTCTAGAGGCCCCACTCTGTCCCCCAGATGCGACCCGGGGTGGAAAACTAACGTCCTTCCCTTCCTCTTCCTCCCCAGGGCAGGGCGGGGCGGCGCGGGGGTGGGGGGTGGGGGGGAATGAACAAAGCATCAATCATGCTCGCAGGTTCACTGGTCCTGCCAATGGCAAGAGCATCATCCCCAAACGGGGAGGCTGAGGCTCAGAGATGTTATGTTGCTTGCCCAAGGTCACACAGGTTTAGGGGTGGGACTCTCTGGTCTGATTTTAAAGCCCACCGGCCTCGCCAGACGCTGTGCAGCCTCTCCCCAGCACACGAGTCAGGAGGCAGCTCCATTCAAGCCCCAGCCTGTCACCTCCTGGCAGTGAGATGCACGGCTGATGCCCAGCTCAGAGGACTGGGGTCAGGCCGGAGTGCAGTCCCATTTTGTCACTCCGACAGGTCAGCCCCGTTTTAGTGCCTGGCCTCGCCAGTGACCGACTCTGCAAACACGTCCTGGGCAGCCTCTGGCTTTGGAGACGTATAAAGTGAAACTGATTTGCACCAGGATGTGTGGCAAGGATATATCTTCCTCAGGGTCCCCTGGTGAGACCACAAATCTCAGGGGCCACACCTGACTGGCTTGCGGCTCTGGAATCCCAGCACGGATGGATCACAAGGCAATTCTGTGTCTGAGCAAAGATCTACAACACACGAGAGCCAATTCAGAGCTGCACTCGCTGCCTGACCGGCATCTTTCAGCCAAGAGACAACCCCGGGCTGACCCCGAGGTCACAGCCGACAGACGGCCAGACTCGGCTCCTTTAACGAGCAGCCAATGTTTAAGTACAGGAGAGGCACGTGGATCTGTTTTTTCCTTTGAAATTTAGAAGGTTTGGCCAGCCTGGGGTTGAACAGGCTGGAGCTGAGGGGGCTTTGGAGGAGCACCCGCTGTTCAGGGCTGACCATCCTCCCGGCCCTGTCCTTGGCACCAGGCACGTGAGCCTACAGAATAAGGGCAGGGGGCGGGGGGGGGGTTGGGGAGGGGTCCCTGGATCACTCATCCATCCACCATTCACTGAGCTCCCACCATGAGCTGGGCCCTGAGAGAGAGACTCACAAAGATGAAAATGAGTACAGGCACAGCTCGGAGATGTTGCGCTTCGCAGATCCCTCGTTTTTACAACCTGAAGGTTCGTGGCAACCATGTGTTGAGAGATTCTGTCACTGCCATTTTCCCAACAGCATTTGTTCACTTCATGTCTCTGGGTCACGTTCTGGTAATTCTCGCAATAGTTCAGACTTTTTCATCATTAATTATATGTACTTGTTAGGGTGTCTGTGACCAGGGACCTTTGAAGTTACTGCCATGACTCACTGAAGGCTCAGAGGTCGGTTAGCATATTTTAGCTATAAAGTCCTTTTTAATTAAGGTCTGTACATTGTTTCTTTAGCCATAACGCTATTGCACACTTAACAGACTATAGGATAATATAAATGTAGCTTTTATATGCCCTGGGAAACCAAAAAGTTCCTGAGACTTGTTTTATTGCGATATTCGCACTGTACTGCAGGGTCTGGAACCGAACCCACACTGTCTCTGAGATCTGCCTGTGCGTAAATTCTACAGCATTAGTTGATGTTGGGTGCTTGGGGGTGGGGAGGGGGAGAAGAGAACCGCATAGGAAATGCTGAGTGGGGACCTTCAGATAAGGTCTAAAGCTGAGGAAGGCCCCCCCGCCCCCGAGAAAGTAACGTGTGAATAAAGAGCTGCGGGTTCGGGAGGGAAACAATTCCAGCCAGGGGACAGCAAGCCAGAACACGGGACTGTCCCAGCATCCGAGCACTGATCGCGGGGGGAAGGTGACGGGCGGTCTCAGGGCCTGCAGGTCCCCCTCTGACTCCCTATGTCCGTCCGGTCCCGCTTATCCCCCGCAGGAACTCTGGATGTCACTGTCATCACTCAAAGGAGGCAGCTGCACAGCGGGTGGGATTCAGGCCGGGCCTGAATCCGGCTCCCCGGCACACACACGGTGGACCCAGCAAACCGGGTCTTCCAAGCATCCAGACTTATATGATGTCTTTCTTTCCACAAGGGATAATTTGCTGAGCACATAAAAGTGATTTAAAATGTAAAACTTTCAGGACATTCATCTCAATAGCCCCCAAAGTCTTTTCCTGAACACGCACATATTTTCACCTTAGGGAAGACGGTCAGCCGCTCCATGACATGCACACCCAGGCCTGGGACGGGGAGGATGCGGCACCATGGCAACGAGCCTGCAGAGGGGCCCTGGGCTCTGAGCCCGGGTCTCCTCCCGCAGGAGGATGCTCTCTGCAGGCCCGCGGGGCAGAGGAGAGGGCCCTGAGCCGCACACACAGACTCCTCACTTTAACCAGTGCCATCGAGGCCCCAGTCCTCACGGGACCAGCGGAGGGGCTCACATGCCTCAGAGCTGAGGGGTCAGTGAAGCCCCCCACGATCGCCAGAGCAGCGGGAGAAAAAGCTGAACTAAGCTCACAAGGGCAGGAGGCCCAGAGGCACGGGCCAGATGGTGGGCTTGTCCCCAAGTCCCAGGCCCTGGAGTCTGGCGCCTCCCCTAGAGCTTCAAAGGGATGCAACTTGACCAAACAGCAGCAGGAGCCGACTCCCAATCTCGCTGCCCCAGGCAGGCAGCTGGACACGCCCCGGGGCTGACTGCAGGCTGGGGCTGGGAGAGAAGCAACTGCAGGGCTGCCGAGGAGGCGCCGGACTTGGAGCTGGACAGACGTACAGAGTTCTGCCTGCGGGTCCAGCCCTCAGGGACGAGGAACAAAACACACACAGCGGTTCTGATCACTGTGTGGGCAGCAGGGATGCAGAGACCCTGGGCTGGCCCCGGGGCCTTTGCACTTGCTGTTCCACCTGCCTGGGGCACCCTGAGCTTGGCCCCTCTTGGCTGGCACCCCGAGCACGGGCGTGAGCCTATGTGCCCTCCTCACAGGGGCCTTTCCCTATAGTCTGAGGTCCCCTGTCTCCACAGGGCTTCCCACCCGCCCCTCCACCATGTCTGCTGTGGGCCTCCTGTCGGCTCCGAGGCCCGAGCCTCGCCTGCCCTGGGTACTCTGCGTTCCAGAACCTGACGTGTGCCCGGCACAGGGGGTGAGATCCAACAAACGTATTCTGAGGGATGAGAAGAAAGAAGCCTGGTTCCCTTCCAAGCAGGGCCGCAGCCGGCCAGCAGGGCGTGTGCATGCCTGACCCTGACCAGGGGGCTTCCAAATCCTCCACGTCCAGCCGTCCGGTCTCGAGGGTCTCAGGGGTGGAGGCTGGACTGCTGTCACCTCACATCCCTGCTGTCAGGGACCCCAGTGACTTTCTTCCCTCTGCTCGCAGTGACCTTGGAAACACAGCGCCATCCCCCGCACCATGGAGAAGACTACAGCCAGCCACTCCCTCTGCAACTCCTGCCTTGAGACAAGAACCCCACCTTAACAGCCTCGAGCCACACAGGAAAGCGACGAGATCTGTACAGACCGCCAAGAGCCCGCGCAGAGAGGCGGCAGAGTCCGGGCACTGCCACCAGCAGCTGTGACGCAGGGGATGCCCCACCCCTCCAGGTCCCAGGCCCCACTTGTCACACGCAGACAAGTGCCCACCGGACAAGGCGAGCGTAGGGCTGAGGGGGCAGCACCGGGCGTCGCCTGGCCTACCCACGCCGCCTCCCCAGAAGGCCACTCACCACCTGCTTGCTCTGCTGCAGCAGCGGGCAGGACAGGTCCAGCTGGGGGCTGGCGTAGACGGGCGCCAGGGTGAGCCTGGAGGGCGGCGCACACACGAACTTCACCACAGCGGGCTCCAGCGCCGGGAAGGGGTTCGTGATGCTGGGCCTGTTGCCCACCGTGAGGGCGACGACCTGGCGGAGCAGAAACAGCCGTCAGACACCCCACGCCTGAGTCCCTGCTCTGCTGAGAGCCCCCGGGACTCAAATGTGCTCTTCTGCACGACTGGGATGGTGGTGATGCCCACATCCCAAGCGGGTTACAGTGGTCCAGCGACACGCGCCCAGGAGAGAGCTCCCTCAACGTGCAAGAGACCCTCCGACAGGGGCCCTGGCACCCTCTACTACCAGAACAGAACCACTGCCTGCTCCTGGGCCCGAGGAAGAGGTGGGTCGGGGAACACCGTGCAGCTTCCCGGGACCCTATGAAGACCCCAAGGCTGATGAGCAAACTGACAAGCTTGTGCGTTTTGAATGAGGAATCCAGAGTGACTTGAAGACACCCATCACAACGAGGTGTAGGCGCCGCAGGGTGTGTCTGATGGACTGAGCCCCTTGGGGAGGGACCAGCTGAGGGCTACGGAGGGCGGGGCAGGCGAGCAGGTGCTGAAGCCACAGCCCTGCCCTCCTTTCGCCTCTTAGACAAGCTCAGCTGGAGGCTGCAAAGACGGAAATTAAAGGTGCAAGAAAAGACACGGAGATTTATGTTTGCTTTCAGAGCTGGGACCTCAGAAATCAAGCCCGGCCCGCGTTTTACGAGCAACACGGCTCACGGCCGGTCCTGAGGGAGCGGCCCCCGGCCCCTCAGTGACACTCACTTTCACACGCCAGAACAGTCGGCCCAGAAGCCCCTCAACCTTCCTGACCACGAGGCAGGACAGAGGGCAGTGTCCTGGGTGACCCCCAACACCCCAGGAAGCGACCCCAGAGCAGCAGGGTAGGGGGCCCTCAGGGCAACCTTGCTGAGGGTCCAACCCCTACCGTCCGAGGGGGACACAGATGACTGAGCCAAGCCAGGGATAAGAAAGTTCTCTACGTTCACTTTTGACTAAGTTTATTCTTGTTGTGGTATTTATTATTATGTCTTTATTTTTCTTATTCTTCAATTGATTTTGTAAAAAAAACAATGAAGCCAGTGGAAGTGGGCCTCTCACTGTGCATCTTTTCCGCTCACACCCAGCCGGTCTCAGTGTGGCGGTCTTCATGAGGGTGCCTGGGGGCCGGTGTGTGTGTGTGTGTGTGTGTGTGTTTTAACATCAACGGACATGCTTTGTACTAGTAAATAAACACAGAAAGGTGTTCACTTCCCCCAAGAAAGGGGCTCTCTCCTATGTTCTTGATTCACGCTGGCCTCCTCACCCCTTGCTTTCTGTTTCCCGGCACCCTGGGAATGGAGGGTTACACCCCTACTATAACCAGACAAGTGTGCAGCCCTGAGCCTGGGACGGCCAGGCACAGGGGAACGGAGGAGCGAGCTGCTGCTCTATCCAGCCGATGCCGGCCCTGCAGGGATCACAGGTGCATTGTGCTCAGTCCACCCAGGCTAATTTTTTTGGTTTTCAGCATTAAAAAAAAAATCAAGACACTTCATGCACCTGAAGTTAATATAATATTGTAAATCAACTATATTTCAATCTAAAAAAAAGATTTCACAGAAAAAAATATTGGGATTCTCGGTTCATCCTGAAACACCGAAAAGATCTGCCCACCCTGGGTCTGCAGTCTCACTCATTTATAATACTGATACTTGCCTGACCCTGGAGGCCTCCGACTTTGCAAGCCCGATCTCATCCCACCCGGACTTGACAGTGGGGAGTGCTGACGCCCTGGACCAAGAGATCGCCCCGGGTGTGGAAAGAGAGGCAGGACTGGCCAGCGTGTAGCGCGGTCCCAAGTGCCGCACCCCGCTAGGCCCAGATGGTGCTCACGTGCTCACTCAATCACCCCACCACCCTGATCCTCAGTCTGCCTGTCTGTGAAGTGGGTACAACAGCCACGGCTGTCTCTCAGGATTGCCTCGAGCAGTTAGATAAAATAATGCTGCGAGGCACAGCGGGGTGCTTGGGGGACGTGACTTTCCATCCCTCGCTCTGGGCAAGGCGGGTCTGGGGGTGGCCGCCCACTCACCTGCTCGCCCAAGACCTGGCAGGTCACGAGGATCCAGTGTTGCTGGTGATTCCGGGCGGCAGGGGGCCCAAAGAGAGCCAGACTGACGCTGTCCATGTCCTCAGAGGTGACGTTGCGGAAGAACTTGGAAGGCTCCAGGACCCAGGGCCTGGGGCCCTCCTCGAAAAGCATCTCTTTTGAGGAGCCGAGGGTCACCAAGGCGACAGAGGAGGGGTCCACAGCCTGTGGGAGAAAAGAGGGGAAGCGTCAACGTCTCCCTGGGAGAGGCGAGCCTGCCAGGGCTGGGGTGGCTCACTCTCTGGTCCTTGCTTTACTTGGTGCTGGTTGTCCCGCCAGGAAATGATCTGTTTGGGCGTCTGTCTCCCCAGCTGGCCTATAGGCTCATTAAAGGAAAGGTGTGTCTGTTTCCTCTCGTATCTGCAGCGCGATCTCAACCACATGAGAAATGAAAGGCCTTACAGACAAACTGAAATATTTTTAAAAGAGTAAATTACAACTACACTGTGATACTATTTCTCTGCCATCTGATTAGCAAAAATCCAAAAGTCTGAGCACACACACTGCTGGTGAGTCCGTAGGGAAACACATACTCTTTTATAAAATTAATTAACTTGTTTTTTGAGATATAATTGACATGACCATTATATTCATTTCATTAGTACAACATAGTGTTTTGATATTGGTATATGTTGCAAAATGGTCACCACAATAAGTCTAGTTAACATCTATCACCACACAAAGTTACAATTTTTTCTTCTTGTGATGAGAACTTTTAAGACCTATTCTCTCAGCAATTTTCAAAAACAGTATATCGAGAAACGTGTTCTATCCCGCTGGGGAGACAGGAAAATGGCACAACCCCAACAGAGGGAAAGTTGGCAATATCTACTAAAATGACAGTCATATTTACCCCTTGTCCAAGCAACATTCCTTCTAGGAATGGACTCCGAAGATATGCCTCCATGAGTATATAAAATATACACACAGAGCTACGCATTACAGTATTATCTTAAAGAGTAAAAGCTTGGAAACAGCACAAACACCCACCAGCAGGGGCCTAGTTAGGTAAACTGTGGTCTATCCATACGATGGAATGTCAAACAAAGATCTTCCCGTGCGGATGTGGAGAGATTTGCAGGTTATTTCCTTTATTTTCCAAGCAAAGAAGCAAAGTGCAGAACAGGATATCTAGCATACTACCTTTGAGTAAGAGAGGAACGGGCAGGGCATAAGAAAATATAATCGGGGCTTCCCTGGTGGCGCAGTGGTTGAGAGTCCGCCTGCCGATGCAGGGGACGCGGGTTCGTGCCGTGGTCCGGGAGGATCCCGCGTGCCGCGGAGTGGCTGGGCCCGCGAGCCATGGCCACTGAGCCTGCGCGTCCGGGGCCTGTGCTCCGCAGTGGGAGAGGCCGCAATGGTGAGAGGCCCGCATACCGCAAAAAAAAAAACAACATATAATCATTCTTGCTGACTTTTGCAAAAAGAGACACTGAAACTGTAAAATAGAAACTAATCAAAATAGTTTTTGACAAGAGGCAGGGAAGAGATGGAAGTGAGGCTTCTGGGTGTACTTTGAATACAGGTTTAACTTGGGAACCACATAAACAATTTAGACAAAAAATAAGGTTAAAAAAAGCAAACCCTAGGGCTTCCCTGGTGGCGCAGTAGTTGAGAGTCCGCCTGCCGAT
>NW_021703780.1:99900207-99922493 GCF_005190385.1 Monodon monoceros | reverse complement strand
AAAAAAAAAAAAAAAAAAAAAAAAAAAAAAAAAGCAAACCCTAAAACTGAGAAGAAATGGAAACAAATGATTCTACCTGTGACAGGTTGATCATCTCAATGCTGAGAAGACCAAATCTGCATCAATCCCCTCTTCTTGGACTAATTGACCTTAACCTCTTGTGCTTCCCAATATCTTTTAGGCCAAGAGTTGCAAACACCTGTTCGCCCCAAGGTCCAACTCTGATTGGCTGGTAATGGCTATGGGGGTGGGGATCTGTGCTCCTGAGGCTGAATCAGTGCTTGGCAATAAAGGCAGCCAGGATTGATTAGCAATGTCTGCAGTGGGCACAGACGGGCACACACAGAAGCTGTGCCTACATTAGACCAGAGTCCACAAAGGCAGAGTGACTTCTCATTCAGAATCGCCAGTGTCCTAGGCACGTGGAGGTTACCAGGAACCCACATCCAGTGAGTCCTTGACAGCTTAATGCCCAGAACACACAGAATACTTGACAGTTACCTCCAGGCCCGGCTCCCCCAAGCCCTACTCACCTGGACCCCTTAAAGCCCTGTGAGTGCTCGTGCAGATCAGGGCACAACGACCCATCTCAGACCCTCTGCAGCGGAGACCCTGTGGGGATGTCATGAGCCTGGGCTGAGCCAAAGCCTCCCCTACCCAGCCAGTGCCAGCCTCCCCTGTTCCCTCCATTTTGGCCCACAGTGTTTGCCAGCCCGCTGCTGCGGTCATCTCTGCTGGCCTGCTCATCAGACCCCTGATGCTCCGCTCAGCTCTTTCCATGCTCTCACCCCCACGGGGGCTGCTTCCCACAACTGCCAACAGCCTGAAGCCCTCGCAGGTACAGACTGATAACCACTCAGCTGTCACCGCAGTCCCGGACCTGGAGCAGTGCCCCAGCCAGATGCACCTCCGTATGGAGAGGGAATGTCACTGCATGACAGCCTTAAGATGTCACATACCCTTGAGGATGGAGGCAGGTCGGGGCAAGGTGATGATCTGCCGAGGCCCGTGGGGCTCAGGTCCCCTTGGTTGGGTGCTAAACCCTTAGTAAAGAAAGGGTTATCACTTGTCAGTGAGAATTCTGTCCTTTTGACTTTTCTTTTTTGCAATATGAGTAATTTTCTGAATTTGCTGTCAGTTAGCTCTCCAGGCATCCCTCCCTGAACACGTGTGCACAGGTGTGTACACACACACAATTCCGAGGAGCCTCCCACAGACTCTATCTTGCTACATGCCCACCAAAGAAACCATCAACGGGGCCCTTTTCCTGCACGTGATGAGGGCCTTTGGCCCTTCCTCCCTGGACCGCCCGTCCCTCCTCCAGACAGCTGCACAGCCTGCTCCCGTGCTTCACTGAGGCCTCTGCACAAACCTCCTCCTCAGGGAGGCCTTCTTGGATCCCCCGTCCAAGGCAGGACCTCCTGTCACCTGTTACCTCCCTTCCCAGCTGGACCGCCCTTCTCACCACCTGCCATCACTTCCTGTGTGTTCTTAAGTGCATTTGCTTCTCTGTCCCCAAAGCTAGAATGAAGCTGTCACTCAGCTGTGTGACCTTAAGCGGGTTAATGTCTATAAGGCTCAGTCTCCCGTCCTATAAAATGGGTACAATGAGAACCCTGCCTCATGGGTTATCGCAGATTCAAGGGGGCATGGATGGGAGCCCTGAACACACATGTAGCATATGCTCAGTAAATGGCCCCCACTACTGTCAACTGTCACCCCCATTTTGCAGATGGAAAGAGTGAGGCCCAGCAAGCAGAAGCAACTCGTCCAAGTTCACCCAGCTGGCGGGCCCGGGTCTGTTCCGACTCCAGATGCCCTGCTCTCACCCGTCTCATCACCACAACCAGAACAGCTCTGCTATGGACAAAGCAGGTCACTGTAAACCTTGCAGGAGGATTTCTTCCTGACCAGCCCAATAGAAAGACTGTGCAAAAGTACCACACGTCCTATAATTAAAGCTGGAGAATGATCAATTATCACCTTGCCGTGTAATTCTCTTCCCATCCAGGCATAAAAGCGTCACCGAACCGTGTGCCAGGGAGATAGGTTAATAATCAGCCTGGCTAATGAAGGACACTGATAAATCGTACTGGGGGCGTCAACACGCAGATACCAGAACAGGCCAAGCAGGAGAGGAGGGGCCCTGTATCGCAGTCGAGACCTTCTCTCTCAGGGACTCAACTTCCTGGTTTGCAAAACAGGAGGGCGTCTGGTCATCAAGAGGCCCTTAGCACCAGCAGTCCGCGTTTCCAGGAGATGGACTACCCGCCTCGGTCCAGGATCCAGAGAAAAGGAGAGGGGAGGGGAGGGGAGGGGCAGTCAGAGGTGACAGTCCCCCCCTGCCGCCCCCGCACCTGGCTGACCCAGAGGCTCCAGGGTGCACAGCCCACGCTGATATCACCGGGGTGAAGGAGCCAGGCGGGGACCCAAACCCTGGCACTCCAAGCTCCCAAAGAGTAACCCGCAGGTGGGGTGACAATGTACCCCAAACTGCTGCAGCCAACCAGGCTGAAGAGGAAGTGGTGTGTTGGCCGTGAAGGGAGTTAGGGAACTGGCAAGACAGCCTCCCTCTGTCTGCGGGCCAATTAGACAGAAGAGGTTACAGGTAAGTCGGACCGGGGGGGGGGGGGGGGGGGGGGGCTGGCGAGTGGCACCTGTTAGATCTGGGGAGGGTCTTTCTTCTGCCAGTGGGGGGCGTCCTTACAATGTGCTTCCAAGACACGGCCACTCACCCTCTCCGCTAGCAGCAGGGGTCTCATGGGTGTGACTGTCCTTCCCTGACCTCACCTGCTGCCCACTGCTGCATGAGAACGTCCAGCTCCTAACGCATCTAACCCTCGCTCGACCTGACCCAGGGAGCCTCCGCAGTCTCATGCCTCACCCCGAGATACACACACTCCTTCTGGTGCCCCACCAGCCGAGCTTCCTGCCTTCACACTCTCCTTCTGCTTCTGCGTTCATAGGTGACCTGTGCCCACGGGACTCTTCGTTACCTCTACTACACTCACTGTGTTTGTCTGCACGTCTGCATTCCTCACAGATGGGCAGCCTCCCAGGGCACAGAGGGTGAGATATTTCCCTAGATCTGTCTCCCCACCCTGAGCCTTGTACTAACAAAGCACCAGGGACTGTCTGCAGAGTGAACTGGCAAGCACAGGCTGGACAAGAACTGGTAGCTGCCTTTCCAGTTTCCGCACTCCTCTCTTCCTCAGAGAAAGAACTTCCATTTTATTAGGGTGGTAAACTGCCCAGCTGAAATGATTCCCCAGTCTCTTACAGCTAGCTGTGGCCAGCAGATGAAGTTCCGGCCAATGAGGTGCAGGTGGAAGCTGCTCTTTTAAACTTCTGACAAGGCTACTACAGGAAACTAACTCGGCTCAGAGATGAGCTCTTTCCCCTTCTGGCTATATGGAATGCAGATGTGATAGCTGCAGCTCCAGCAGCCACCTTAGAGCATGAGGCAACCTTGAGGATGAAATCCACATATTAGGACGATGAAGTAGAAAGACAGAAACCTGGGTCCCTGATGACTACAGAGCTGCCACACTAGACCTGTGTGAACCCTCTCATGTGAAAGAGGAATAAACTCTCTATTCACTAAGCCACCGTTATTTTGCGTTTTGTTACTCGCATATACACCTAATCTTAACAGATATCAAGGCACAAGAAAGATGAGAGAAGAGACACATATCCTGTTCTTTTCCCTATAATTTCTCCAGTCAGGAAGCCACCTTTATTGGGGACATGTCCTCCTTATCTTCATCCTTACATCCCAGCTTGGGACAGTGAGCTCAGGGGTTGGCCCCTGATGCTCCACCAAACACCCAGATAATCAGACCATGTGGTCATCTGGACAAGCACCCAGGAGGGATCCTGAAGAACCTCCTACCCAGGCTCCGTCACACGGCTGGCTGTGGCAGGGCCTCCCCAGGATGACCGCTGCCATCTTAGGGATTTTAGTTTTCTGTCAGCCCTGCTCCCTGAGCCCTCTCACCTCCAGGGTCCTGATCAGTGAGAGGATCTTGACCTTTCAATTTTATGCTGCCATCTTTCCTTCCTCTGCCCTCCCTATCACCCTTTCAACGCTTTACTTTTTCCATGGCATGCATATACAAAATACCTTACTTACTAGTTTATTTACTGTCTGGCTCTCCCTCTGCCTCTGCTACAATGTCAGCTCATGAGGAAAAGGATTTCTGTGTGGTTTTTTGCACTGTTGTACCCCTAACGTTTAGCGCAGGGACCGGCACCTATAAGTAGGTATTCATATATATTTTGGTTTGGGGGATCAGGAGACCTTGGATTCAGCCCTAGCTAGGTAACCCTGGACACATTTCCCCACTCACTCCTTCTAAATTAAACAACTCTTCTCAAAAAATTAAAAACAGAACTACCACATGACCCAGCAATTCCCATAAATACTTATGGGCATTTATCCAAAGGAAAGAAAAACACTTACTTTAAAGGAAACCTGTACCCCATGTTCATAGCAGCGTGATTTACAATAGCCAAGATATGGAAACAACTTAAATGCCCATTAATGGATGAATGAATAAAGAAGATGTGACATAGATATATAGATATAGATATAGATATAAGTATATAGATAGAGATATAATAGAATATTATTCACCCATAAAAAGAAGGAAATTCTGCCATTTGCAACAACATGGATGGACCTTGAGGGTATCACACTAAGTGAAATAAACCAAGACAGACAAAGACAAATACCTTATGATCTCACTTATATAAATGGAATCTAGAAACAAAAAAACAAAAACCACAAACTCATAGAAACAGAGAACAGACTGGTGGCTGCCAGAGGCAGGAATTGGGGGCAAAATGGGTGAAAGTACAAACTTCCAATTACAAAATAAGCGAGTCCTGGGGGTGTGAGGTACAGCGTGGTGACTCTAGCTAATAAGGCTCTGCTGCATACGTGAAAGCTGCTAAGAGGGTAGATCTTAAAAGTTCTCATCACACACACACAAAACTTGTAACAATGCGTGGTGATGGATGTTAACTAGACTTATTGTGGTGACCATTTCACAATAGATACAAATATT
This sequence comes from Monodon monoceros, assembly GCF_005190385.1. NCBI lineage: Eukaryota > Metazoa > Chordata > Mammalia > Artiodactyla > Monodontidae > Monodon > Monodon monoceros. The sequence continues at coordinate 99,917,424 of NW_021703780.1, read as the reverse complement.
GAATCACTCTGTTGTCCTAAGGAAACTAACACAAGGTTATATGTCAATTATATCTCAATAAGAAATCCACAACAACCCTTGGTTGTCGTCCGCTCTGTATCAGGCAGTGTGCCCAGGGCTAGGGGTGCAGCGATGAAGAATTCTTATGTCACTGAGCTAGCTTCTAATGGCTGAGGGGGAGAAGAAAATGCATCCCAAATCAAGGGGACCAGAGCTATCCTAGCGGCTGGGACTGGTGCCCGGGAAATGCAAGTGCTGACTGGCCCAGCCTGGGAGGCCCGCCCCACAGGAGGGGCAGGCCCACGCTCCCCGGGCCGCCCGAGCGAGGCTGCCTGGCCGCACCCTGGAGGAAGGGCCAGGTCTTCCTTGTTCACACAGTAACAGCTAACCCTTACCGAGCGCTCAGTACCTCCTAGGGACGGTTCTCAGCCCACTTGGTTCGTGAGCTCAGCTCATCGTCACCACAACCCTGGGAGGCAGGTGCTGTATTAGCCCCATTTACAGGCAGGGAAACTGAGGCCCAGGGAAATTACATCAGCCAAAGTCACGGAGTTGGTGCTGGACCTGGATTGAAACTCGGGAGTTGGTGTCAAACAAAGGCAGCATGCTCTGAGTAGGAACACTCTAAATACCTTCTGCACGAAGACGCACGGGGGACCCAGACGCTGACGGTTACCTGGCATCAGGTGAGGGGCACATCCAGACCTGACCCAGGCCCCGAGGGCCCAGAATCTGCACCACGTGCCAGGGCCATTGTCCCCCGCAACGTCAGGGTTCTGTGGAGACCCTGCAGGGTGAGTCTCTACTGGACCAGGAGCCCCTCTGTCCCGATCCGTGTGGGAATCATTTCATCCACAAGGATGTCGGCGCTCACTGTCTGCCACCAGGGAGGCCCTGCCCCTGCTCCATACTCCTAATTTCAGCTTGACAATCACCTCTGTAGCTGTCCCCAAAGCTATTCTGAACAATCAGTGTTTTAACACACATTCACCAGAGCAGATGGATAATTTGCACCAGGGAACGGGGGGAGGGCAGGGCCTGGGGCTCACCTTGAGGGGCAGGTAGGCGGCAATGGTGATGCGGGCGCTCAGGTGGATGTGGCCGTGCTTGTAGCTCACGAGGAGCGCGGTGTAGCCCTGGGCCTCTGCCCTCACCGTGACACCACTGCAGTGCTCAGGCCCCGGCCGCAGCCTCCCTGCAAGAAGAGAACCACAAGGTCACTGAGACCTTGTCTCTGCCGGGAAAGACAGGACAGGCTGACCGCCCTCTTCCATTCTGGGCTTGAAACGAATCTTTTTAACTTACCATTTTAGAGTATAATTCCCATACCAAAGAGCACATAACACATTGTAAGCACACAACTCACAATTTTTCCCCCACAAGCTGAACACACTCTGTTTCCAGGACCAGGATGAAGAAGCAGTACGACCTGCACACTACCCCTGGGATCTCCTGTGGACCCTTCTGGTCAGGAGCCCCGCCCCAGAGGAAAACCACTGTTCACTGACTTCTAAGAGCACAGCTGAATTCTGCGGGCTCTGGACTCCATACGAAGGGAACCGCCTTGGTACCTGCCCCCTTCAACTCAACACTGGCGGTGAGATTCCACCTTACGTTTCGCACGCTGTAGATCTTCCATTCACATGTGTGCGTTATGCTGCTGTGTGAACAGACAGCGGTTTCTCCACGCTACAGGTACCACGCGGGGCTGCGACGAGTCGCGCTGCTGTGCGCGTGTGTGCGTGTTTCTTTGCGGACGTATTCACCTCTTCGGAGGGGTGCACCCCGAGGAGTGGGAGTGCAGGTAGTGGGAGTGTGTGCTCAGCTTCCCTCATTATCGCCAATTACCTTTCCCAAAGTGGCTGATGGACTTACGCTGCCTCTAGTGGCTGTGAAACATCCCTGCCAATCCTTGGTAAATATTTTCCATCTTTTACTAATTAAAAAAAATTCTGGTAAAATACACATTAACATAAACTTTTACCACGGTAACAACGTTTCCAGTTCAGTGGCATTAGGTACACTCACACTGTTGTGAACCACCACCCATCTCCAGACCACTCCTCATCTCGCAAAACTGAAACTCTGAACCCATCAAATATAACTTCCCAACGCTCACCCCCTCCAGCCCCTGGCAACCACCATTCTACTCTCTGTCTATATGAATTAATGCTGCTATAAACATGGACATACAAGTATTTCATCAAGATTCTGCTTGCAATTATTTTGGGTATATACCCAGAAATGGGATTGCTGGATCATACAGCAGTTCCATGTTTACTGTCTTTTTCTTTATTTTTTTTGGCCGCGTCGGGTCTTAGTTTTGGCACACGGGATCTTTCATCGCGGCACGCAGGCTTCTCTCTAGTTGTGGCGTGCGGGCTTCTCTCTCTAGTTGTGGCACGTGGGTTTTCTCTCTCTAGCTGTGGCACCGGACTCCAGGGCACATGGGCTCTGTAGTTTGTGGCATGCGGGCTCTCTCACTGAGGCCCGCGAGCTCAGTAGTCATGGCACGCAGGCTTAGTTGCCCCAGGGCATGTGGGATCTTAGTTCACCGACCAGGGATCGAACTCGCGTCGCCTGCGTTGGAAGGTGGATTCTTTACCACTGGACCACCAGGGAAGTCCCCCACGTTTAATTTTTTCAAGACCCTCCATACTGTTTTCCACAGTGGCTGCACCATTTTACATTCCCACCAACAGAGCACAAGGGTTTTAGTATATACACGTCCTCAGCAACACGTTTTTTTCTGTCTCTTTGCTAGGAGCCATCCTAAAGGGGTTTACGTGGTATCTCACTGTGGTCTTAATTTGAATTTATATCATGATTAGAGATGATCTTTTCATATACTGGTTGGCCATTTGTATATCAGCTTTAGAGCAATGTCTATTCACATCCTTCATCCATTTTTTTCATTAGGTTATTTGTTTTATTATTGTCAACTTGTAGGAGTTCTTTATATATTCTATAAATTTATTTATTTATTTATTTATTTATGGCTGCATTGGGTCTTCATTGCTGCGCACGGGCTTTCTCTAGTTGCGGCGAGTGGGGGCTACTCTTCGTTGTGGTGTGCGGGCTTCTCCTTGCAGTGGCTTCTCTTGTTGCGAAGCACCGGCTCTAGACGCCTGGGCTTCAGTAGTTGTGGCGCACGGGCTCGGTAGTTGTGGCTCGTGGGCTCTAGAGCGCAGGCTCAGTAGTTGTGACGCACGGGCTTCGCTGCTCCGCGGCATGTGGGATCTTCCCGGACCAGGGATCGAACCCATGTTCCCGGCATTGGCAGGCGGACTGTTAACCACTGAGCCACCAGGGAAGTCCCATATATTCTAGGTATGAACCCCATATCAGACATATGATTTGCAAATATTTTCTCCATTCCATAGGTTGCCTTTTATTTTTAAGACTTTTTTAGAGCACTTTTAGGTTCACAGAAAAATTAAGAGAAAGGCACAGAGATGTCCTACGTACTCCCTACCCTCATATATACACAGCCTCCCCCATTATCAACATCCTCTCCCAAAGTGGTACACTTGTTACAACTGATGCTCCTACACTGACACACCACAATCACCGGAAGCCACAGTTCACATTAGGGCTCCCTCTTGGTGTTGTGCATACTATGGGTTTTCACAAATGTGTAACGACATGTATCCGTCATTATAGTATCACACAGAGTATTTTCTGGGCTCTCTATTCTATTCCATCGGACTGTAAGTCTGTGCAAATGCCACTCTGTTTTGATTACTGTAACTTGTAGTAAGTCCTGAAAATGGGAAGAATGAGATCTCCAAGTCTGTTCTTTTCTCAGCACTGTTTTTGCTATTCCGGATCCTTTGAGATTCCACATGAATGCTATTTTTCTGAATTCATTTTACACCTAAGAGTTCTTTTGGTGGAATCTTGAGGGTTTTCACATATAAGATCATGTTATTTGCAAACAGATAAGTTTACATCTTCCCTTCCAATTTTGGGTCTTTCATTTCCTTTTCTTGCTTAATAGCTCTGGCTAGACTTCCAGTATTATGCTGAAGTGGTGACAGCAGGCAACCTTCTCTTGTTCCTGATCTCAGGGTAAATAAAAGCTTTCAGCCATTCACCACGGAGCATGATGTTAGCTGTGGGTTTTTCTTATATGGCTTTTATTATGTTCATGTAGTTTCCTTCTATTCCCAGTTTGTAGGCTGATTTTACCATAAAAAGGTTTTGAGACTTGTCAGCTGATTTTTCTGCATCAATTGAGAGAATCATGCGGTTTTCTTCCTACATTCTGTTAATGTGATGTATCAGCTGTAGTCAGTTTTAGACTACTGAAACAGTGCATTCCAGGAATAAATCCCACCTGTTCATGGTGTTTAATCCTTTTAACTGAATGCAGTTTGCTAGTATTTTGTTGAGGATTTGTCCATCCACGTGCATAATGGATATTGGTCTGTACTTTTCTTGTAGTATCTTTGTCTGGCTTTGGTATCAGGATCATGCTAGCTTCACAGAATGAGTTAGGAAGTGCGCCCTCTAATTTTTTAGAAGAAGGATAAGTGTTAGTTCTTTAATTCACCTGTGAAGCCATCAGGTCCATGGACTTTCTTTGTCAGGAAGCTTTTGATTACCGATCCAGTCACCTTGCTAGTAATGAGTCTATCCAGATTTTCTATTTCTTTGTGACTCGGTCTAGGCAGGTTTTGTATTTCTAGGAATCTGTCGTATTACCCAGGTTATCCAATTCGTTAGGGTACAATTGTTCATAATCCTTTTTATTTCTCCACAGTCACTGATAATGTCTCCATGTTCGCTTCTATTTTAATAGTTTGTCTCCTCTTTCTTTCTTAGTCAGTCTAGCTAACAGTCTGCCAACTTTGCTAATCTTTCCAAAGCACCAACTTTGGGTTTTGTTGATTTTCTCTATTGCGTTCCTATTCTCGGTTTTACCTCTGCTCTAATCGTTATTGTCAGCTGCTTCTGCTGGCTTTGGGTTTAATTCGTTCTTGTTCTAGTTTTCTAAGCTGCACAAAGTCAGGTTATTGATTTGAGATCCTGTTTTGCAGCGCAAGCGCTTATAGCTATAAATTACCCTCTTAGCACTGTTCTGCTGTGTCCCTAAGTTTGGTACATCCTGTTTCGTTTTCCTTCATCTCTAAGTAATTTCTAATTCCCCTTGTGATTTCTTTGACAAAATTGTTCTTTATGAGTATGTTATGTAATTTCCACAAATTTGTGAATTTTCCACTTTTCCTCTGTTACTGATTTCTAACGTCCTCCCACTGTGGTTGGAGAAGATACCTTGTACGATATCTACCTTTTAAAATCTACTAAGACATAAGTTGTACTCTAACACGTGGTCTGTCCTGGAGAAGGCCCCACGTGCACTTGTGTGTTGTGGTGGGTGGGGTCACATGTGTCTTAGATCTGGTTGGTTCACTGTGTTGTTCAAGTCCTCTACTTCCTCACTCATCTTCTGTCTGGTTGTTCTATCCATCCCTGAGAGTGGGGTATTGAAAGCTCCAACTATTATTTAGAACCGACTATTTCTCCCTCAGTTATGCCCATTTTTGCTTCATATATCTTGATGATCTGTCATTAGGGGTGAAAATGTTTACAGTTTTATCTTCCAGCTGTACTGAATATACAGTGTTTTCTTTGTCTCTTGTAACAATTTCTGATTTAAAGTCTATTTGTCTGATGTTAGTATAACCACCATGCTCTCTTATGGTTACTGTTTGCATGGCATGGACTGTCTTTTTCAATCATTTCATGTTCAAATTTTGTGTCTTTTTTTAAATTTATTTTTTATTTTTGGCTGCATTGGGTGTTCGTTGCTGTGTGCGGGCTTTCTCTAGCTGTGGCGAGCGGGGCTACTCTTCGTTGTGGTGCATGGGCTTCTCATTGCGGTGGCTTCTCTTGTTGAGGAGCACAGGCTCTAGGCGCACAGGCTTCAGTAGTTGTGGCTCGCAGGCTCTAGAGCACAGGCTCACTAGTTGTGGCACACAGGCTTAGTTGCTCTGCGGCATGTGGGGTCTTCCCGGACCGGGGCACGAACCTGTGTCCCCTGCATTGGCAGGCGGATTCTTAACCACTGCGCCACCAGGGAAGTCCCAACTTTTTTGTGTCTTTGGAACTAAAATGAGTCTCTTATAGATGGCATGGCGGGATCATACATTTTTATCCATTCTACTAATCTGCCTTCTGTTTGGAGAATTTAATCCATTTACAGTTAAAATAATTACTAAAGACATTTCTTTTACTCTGCTGTTTGTTTTCTATATGCCTTCTGGCTCTTTTGTCCCTCATTTCCTGCTTGGCCATCTTCTTTTGCTCTTAGCTGATTTCTTGTAGTGAATCACTTTACTGCCCTTCTCATTTCCTATTGTGTATATTCTATGGCTATTTTCTTTCTGGTTACCTTAGGATTACATTTAACATCCTAAAGTTATAATGGTCTAATGCCAATTTACACCAGCTTAACTTCAATAACATATAAAAACTCTGCTCCTGTACAGCTCTGACCCCACCCCCTTTCAGTTACTGATGTCACAGAATTATACCTTTATGCATTGTGTGTCCAAAAACAGACTGTGTTTTTTAAAAATACATTAGTCTCTTAAATCAAAAAACAAGAAGTGGAGCTACCAACTGAAGTTACAATAGCACCAGCTTTTCTAATCACCTGTGTATTTACTTAATTTCTTCACAGGGCTTTGTCCTTCATTTCAACCTGAAGGATGCCCCTCGCTGCAGCCAGGTCTGGTGGTAAAGGTCGCTCAGCTTTGGTTGATCTGGGAAGGTCTAAATTTCTCCCTCACTTTTGAAGGACAGTTTTGCCAGATATAGGATTCCTGGTTGACAGCTTTTTTCCTTCAACACTTTGAATACATCAAGCCCACGCCATCCGGCCTCCAAGGTTTCTGATGAGAAATCTCCTGATCTTACTGGAGAAAATCAGATGAAAACTAACTTTCTCGGGCTTCCCTGGTGGCGCAGTGGTTGAGAGTCCGCCTGCCGATGCAGGGGACACAGGTTCGTGCCCCGGTCCGGGAAGATCCCACATGCCGCAGAGCGGCTGGGCCCGTGAGCCATGGCCGCTGAGCCTGAGCGTCCGGAGCCTGCGCTCTGCAACGGGAGAGGCCACAACAGGGAGAGGCCCGCATACCACAAAAAAACAAAACAAACAAACAAAAAACTAGCTTTCTCTCAGCTCTACAGATGCTAACAATGTACCTTCACACCCAGGCCAGGTCTCTACTCGTCTTCCATGCAGTTTCTTCATATGCATTACTTCCTGGAGCCGACAGTTCTTAGAATTGATAGTAAATGAACTCCCTTTTTAATTGCGCAGGGATGGCCCACAGGTGTAGCAGGAAGGACCACACAGAGAACACCTGGATTCCAGGTCTAGCTTTGCTCAAGCCAAGCGGTCCTTGCTGAGTTACTTGTTATAGGAATCATCGCAGAGAGCTAGGCAAACAGAAGGCATTTGTGTTTTCCTCTTTTAGTCCCTAGATCAATTGTTTCCAGACTCCAGTATTTTCCAGACCAGCAAAATTGTTCACTTTGTCTTATTGGACTGCTCAGTGAGCCGCTGGAACAGATAATAATCATTTGTAATTAGAACATCAATTCTTTGTAGGTAAGTAGGTGTCTTTGGATTGTTTTAAAAGCCCTTTAATAGTAGTTTCCTTTAACTCCCAAAGAGACTAAATATTCTTCTGTTATTTTCTTGCCTCTATCCTTGTGCCAGTAAGGCTTTTTCAAAAAAATACAGAGCACAAAGGAAAATTTGGGGCCAGTGAATTCCTATTTAAATTCTATTCTCATTGTTTCCTCTGTGTGGGTTAGCTGGATTGTGAGCTCCACAAGGGGAAGTCTGGAATCACCCCTCAACATCCCAGGTTTTCAAATACTATGTATTCGACATAATAACAAAAATTTAATAAAGATACTTACCTTACCATGTCTCATGCAACAGAATATTTTCCTGTAGTGTCGTGATGTCAGTTGAGTTGTAGTATTATTTTGAGGCCAGAGTTTAAGGAAACAGAATTTAATATTTCAAGTGTCTATGTTATGAGGTCTTTAGAAGCCAAAAATTATTACAGATTTTCAAGCTAGAAATGAAAAGGCCACTGGATTATCCGACAGTTTTCATTTCGAATAAAGTAAATATCAATCTTGAATAACCCACATAAACAGAAAGCTCTTTGGGTCCTTTTTTTGTTTGTTTTTGTTTTGTTTTTTTGGTTGTTTGTTTGTTTGTTAAAGAGTAAAGGGGTCTTGAGACCGATTAGTGAGAAAACCACTGTGGTTTATCCCCAGCTGTGACTGGTCCGTTTCTTGCTCTGACCTCATAGGTGCCACTGTGATGTATTCACAGAAAACCTATAGAAGTCCCTGCTGGGCCCAGGTTTTGGGTCTTTATAGCCCAGGAAGCTGCCTTTGGTGACCTGATGGCATTGGACCCACAGTTGGCTTGTTTTTTGCTTTTTACCCGTTTTGTTTATTTGTTCTTTTTTCTCTACTCTTTCATTTTTCTTTATTTTCTTTGTTCTTTTTCTCATTTTATCTGAATTTTTTTTGTATTTTTACTACAGTTAGTATCGTTAGAATTGTTGGTATAGGTAGTGTAGGTAGTATTTATTAGCACAGTAAGTATAGTTAGCATTGTTAGTTAATATTGTCAGTTAGTGTAGCTAGCAGGTCACCGTGGTGCAGGGCCTCACTGAGGCCTCCCTGGTGACAAGGAGGCTCGTGTGGACTGTTCCAGGCTCCTCAGGACCACTGGCCGAGGTAGCTTCGCCAAGGTGACATTGGCCCAGATGGCCATCAGGGTCGTTAAGGAAACTCAGCAGAGCTCCTCCAGCCTCCAGGCACTTTTCCATGAAGTGCACAGCGTGAAGGTTTTAAATCACCCAACATCATAAAGTTATCTGAGGTGACTGACCGGAGGAGACCTGTTGGACCATTTACAGGCCGCAGGACACACGGAGGCCCGGGGCACATGGGCAGCTGGTCTCTGCCCTGCAGCACGGCCACCAGGAGGGGATCGAGCCTGGGACCTGAGCCAGGATATCTCCTCTCTGAGGATGAGACGGACACGACAGCTGCAGACTTGGGCCCCAGCGTGAGTTCACGGGCAGAGGAGCCTCGCGTCCCCACGCAGCTGTACGGGGACAAAGTGGGCGGCCTGAGGAGCGCCAGGAGTCAGGGCAGAGGCCAGAGAGCCCGCCGGTCCCCCAGCCAGCTTGGAGGCGAGGACCACCACCTCCAGCCCAGCCCTGCGGTGGGGCCCGGGGCCTCCCCTCCCCCCACAGCACCAGCTGCCACACTGGAGCCTCAGAGAAAGCCGCACGCCCCCAGGGCGGGACCCTCCTGGGCACCCTGACGCTGGGACCCCCGCCTCGCCCTCTGGCAGCCAGAACCGGCAGCGGGTGGCTGGGAGATTCTCGAACTTTATCAGAAAGCATCTACGTTTCAGGCTGCCGGGCAAGAAGCGTCACAGCAAAGCGAGCCCAGTGTGACCCCTTTTGGACGGCGGAGGAAGGGCGGACCGCATTTAAATGCAGAGCAAGAGGACGGGGAGCCAGGAGCCTGGCGACGCTCCCAGGGCCATATGGGGCCATGAGGGATGCATCGTGCTGCTCTGAGCACGTTTGGCGTTTCTCTGGGGGGCGTATTTCAGCATTTCTGTCAGGTGTGTCCCAAGGAGTGCAGGATTTCACCTCCGGTCCTTAGCACCTATGTTCAGCTTTCGTCACTTTTGCCAACTATCCTTCCCAAAATGCTGTGTCGAGTCACACTGCTACTCACAGCTGCACTGCATCCCTGCCAATACTTGGTATTTTCCACCTGTTTAAAAAATGCCATTCTGGTGGAATTTTAGTTTTCTTTCCAAACATTTAGAAAGAAATCATGCTGTGAAGCTCCGCAGACCTGTCCCCTAGATTCTGCAGCTAACATTTGTTTCTGTTTCTCTGCTGCATATCTATCCACCACCTCCCCATCCATCAGTCCATTCCACTTTCTTATGCTTCGAAAAGTGAGCCGTGGGGCTTCCCTGGCAGTCCAGTGGTTGAGACTTCGCCTTCCAATTCAGGGGGTGCGGGTTCAATCCTTGGTCGGGGAGCTAAGATCCCACATGCCTCATGGGCAAAAAAAACAAAACACAAAACAGAAGCAATATTGTAACAAATTGAATAAAGACTTTAAAAAATGGTCCACATCAAAAATATCTTAAAGAAAAAAAAAAAATGAGCCGCAGGCATCAGTACACTTCATCCTAAACGCTTTCGCACACACATAATTATCTGCAGGTCAGTATTTCTTTAGGGTTCTTTTTCTCGTAAGGTCAAATTCACACAGGTGAAACGCACAGATCTGGAGCACAGCACGCCAGGAATTCTGACAAATGCAGAGCTGGGACCTAGGACTGTGGAACCCAAACCCTGTCCACTATCCTTTATTCCGGGGACCTCCTGGCTGCAGCCTGTGGACGCCCCTCCAGGACGCCCGTGGGGTGATGGTGCAAGCAGCAGGCTCCTCTCCTGCCATTGGTGGGCCTGCCTCTCCCACACTGATGTCCGCTTCCGCCCTAAACAGTGGCCTCACTGGGGACGCAGTCCATAAAGCCCAGTTTCTCCTGGACGGTCAGAGAGGATGCAGCAGCACCTCCAGGGAAGGGTGTGAATGCGATGATGTCCAGGGACGTTCTGTGACGTCCAAGCAGCTTCACGCTCAAACGGCTCTGTGAGTGCCGACAACCACGGTGGCGGCGTGGAAAGCCGCTCGGTCCCACAGGCGAGCCTACAAACACCTCTGCTGTCAAGCTTCCTGAACTCTGCCAGCATCACGTGGTCACTCCTCTGCTCCGAAACCAGCGGTGGCCCCCACTTCTGGCCCCTGAGGTCCACGCCCCCCCAAGCCCCCCGTGATTCCGGATTCGACAGGTTCCGCCACGCCAGGCCACTGTGTGCACACACACCCCACGGGTGTGCCTGCGAACGCCGCTCCCCGCCCACTCTAACCCTGCCCAGAGCATACTCACCATCAGTCCTCGGTTTTCGTCATCTGCAATCGGAGGGCACTCCCTGGGTTGGCTCCCCTGGGAGGCCCTGCTTCCCGGGGGACTAAGGATCCAGGGTCAGTGTCAGACACACCCAGCTCCATATCCCTCGTGGCCCGGGAACCTCACGGGACCTTGGGCAGCGCGACACAGCCTCAGTCTCTTCGTCTGACACGTGACCCAACCACAGCCCCTCCTACCACGGTCGCTGTGACGCCTGGTGAGGTCACGCACGCCAAGTGCACACACCACGCCCGGAAGGGTTGACACCCTATAAGACGGTGGCTGAGCATAGCTGCCACCATCACCACCGATATCACTGCCCAGCCCTGCAGGGGGTGCTTGGCTTCGATGGCCCTGGAGGGAGGGACCGTGCAGTCACTAAGGTGTTATAATTCTGTAACCCGTCAGAACCCCTATTGACAGTGTATCCTGAGCACCTGTAACATTCCAGGCACCGCGACGGGCATGGTGACATGCGCCTCTACTTCGGATGACACCCGTTTTAGAGATGTGGAAACTGAGGCTCAGAAAGCCGAGTGACATGCAACCACATGGCAGTAAGATCCAGACCAGACCACTGCTGATGGTGGACAAGGGGACAAATGCCACTTCTCAGGCTATGACCGTGCTGCTGGTTCAGCCTCTGAATTAGGAATCTGGGGCAGCCCACGCTGAGAACCCAGGCCGTCGGCCCCGACCCTGCCGTCCGGCGGCCGCTCACAGCGCTGCTTTACCTGGGAGCGGCTGGAACACGCCCTGGTTCTCCATCTCCACCGCCAAGTCAAAGTGGGAGCAGTCGCTCAGCGTGACCACCTCGTCAGCCCCACCAGGCATGAGGCCGTGGATCCTCAGGGGCAGCTCCAGGCTCTGGCCCATGCTGGCCTCCACTGGGCACGGGGCGAACTCCATGCCGCTGGGCTCAATCACGTACACCTGGAGGACAGGGGCGTGCATGGTTGGCAGGCTCCTCGGAGGAGGAACAGCCGCTGCTCAGCTTTCCTCAGACCCTGTGTATGAGCACTGAGGACCCATCGGTGAGAAGCCTGAGCTTGGGGGACACGATGGTGTGTACTGGGGGCAGGGAGACCTTCAGGACAGAGCCGTCAGGGAAGGCCTCCCTGGGAGGGTGCTGTAGAAGCTCAGACCCGGGAGCCATGTCAGAGGCAGCCAGACAAAGGTCTGGGAAGACGAGACGGTCCGTGCAAAGGTCCTGAGGCACATACGGCTCAGCGCATTGGAGGAACATGAAGAAGGTGAGTGTGCAGGGTGAGAGGGGCATCACCAAAAACAACACTAATACTTACACCACACAAACTTCTCACACGCCAGGCTCTGTTCCAGGAACAGAATGAACTCATCCCATCCTCTCAGCCTCCTTGTTAAGAAGGTTCTATTATCAACCTGTCTGCCTGATGAGGAACCTGGCACGGGAGGTTAAGAGCCTGCCCGGCTGGAGCACGGTGGTGTCTGGACCAGGCAGGCGGCCCTGGAAGCCAGGTTCTGACCACTACACATGCTCAGGAACTGTCCTCAGGCTCTGGGCTGAGCAGCCAGGTGAGAGGGGCACATTTACTGCGATAAAGAAGCTTGGGAGCAACCTGGTCACAGATTATCCAAATACTTGACAATTGTGCTGCAGTTAAGGGGTCTCAGTTACAACCCTCCTTACACGAGTTAGATGGATCTTTAGGTAGGTGCGTGTGGATCGAAATAAAAAGAGGAGAAAAACCTGTACGTCAATGTCCCAAACAGTGTAGGAGACGGTTGGGGATGGACGCACTGTATATGGAGCTTTCATGTCAGCCCTAAATGAGGTAATAAAACAGGCTGAGATCAGGGTCAGTCGGTCAGGAAAGAGTTGGGGTCCGGAGGCCACCAGGTGGGGCTGGCAGAGGCTCGGCTGCAGGTGGCCACTCCCACCTTCGGCCTTTGCTGAGTTGGTCCCACGTCACTTGGGACGAACACCAGGTGCAGGGGCCCCATGCAGGGACTCCCGACTTGGACCTGAACAGGAGTCAGAGGAAAGGAATGGGGCCAGTCTCTTGGAGTCTGGGAGCTTTCCCTTCACTGTGAATTTACAACCCAACGCCCAGTGGCCCCTCCAACTTGGAGATTCATAGCTTTCAGGTTGGGGGTATCTTCTCGAATGACTCCTTTGAATACCTCGTGTCTCTGTGTCCTCTGGTCTCCCTTCCAGAAACCCGGCTGGTTCCATCCCTGCCTGGTGTGGGACGGGACGACCATGTCCCTGAATTGGCCATGAGCTCAGGGGCAGGGCTGGACCTGACACCCGATGCCCTCACCACCACCACCAAAGCCAAGTGCAAGGCCAAGGGCGAAAGGGTGTTTCTGAATTAAGCCTGAGGCTGGTTAAGACGGTGGCCGCAGACCACCACCCGAGCCTCCCCGCGGCCGACCTGGCCCAAGGTCTTACCTTCATCTCACCGAAATGTAGCGGGTTCTGCACATCATGTGCCTGGATCACACTGAGTCCAGTGTCACTGCCTGTGGTCATCACGCCCTTGACGGTGACCGTGGCAACCACAGAGCTCGAGGAAGACCAGCTGAAGTTCCCACTCCCACCGTGGGCCTAGGGAGGGAAACCATCATCAGGTCAGCCCACCTGCCCGTCCCTTGGTCCCTCTCTCTCTCACACGCAGTCGGCATCGCGCCACCACGTGGTGACATGTGGCATCAGCCAACGTCTGGCTGGCACTGCCTCTGCCCCTCGCTCTCCCCACCCTGTCTCTTTCTGGTCCTCATATTCTGGGGACCTTGTGGCTTACACGCGCGTATGCAAATGCCCATGACAGTGGCCCCAGGACCCAGGGGCACCTCCTGAGCTCAGGCTGGAATGGGAAGACCCGCGCCCCAGAGCCGGGTGTGGGACTCGGCTTCCCTGCCCACTCCTGACATAGACCCCTGCCCGCTTCGAGTCATCTGCCGTGAAGTCAAGGACAGCCCAGAGGCTTCCAGACCAGGGGCCACCATCCCAGGACCCTAGAGGGGCCAAGAAGGTGACACAACTGAGTGAAGAGGCAGTGGGTCCCAGTACCCACACAGGACACCTGTCCTCACTGCCGTGAGACAGCAAAAACTGATGGGACGGGGCAGGCCACATGGGCTCTAGCCCCGACGGGCATCGGGCCCTGCCACTAACGCCAGGTGGGCACGTGAACAACAAAGACCAAGAACACCTTAGATGTGACAGAGTTGGAGGTGCCTTCCCCTCGAATTCCAAATTTTTCTCTAAAGATCTTTACACTGTTTCCAGAAAACAAAAATTTTTTACAAAAAGAAACGTGTGGAAGTTAAATCCATGTTCAGGACTTTCTTTATCATGCTTTCTTTACTATTTTTCAAGGTTTTTTCCCAATTACCAAAATACACTGCTGTGACAGAAACCTCAGACAATACAGAAAGCACAAAGACTCTGATTTTGAATTCTCTCCTGACCACTAGAAGGTAATTGTAGTAGAAACAGAATGGACGTAGAACCCCAACCCCATGGAGACACCCAAAGGAATGCACCCAGATGGGGTCTCACGGTTACCTTTATCGTGTACTGATAGGCGCCCGTCTTTGGTTGCCAGGGAAACGTCAAGATGCTTGGATAGAGGGTGATGGGGACATGGATTTCCACCTCCTGCTGGTTCCACACAGGCACCCGCAACGTGTGGACACCTCCATCCTGCAAGGGGGGGAGGGTGCCATATGCCACCATGACAACCAGGTCAGCACTCAAGCAGGCCCCCGCCCCTCCCTGGGGACTGGTCCCCAGGGTAGATTTTTCAGTTGTGGGGGAGTGGGAAGGAAGATGCCAGGTACCCTGTGGCCTTCTCCATCTCCATGGAGACGGCTTTTGGTGGCTCTGCAACAGCCACTCCAATAAATGCTGCTTCCCTGCATCCTCACAGCACCCCTGACGGGATGGACGTGGTTATCCCCAGTTTACGGACGGGGAAACCTAGTCATGGGGCGTGACAGCAACTCGCCCAAAGGAGTCTCCCTTTGGTAGGAATCTCTGCCTGGTTCACAGGCCGTTTCTGCCGCTGCCAGGTCCGGGAGAGGTTTGTGTGGGGTAGCAAGATAAGAACACCCACGCCAAGCTTCCAATCAGTAAAATCTGCTCCCACCGAAACCGACTGGCCTTTTAAATACACGGGGAAATTTTAAAACTTTGAAGAATCCAAGCACCCAAAACAGCCAAAGAGATGCTCGTGGGTCCTGGTCAGTGCACGGCTGGACACACGGGCCCGACACTGCTCCTGGCAAGGGATTCTACCTCCAGTCCCAGAGGTGCAGGCTCACTTTTACAGGGGCCAGCAAAGGGCAGAGGGAGAGGGGCTCTGGCCCAGCACAGGGACAGGGGACAGGCAAAGGCCAAACCCCCCACCCCCAGACACCACTGTGAGCCCAGAGCAGGAGGGACCCCCGTCGTGCCCACGACAGCAGTGCACTCTTGGGGTCCCGACTCCCCCGGGCTCATGTCCAGCCTGGTTTGACATTTCCATCTGCGAAAGTCCCGGGGGGGCTGGGGGGGCCGAGGGAGGCTCCAACTTGCCTGGTCCACCACGGAGGTGAGGGCGGCCTCGATGGCCGTCTGGCCCCTCTTTGTCGCCCTGACGTGATGGTACGACCCGTTCTGGGAAGAAGCCAGAACCTCAAAGAACTCCGCAGGGAGCGTGGTTTCGATGTGGATGTTCTGGAAGGTGAGGCAGGAAGGTGAGAGGAGCTTCCAGGACAACTCAGGGACGTTGGGACGCAGGAAAGAAGCCACGTGGCCCCCAAACAGCAGCCAGGCCCTGGATCTGAGCTCTGAGTGCTCTGGCCTCTGACCTCTGACCCCTCCCAGGCTGCCCTCCCCTTGTGACCCGAGGACCTGGCACTCGTGAGCCCGAAGGCTACTGTTGGCTCTCAGACCCTGCGGTCCCAACAAGGAAACCACCAAATACAAAAAAGGACATCAAAAGCCCTTAGAGCTAATTTCTCCCAAAATGGTGATCGACCGAGTCTTTGCCTAGTAACGCAAGGAAGGCAGTGGCTTCAGCAGAGAGGCTGAAGGGGAACCTCGCCCCTTCCTTGAAAACTCAGACCCCACAAGGAAGGTCCAGAGATTCTCATGATCCTGGGAATTTCTCACAAAGGACCAAACACGGCCGAGACTTCTTTCCACCTGCCCATTTGTGATGCTCTTTCCAGAGCCAGGAAGCTACTGAGCTTGGCCTCAGTCAAGGGGCCTTCCGGACAGGTTGCAGGTATTCCTGGCCCTGAGGCTCTGCAGTGCTGTGAGGTCCCCAGGCTAATGAGGAGGGGCAGGAGGGCAGCGGGCAGACGCCACCTCCGCAGCACTGCCTTTGTGACCCTGCTGCCAGGGGCCTCCTCTCCCAGCTCCAGCCCTGTAGGAGGCGGGGCCCCTGGTGCAGACGCACAGGCTGACAGGCCCTTGAGACGCCCGAGGGGTCCCACGACACTGTCTTCCATGGACCCAGCCGCACCGTTAGGAAGCACCGCAACTCAGCCTGCCTGCTCAGGGCCCCCTGTGTTTGGGGGCTGCTCGTTGGGCAGCTGCTCCAGGAGAGGCACCCCACCCCCCAACCCCATCAGGCCCGAAGGGGGACTCACATCCGACAGGTAGACCTTGTTGCCGGACTTGTCAAGCACTTCGACGGTGATTTCGTACAGGCGGCCGGTCTCGAACACCCACCTGCCACCAGGGTGGACTGTGAACCCTACAAAACAGGCAGACACAGAGCCTCAGTGCTGAAGCCACAGGGGCCTGTGGCTGAGGGAGAGGATGGCACCAGGCCTGGTCAGCACCGAGGCCCCAAGGCCGCTCCTCTGCACTCCTCCGGGGAGGAACCAGCTGTGCGTGACGGTGAGATCTAATGCCCATATCAGGCCTGAGCCCTCAGAACCTGAGCTGACCTCAGATGCACCAGGACCAAACATTCCCCACCGGCTGCCCCAGGGCCCATTCACACTTGACCCTATCCACGGTGGCTCTGACCCACAGTGAGACGACACTCTGAGCCCACAGTAGGTCTACGCTCTGAGTGCACAGTAGGTCTACACCCTGAATCCGTAGTGAGTCTACAGCCTGAATCCACAGAGAGTCTACACCCTGAATCCACAGAGAGCCTACACCCTGAATCCACAGAGAG
>NW_021703780.1:99868667-99900197 GCF_005190385.1 Monodon monoceros | reverse complement strand
CTACACCCTGAATCCACAGAGAGCCTACACCCTGAATCCACAGAGAGCCTACACCCTGAATCCACCGTGAGTCTACACCCTGAATCCACCGTAGGTCTATACTCTGAGCGCTCTCCCTGTGAGCCGGCCCTGCCCTCCCAGGCCTCCAGCTCTGTTCCCACACACGATGCCGCCAGCTGCTGGCTGACCCCTGCAACGCCACGTGCTGCCCACCTCCACACCATCGCCTGAGCTGTGCCTCTGCCAGGATGGCGAACCCGCACAAGAGCAGCTTGAGAGAACGCCTGCCTCGAGCACCATCTCCCAGAAGCCCCTCTGCTGCACTCGCGTTTACTTACTCTTTACCACTGTCCTGTCACCATCTGTTTGCAGTGGTCTCTCCCTGCGGAACCAAGCACAAGGCCCCCACTTCCCTCCTCCAGACTCCAGTGCCCCGCACGTGCCAGACAGACGGAAGGTACCAAGGGTTCTGAGCAGATGGCGCTCCCAAGACACACAGGGCCACCCTGCCCGAGGTCACTACATGTCAGCGTGGGTCTCACCCAACAGCAGCCTCACTCAGCAGCCAACAAGAGGACCAGGGGGCTGCTGGGCATCAGCCAACAGCTCTCTCACCCGAACCACCTCAGGGCGCCCAACAGGAGAGGCGGCTCAGGCCCAGGTAACACGTGTGTCCAGACGTCTTTCCAGGGGTTGTCTCTACGGCAGTTCCTGGGCCCTGGCTGTGCCCGTCCGGGTCCTCCAGGGCTGTGGACTCCTCCCCTCCTGTCTCGGCCTCGAGCCTCGCCCTCTTTTCCACCAAGGCATCTTCCAAACGTCCATAGCCATGGTGAGGTCTGGGCAGAGCCCTGGTATAAAACCAGAAGACACAGCCCTCCCCCACTCTACCCTATCCTGTTTCTCTCCCTGCAGAGCTGGCCACCAGCTGACCTTGGTCTACCCTCTGCTTATTCTGTGCACAGACAGGGGAAGGGCTGGGGGGGGCAGTCCCAGGAAGGGCAGGGTGGCACTGATGTCCCCGGCCTCCCCGCTGGCAGAGCTGGCCAGAGTGAAGCATTTCCTGGGGGGCTGTTGCTTTTATTTGACTTTTTAACTCCAGTGATCACAAACGACCCAGGATGCCCACACTCACCCAGGTACCCGGGTTCCACCACGTAGATGGTGCTATTGGGTAACCGGGAAGCGCCCTGCATGCGGATACCTGGATTCTGAATTAAGGAACAAATAAACCAGCTGGCAGGCGTCGGCTTGGCTCCCGCAGCTTCGTTATCATCAACATCACGTGGGGAGAAGAGGGGATGGGAAGGTCCCGGCCTGAGGCCATGCACAGCACAGGTCGTTTCCATAATCAGCGACCACAGGGCACTTCCTCCACTCCAAAAGGGGGCCCTCTGCAAGGACCCTGGAGACCACCCGGGGCATGCGAACAAGTTGGGGACACATGACAACCCACACGCTGGTGTGGAAACAGCCTCGGCCAGGCCCCTCAGATGAGACCAGAGAAGGTTCCGGAGGCGGGGCTGGGGCTCCTCTCCGGCCACCGCCCCTCACCTCAAAACCTCTCCAGCAAGTCTCCCCAGAGGTGAGCGATTCCGCTCAGCTGGGGTGGGATTTTGGTCCTTTCTGATTTTCAGACCTTGAGGGAAAACGGGGCTATTTTTAGCCTCGCCAAGCTTTCAGGGAGAAAAGTGACTTGACTTCCAAACAGCACATCTCCTGTGCAAGACACGCAGATGCGTGCGCGCTGCCCGGGAAAAGGATACTCCTGTGGCCGAGGACCAGGTTGCTCTGTCCCAGCTGCACTGCGGTGACCAACGATGTGTCCTGGGCCAAGACCGCCACGGGCCGGCCCGGGTCTCCCTCGGGGCCCCAGATGTTGTTCTGAAGCTGTAGCTCGTACTGATCGGAGGGCATTGAGAGTTCTGGTCACCCAGAAACAAAGCAGAACAGAGAGGGGAGAGAGAGCAAAAACAGGAAATGTTAAAAGTCAGTGTCGCCTCCTTCCCCCACCCCAATCCCTGCACCCCGCTGTCAGTACAGCTGCTTGATTTTTTCGCTTCATTTTTTTTCAGTGCTTTAAATTTTAATATTATTCTCCACGGCTGTGGACAAAGCTGACACTCTCCATGAATTTTCAGAGGCAATCACTTTTTTGTGGATGCCATGAGCAGCTTTCTTTTTTAAAATTAAGCACAGCCTGTGACTCAAACTGCCGCTGCTGGCAGGATACCGACATCAGACCCTTTCCTGTTCATCACGGAAGCAAGTGAAGTCGGCTTCTGCATCGAGGGGCCCAGGGTGGGGCTCACTGGACCTAGGCGTCCTTTGGGGGTTTCCAAATAACCCACTCGCTGTGCCTGCGTATGTGGCCCCGTTCCAGCCCTCTTGCGTGAGACAGGGACAGGATACAGGGACCACAGACAGCTTCCCTGCTCACCACTGGGGTCCCAGGCAGGGGCTGCCATGGGAGGCGCCCAGGACAAGGATCCTGGAGGAGTTTCAGCTAGAACATCCTTCAAAACTCCCAGGAATTCTGAAAGGGGGGCAACTTGCCCACCTCTTGTCCCAGGGTATCTGTGTGTTCCAATAAGTCCCCAAGAATGTGCCCTGGAACAGAGGGTTCTCAAAGTGTGTTCCCTGGGCCACCAGCATCACCTGGGAAACTGCAAATAACTGGCCCCATGCCAGACCTGCTGAACCAAACTCGGGGGATGGGGGAGGAGGGGTGTCGGGGGGGGGGCAGCCAGCACTCTGCATTTCCACAGGCACTTGCTGGAACTGAGAAGCCCTTCCAGTCCACACAACCCACTTCCTGGTCTCTAATGGGGAAGCCCAGCCATGCTGGGTTGAGACTCTTGTAGACGATGTACCCAGTGATCAGAACACAGCAGCAGTGCATCAAGGACACACGTCATAATAAAATAATAAGGTAACGCCACTGCTCAGAGAGCAGCATTACCCGGTGTTGCTTCAGGAAGCACTAGTGTCCTCCCTTGTTTAACATTCTGCAAATGAAAAAGGCCCTTTCAGGAAATAAATAGACCGACTCTGGACGCATCTTGCACCACATGATGTAACCCTATTTACAAAGCCCGAAGGCGATGAAGAGAAGGGCCTGTCTGGCGGACCCCTTCAACACCTCTTTTTTGTTTTTTGCGGTACGCGGGCCTCTCACCATTGTGGCCTCTCCCGTTGCGGAGCACAGGCTCCGGACGCGCAGGCTCAGCGGCCATGGCTCACGGGCCCAGCCGCTCCGCGGCATGTGGGATCTTCCCGGACCGGGGCACGAACCCGTGTGCCCTGCATCGGCAGGCGGACTCTCAACCACTGCGCCACCAGGGAAGCCCTTCGACACCTCTTGTATTGCAGGACCTCACTACTTCTCAGAGGCACTGAACAAGGAAGGCTTTGTGGATGTGAAAGGTCCCCGTCTGTCCACAGGCAGAGGAAGACAGCTCCTGGGGCCCCAATCCAGCCCTGCTATCACCCGCTGAGAGTAACGGGTCATCCTGTAGGCTGCCCTTCCGTGGCCAGGAGGCCCACGTTCTCCTAGGAGACCCGGTCTCTGACCCCTCCCGACCCTGGCTGACCCCCCAGATGTGCGTCTGATTGTCAGAGCCCCCCACTCCCACCCCATGCAGGGTCCGGGGAGGACCATGGAGCTCCGGGGGCGGTGGGTCCGAACCCAGAATGACAAGGAGCCCACTGCCCTGCCTCCGAGCCCAGCCCATCAGGCGGCCCAGCATGCACTCGCCCTGGGAGACCACGGCTCAGGAGGCGATGGGTCCTTTACCAGCTGAGTCTTGGACGCAGGAACCCCTGTCCCACACCCGTCCTTTTTCCAACCTCAGCACAATTTATCCCAGTAATTTCCAGCATTCCTGTCACCCGAGTTCTTTTCAGACATCGACTCCCTCAGCCAGCTCGTCCTCCCCACATCTTGTTTGGTCTAATAGGTTGGTTACTGGGCCGGGCACATCTACAGCACCAGCACCAGGCACTGAGCAGCAAGGGGAGAAGGCTGTGCCCCCTCACTGTGCTGGGAACGCTGCCCATGGCTTCACAGACGCCCCTCCTCCAGGCCCCTCTCTTCCCTCGCCTGCCCCACTGGCGGGGGTGTCTGCGGGTCATCACCGGAGCTCCAGGCGGGAGGAACCCGGGCAGCCCCCTGACCACTGCAGCCCCCCAGCAGTGCCCGCAGTACAGAGTAGGGGCTCCGTAAACGGGCCCGAGAGAAAGGAAGCCCCTACTTAACGGAAGGCAGGCAGACGTCGGGAAATAAAAATATGGAAGGCAAGAAGGAACATTACATGTTTAAGGAAGAAAGACTGAAAGAAAATGTGAAGAACTAATTTGGGGTAACTGCCCTCTCACCTGTAATTCTCTGAACCTTCTGCGGGATGCCGTGCAAGACAGGGGCTTGCCAAAATTCATGTTCCCTGTAATGATGTCATGCCCTGACTTTCCTGTCTAGCAGCCAGTTAAAAATGACAGTGATGGGAACTGTATCTCAATTAAAAAACAAAACAAAACAACACAACCCATCAAAACAAAGGACAGTGAGCTTCCACCTGATGTCTTGTTCTCGGTGGACCTTTGCAGGCTCCTCCCCCATCTGTTCCCCTAGAGCATCTGTCTGGAATCCACTCCAGCCCTGTGGCACCCGTTACCATGAGTCACGTAGGTGTGTTTATTTCTGGAGGCGTTTTCCATCTCATTACCACACAGATGCAAGAGAGGCAGCTTAACTACTTCCTGTCCGGGGGTATCTTTCATGTGCCCCGTTCTTTGACTTCTACCGTAGGTCAGTGAGCAAACCCCAAAGTTCTCTGGGTGTCTTGGGATGTGCTGTCCATCTGGGCCATGCACCAAAGGGTAAGCTCAGAATCCCTCTTTATTAAATCCCCTCTAACCTCCCTGGTGGGGGCACAGCTCCCCGCCCTCATCTGCCCTCACAAAGGGGCCACCGGCCCTGCCCTGGGAGAACAGAAAGCCCTTCCTGTGCTCCTCTGGGGCCCAGCACCACACGACCCTGCAGGACTGATTAAGGCCAAGGACCCGACAGCTTTGTGACTATCAGGCAATCTGTGCCTTGGTTTCTTCGTCCGTAAAACAGGGTATTAATACAACCCACCTCACAGAGTTGTTGGGTCATAATGTGAAAAGCACAACACCTAGGAAACTCTCATGATGGTCAGATGTTCCAGACTGTCTCCATCAGGCCACAATGTGTTCGAGACAGTGCTCTGGTGGAGACGGTATTTCTGAGAAGCCCCTGTGGGTGCCCTCTGGCCTTTCAACTTGTCTCCACTGCGTTCCTCCTGAGGACGCAGTGGCAGGGTCCTGAGAACTCCACCTCAGAGCCATCTCCCCTTTAAGGGTCTCAGAAAGCCACACCCAGGTTCGTCCCTTTGCTTTTAGACTCGCTTCCCTAAAGTCTGCGGTGCACGCCAGGCTCTGGCCAGGACCCCCAGCCCAGCTACGTACACAACCCGCCTGCATGGTGACAGGGGCTGAAGAGCTGGACGCTACACGCCCAGCACGCGGAGACACTTGGAACCCCCAGTCTACTGCCCTTCAGCAGGGCACCCCGTGTGGGAGGGAACCAGGCCTCGGGGCAGGAGGGGCCTGTCCTCGGTTCTGAGGCCTCCCCAGGGCTGCAGCGCCCTGCCACACAGTAATGACTGACCAGACCCACTGCCCTCAGACTTTCAGACCCAACTATGGACGAAGCCCAGGCTGCTCGGATGCTGAAGCATCGACACGCTTCTTAACTGATGCCCTGTATTACAGACAGAGCAGCCAGCAACCTGGGGGAAGCACCTGCCCAGACATGCGTCCAAGCGCTCGGGCCTAGAATGGGACACTCTTATACCCGAGACACTAGATGACCTGTGCTCTGACCAAGAAATGTGTGTAAACTAAACAAAAAGATGATAACGATAGTAATTCTTAGAAGGCTTGGTGCTGCATTAAGAACACTCACCACTGAAAATGCATCACATGTACATGGCACTTTAGAATTTCCAGAAAAAATCCACGTCCATTAATTCATTCTGCCCTCAGCACAGGCAGAAAGGCTTTGAGGGCTCCAAGAGAGAAACTGAGGCCCAAAAGGGAGCGGCGTCTTGCCAAGGCTGCCCAGCAGTCAGTGGCAGACCCACTGGCAAAACCCAGTCCAACGTGAAGCTCATGGCTTCGGACATTCTTAAAACAAAGGGATATAAACCCAAAAAGATGGAAAGCAGGGTCTCGAAGAGATATTTGTACACCTATGTTCATAGTAGCACTATTTACAACAGCCAAGAGGTGGAAGCAAACCGAGCGTCCATCAATGGCTGAGTGTCTAAAACGTGGTCTATACAGACAATGGAATGTTATTTGGCCATGAAAAGGAAGGAGATTCTGACACCTGCTACAACATGGAGGGACCTTGAGGACATTCAGCTCAGTGAAATAAGCCAGACACAGAAGGACAAATACTACATGATTCCACTTATACGAGGTCCCGAGAACAGTCAGATTCATAGAACAGAAAGTACAAGGGTGGTTGTCAGGGTCTGGGGAAGGGGGATGGGGAGTTCAGTGTTTGATGGGCACAGGGTTTCAGTCTGGGAACATGAGAAAATTCTGGCGATGGATGGTGGTAATGGTTGCACAAAATGTGAATGTACTCAACGTCACTAAAATTAACACTTAAGAATAGTTAAAATGGTAAATTTTAGGTTATGCCTATTTCACCATGATAAAAAAGGGGAGGCGTCGCCATGAGTACCGAGCTGAGCTGGTGACCCACCTGTAATCTTTCCTTGCCTGATCTTCTGCACCTTGTAGCGGATGGATGTCCCCACCATGAGGTAGACGTCATAAGCTGGGTTCAGAAGGATGTTCTCCAAAATCAGGAGCCTGACCTCCGCGGGGCGGACGTTCTTAGCGTGAGGAAGAGAGGAAAGGTGAGGTGAGCCCGGAGTAGGGGTCAGTGTGAGCAAGAGAAAGGGTGTTTAGAACTTTTCAGTCTGCTCATGTGGGCACAGGGAGGTTAGGGTGAGGACACAAGGCAGCACCTTTGGACACCCCAGAACCCCAGGGGAGCCCTGTGTTACAGCAGGCAGCCATTTAGAGGTCACTGCCAAAGTACACCGAGCCAGGAGTGATGGCCACGGATACAGAGGCCACTAGGGGCCCAGGGGCTCCACCCACAAAAGCCCCAAAGGTCCGTGCTGGGGGCCGTACTCCTGCGGCCCACGGGACCGCGACGATTGGAGACACTATTCCTGGCGGGACACCACCCCTAGGGCACTGCACAGATAGCAGACCGACACACGCTGGGCTTTCTGAGAAAGAGGCTTATCTGCCTGCGCAGAGGGGCCCACAGAGGGCTCTCAGGAAGCGGGGGCGGGGAGGACACCGTCACAGCCCCTCTCCTCACTTGAGCGCGCCTGTTTCTTACAGAAAGGAGTATATACCCGCCTCTGGTGCCCTGACTCTGGAAGCTGCTGCCAGAGAACGTGTCTCCATGCCCGTCTCTGGTGCCCAGCCGTGGGCTCTTGGGTCCCGCAGGACCGGAACCAACGGAGAAAGAGTTCTTAATCAGCTACCAGCCCCAGGGCACAGCAGAGAAACCCGATCTTTCTGGAAAGAGGCCCATTAGCTAATCATCACAGCTGCACCTGAGGGGTGGCTTCTAATTAAACACACATCTAAGGGCTGACAGTAAACCCTTCCTGAGGCCTTGGGGGTTGGAGGGACATACCTTCATGCCCTCCCTCTGCCCCACTCCAGAGCACCGGCATCTCTAGGAGGGGGGCTCTTTTACATGTCTAGGACCCCAGCTCTTACACCTAGTGCCCTGGGTTTTGCGGCTGCCGCCCAGGGGATGCCCCTGGATCACCTGGCCCTGGGGGCCCCTGGGCCCCACAGGACCGTCAATCAGAGACAGTGCTTGGGCTACGACCCCCGACACTGCACACACAGCTGACTGACACCCCCCAGCCATTAGGTGGAAGAGGCCTACCTGCTGGAAAGAGGCTTTGGCCTGGAGGGCAGGCTTCAGGGTTGTCACATGTAGGGTCTACAGAGGGGCTCTCGGGGAACGGTTGGGCACATTATCTTTGTACCCCCATTGCCTCACTACAGCTCGTGGCATCTCCCAGACAGGAGCCTGCACCCTTGTCTGGAGCCCCGATTCTTGTGACTGCCGCCCAGGAGACACCTCCAGATCCCCTGGCTCTGGGGGCCAGGGAGGCTCTGCTCACAACCCCAGAGGACTGTACATATGTGCGTCCTTTAAAAGCTGTTGTCTGGGGACTTCCCTGGTGGTCCAGTGGTAAAGAATCCGCCTTCCAATGCAGGGGACGCGGGTTCGATCCCTGGTCAGGGAACTAACATCCCACGTGCCGCAGGGCAACGAAGCCCGTGCGCCTCAACTAGAGAGCCTGTGTGCCCAAAGTACAGAGCCCACGTGCTCTGGAACCCACGCGCCACAACTAGAGAAGAGAAAACCCGCACGCCACAACGAGTGAGAAGCCTGTGCGCTGCAACTAAGACCCGACAGCGGCCCCAAAATAAATAAATAAATAATAAGTTAAAATCTAAAAAAAAAAAAAATTAATTAGAAAAAAAAAAAAGCTGTTGTCTGAGGGCCTGGCTTCTAACCAGTCTGGGTCTGGATCTAGGTGCTGACTGAGATCCTCCCCTTCGGGACAGAGAAAGACAAATAACATATGGTCTCACTTACATGTGGAATCTAAAACACAACAAAACACCCAAGCTCACAGACACAGAGAACAGATTAGTGGTCGGCAAAAAGGGGGTGGGCAAAATGGGTGAAGAGGGTCAACAAGTACCAGCTTCCAGTTATAAAATAAATAAGCCCTGGGATGTCGTGTATAGCATGCCGACTATAATTAACAATACTGTACTGCATATCTGAAAGTTGCTCACTGCATAGATCTTCAAAGTTGCTATCACAAGAAAAATATTCTCCGTAACTACATATAGCGACAAATGTTAACTAGACTTATTACGATCATTTTGCAGTACATACAAATATCGACTCATCATGCTGTACACCTGAAACTACTATAATGTTGTATGTCAGCTATACCTCAATAGACAAAACCAATAAGGTAAATAATATCTTTGATACGTTAAAAAGAAAAAACCACCACACAGAGCACCCACCTTGGGCCGGGCTCTGAGGTGGGTGCTTTCCACAGGCAGGACAAGGCCGCCTTTGCAGCTCAGCGGGAGCCCGGTCCCAGCCCAGCCCTGTGCCCCCACGGGGCCCAGGACACAAGAAGACAAACTCCCCAAACACTAACAGCAATCCCAGGCGCGCTGCAGGACGGTGCCGAACGCGGCTGCCTCACGTTTCCAAAACCCTCCAGGATTCCCAAACTACGGCCAAACCGCTGAAGAGAGTCAATTCTCATCTGTCACTTTAGAAATTGATCAGCAGGTGTACCGCAAACTTCCTGCTTGGGCTGCAGGAACCAGGCAAACAAGAGGAAGACCCCAGGTCTGCAGCTCAAAAGGAGGCCCAGGCAGGGCAGGCCTGAGCCCACAAGAACCAGGAAGGAACCAGGCCTTGGCTAAACCCACTTCTCGCTGTCCTTTCTGCCCCTGCCCCACCTCCACTCCCAAAATGGGGCTTTGATGCAGAAGCAGGTGCTGGTGAGGCCAGACGATGGGGGGAGGGGGGGTCCGGAGTCCGAGCCCTCCACACGTGGGACCAGGCAACCAGTGTCAGGGCTGAAGGTGGGGCACAGGGTGAAATGGCTGGTGCACCCTGGGTGTTCCAAAGGCTCGGATGTGTCTCTACAGCGGGACAGGGGAGCTCACTGAAGATAAGCTAGTTGATGTCAACCCCACTGCTCCCGGACCTCCCTGGAAATTGAGGAGAGAAGATGCCTTGTGACTGTAGAGGTGGCGGCTCTGGTGCCCCGGCCACCTGTTCCTAAGCCGTGGCTCACACCAGACACCGTTCCCGGTAGGGCATCTCCTCTCTGCTACTAAATATGTGAGGGAACCAGTCGTCCAGATCCCGCCCCGGAGCGCAGGTGCCCGCCTGCGCCCACCTTGTACACGGCCTCCTGGATGCGCGCCTTCAGCTTGGAGCTCCCCGTCTTCATCCCGGACACCAGGATGGTGTCCCCCTGCTTGGCCGCCTTCTCCATCTCTGAGATGTAGGAGGGAGGGATGTACGTGGACTCCAAAAAAGTCAGGATGCTGGAAAAGGAACGTGCGGTCAGATCTGACGCCTGGAACCCAGGAACCTCACGCACTCACTCTCCAAGCTCCTGTGCGTGGTGCCAGACCCCAGGTAAGTGGTGCTGACCTAGTCGGTGCTGCCTGGAAACCTGTCCCTGGAATGTCCTACCTCAGAATTGTCAACGTCCCTGTGAAACATGCAGATTCTCGGCCCCGGCCCGGCCCTTGGTCTGCACGAAGCCTGGGGATCTGCATTTTATAAAAATCCCAATGTGATTATGATAAAAGGCAGGCACTGAAATTTGAAGACCGCCCGCTCAGTCGAAATGTTTTGGTCTCACAGACGTGAAAGGTGAGGCTCACGGAAGCTGAGAACAGGCCCAGGACCACAGGTCCAGCCAGAGCCCTTCAGGGCTCCCCAGGAGTCCCAGCCCCCTTTCTTGGCCAGCTCCTGCATCTGGGAAATGGTTCAACGACCACGCCCTCCAGTGTTAGAAATAGGGAATCACATCGAATCCTACCTTCCCTGGGGTTAGGCTGTGGGGAGAAGGGAGGGAGAATTCAGGATGGGGTGGAACCCCCAGAGCACAGGCTGGTAAGCGGGGCCAGCCTGAGTCTCTCCCTGGCAGCCTGCGATTTACAGATAAGCCCCCCAGTTCCACCCGAATGAGAGCAGTCAGTCGGACACGCTTTCATTCTCCCCAAGATCTGCCGGGCGCTATACTACGCAGTGATTTATTTCCTTGCCCAGTTTTACGAGGTGTCACACACTGAATTTAATGAAAATCCAGGACACTCTGGTTCCAGCACCCCTTAGCACCTTGGACTTCAGTCGGCATTCGACTTACATGCCGGGTGCTTGGAAGCTCCAGGGGCTGTCAGGGCGGGCAACAAGCTTGGTGGTGCGAGCGGGACAGGTAACCAGCATCCCCTGAACATCTAGTATGTGCCGGGCCCAGAGAGGGGCTCTCACCCCCGTCAGCGTGCTCGCCCACCCTGCCACCCTCAGAGGTGGGCACAGTGACACCTCCATCTGCTGCAGGAGGAAGCTGGTGCTCAGGCGGTCACAGTCCTTGATGACGGCCACAGGCAGGACATCACAAGGCCGGGACCGGAATGCAGGTCTCTTGGACCTAAAGCCCACATTCCTGGCTTACTGAGACTCCAGAAATTCCAGAGCTCAACCAGAGACAGAGGCTGACAGCCCAGCCCCCAAAGAGCTCTGACCCAAGAGGGCAACCTGGCTTGCACAGCGTCAGGGCATGAGGGTGCCCGCTGTGGAAATGGCCGTGAGCTGAGCCTGGTTGTGTCCTGGAACCCTGAGCTGGACTTTTGAAGGTGTAAACAAAAGGCCAGACTTGTAACTCCCCACAAAATACTTATCAATTGCAAGGGAGTAAGAAAGTGACTTCAGAGCAGGGCACCTGGCAGACCCCACCCTACCCAAGTGAGGACAGCGAACAAAATCATGGATGGACCAGCAAAATCAGGATACGACGCAACGAGAATACGGAACCTCGCCTCTGTGACGTTCCTGCAGAGATGCAGGACTCTGGGTATAATCAGGAGGGACGTCAGATAAACCCGAAATGGGGGAGGGTCTGTAAGATAACTAGACTACAGTCTTCATGAGTGCAACGTCCCAAACGTCGAAGAAGGACCGAGAAACTCTTCCACGCTGACGGAGACTAGGAGAGACAGGACGACATGCGGCAGGTGACCCTGGGGGTCATGTTCTGCTACAAAGGATACAATTGGGATAAACCGGCAAAACTTGAACAAGGTCTTGTGACTGCGGGCATCAGTGTTAATTCCCTAATTGTGATGACCGTCTTGTCGATGTGCAGGAAAACGTCCTCAGAGGTAGTAAATGCACATTAAAATAATTGGGGGCTACGGGCACCAGGGTGGCAGCTTGCTCTCAGATGGTTCGGGGAATCCACTTTCTGTACTACACTTGCAACTTTTCTGTAGGCTAAAAATTGCTGCAAAGTCTTTAAAAAGAATAAGTCTTCCTCCCCCAAAAGGGACTATACTCTAACATTTTTATAATACAGCACGAGGCAATGCAGCAGAGCAGGGGACATTAGCCCAGACCTTGGGTCTGCACCAGCACCGGCCAGCAGAACCTTCTGGGATGGAAATGCTCCACGTCTGCCCTGTCCAGTGTGTGGTAACACCAGCCACACAGCTAACGAGCCCTTGATATGTGGCCAGTGCATCAAGGATCTGAATTTTCCACTGTACCTAGTTTAAATTTAAACAGCCAGGATAGGGTACATGGCTACCACACAGCACTGTGAGAATCTATACACACCTGAGTTCAAGTTGTAGCTCCCCCCCTTACCAACCTAAGGCACGTGGACAGTGGTACGGAAGCCACACGGCTGTTGGGGGGACTGGCTGAGTCAAGATGGGTAATGAGTCTGTCTCACAAGGAGTCCGCCTGCAGGCCCACTTCCACCCCCGTGCTGGGGAAGGCAGCCTCCTGCGCCTGGAAGAGGTCACTGCAGGAAGGTGACCCCAGCCGGAACTGTCTCCCCGTTAGCTCACCCCCAGCGGGGCCGCACCCCGCCCCTCGTCTGCACCCCGGGACAGCTCCCAGTGTCTGGGACAAGCTTTCTCTTCGGCAGCTGGACAGCCCAGCCTCCTCGACGATGTCCCACAGAACACGCCCCCGTGGGCTTCACAAGCAGCAAGGTTCCTGCACAGCCGTGTGAGCCCAGAGGGGTGATGATGACGGAAGCCCCCAGCCCACGTGGAGCCGGCGACGACCCCCGTCCCGCCTCCCTTCCAAGGCAGGCGCCTCTTACCGGAGCGCGTTGTGGGTGTCCGAGTACCCGTCGGCCTCTGTGTCCTTCACGATCATCCAGTCAAAGACCAGCCCGGCCAGGGTGCTGAACGTGTTTCCTGTAGGAGCAGAGGGGCGTACCCGAGTTATCCCCCGGGTCCAGGGGCAGGGGACATGCACGAGCCCCTGCAGAGCAGGCAGCACTGCCTGCAGCCTCCGGCCTCCATTCAGCAGGGAGGGAGGGAGGGAGGGGAAACGAGGCTGAAAGGATCAGGGTCACGTGACCGTGAGGAGTGAGCCCTGGCCTCCCGGGGAAGCCGTGTCCTTCCCGCTGTACCTCCTGCCTGTGCGCACCCATCACCCCTCACGCGGGGAAGTGCTTTACGGTTTAGATGGTGGTTCCTGAGACTGTCACTCACTCCCCCCTCACCACCTCCCTGTGCTGGGAAAGGAACCCAGGCCGTGTGCTTTCATGTGCCCATCCTTGCCCCTCGGCCGAGATGCTGAGACCCCAAGTCCCGGGTAGAGGAGGTGGACGCTCGCACAGCCGGCCTCGGCTCTGAAGCCCTGGCTGCCGTCCGCGTGCCTTGGACCAGACGCCAGAACACGCGGAGCCTGGCACGTGACTGGGCGACCGCTGCCGGAGGAGCAGGACTCAGGGAGGGTCTGAAGCCCTCCGTAAACACCTTGTCACGGTAACTGCAAGACCTGGTTCTACGCAGACACCCGGGAACAGGGCGGGGGATGAAAACTGGGGGCTCAAAGGCCTGATCTGCTGGGAACTATGGTTTGCTTTTTCCCCAGGTGAGGTTGATTTTACATTTTTTAATTGGCTCCCATCATTTCAAATTAAGAAATGCAGTATACTGTATATCCAACTTGCAAGTTCAAAAGTCTGAAGACCCCGCTGCCTGGGCCCTGCTTCCTCTGGTGATGAGAGGCTGGCTCAGCCTCTCCAGCTGGTCTGTCCCACTCCCCACACCACACCCTACCACCCACACCCACTCCATCTCCATCATCTCCATTCCTGTCTGGCCAGCCCCCAAAACAGAGCATCTGGGGCCCAGGAAAGCTCTTTCTTCACTGCAAAGCACAGAGCATTTAGAGTCAGGCCCCACCCCACCTCTGACGTCTCAGGGCTCTTGAGATCGACAGGAGAAAGTGCCCCCAGCGAGGTGCCTGGGGGGTGCCAGCCAGCTCAGGGGCAAGTACGGTTCAGCACGGCCTTCTGAGGACGAGAAGACCGAGGCTGGGGGAGGCCTCCTTGGGTCTCTTAACCTGGAAAATGGAGACAGGAAACCCTGTGTTCATCCATTTCAGTGGTTACCCTTGGAGCTCTGTTTTTCAGAGTCAGAATCCCCGCATCTCTGTCATGTTCAGGTGTGAGGGGAGGGATGAATGTGGGATCATTCCTGGAGCAGAAAGCATCCTGGGGCTTCCAGAAGTTTCACCCACATGGGCAGGTGCGCATGCAGGACCAGCTGCCTAATTTGCAGGGCTGTATGCAAATGAAAACTTGGGGCTCCTCATTCCAAAGGCAGGGAAAGCACCAGAAGGAGGCAAGTCAGACTTGGGAGAGTTGGAAGGAGACAGAGAAAGTCCCAGGCACGGGGCTGGCTGAGGGGGTGCTCCCTTGGGCGGGTAGGGACACTCTAGGGTGAGTGCAGACCCTTAGAGGTACCCAGAGGCCCTGCCCTGCAATTTGGGGTACACATGGATGTGCCAGTTACAGGGGTCCCCTCCTGCCAGCCACTGGACCAACACAGTGTCCTAGCTGAGCAGGCTCTGTGGAAACTGAGTCAGGCATCTCTCCTTCCCGCTCTGCTGATCCCCACGCTAAGCCCCGGTAGCCTGTGTATGGATATGCTAGGAAACCAGATGAGGGTGGGTGAGAGGCTCACTCCGGCCAAAATGCAGCCTCTAGAACGGACGTGCCCTGGGACAGGGATGGCCTCTGCCACGCTCCACCCCGCATACCCTGGGGACACACGCCTATCCCAGGCCCCCGCTGGGGATGGAAGGTGGCCGTAGTCACAGGACAAGGCTGGGGAGGGAGAGGACAGGCAGGACCCAGGACACCAGGGGACAGGGCACAGGTGGCCAGGAACCCAGCCCAGGAGGCAGGGAGGTGGCAGGGAAGGAGGATCTCAAAATCACTGAGGCTCCAAGTCCCATCAGACCCCACTCACAAAACACGAGTACAAAAATAAATTTATTAAAATTTCAAGACAGCAACAGTGGAGCATTAAACCAAGCCTGGGGACCTTTGTAGCACGAGAGCCTGTGTGAAGCTGGCCCTGACGTCTGGGTGACAAAATAAAACCACAGGAGATGGCACGTGACCTGACTACAACTTCCCAGAGTGGACAGTGGGCAAGGGCACCTTCCAGCAAAACAGGCTCCAAGACCCACCCACACATTCAGCAGGAATTTGCAGGCTTGGAGGTAGGGGCGGTTCAAGAAGCTTCTGCCTAGAGTTTTGCCGTGTCTCTTTGAAAAGCAGCTATTATGTACTCCTGAAACTAACACAACATTGTTAATCAACTATACTCCAATATAAAATAATAGACCTACTATGTGCCAAGTGCTCACATTAACAAGGAAATCCCAGGGCCCAGTCTCCGGAGGCTGCACCCCCTGTCCTGGTCCCAGGAGGGCAGCCGGAAAACACTAAGCAATTCAACTTAACAAACATTTGCTGGATGCCCGCTGGGCCCAAAGTCCAGTGTCAAACAAAGAATGAAGTGATCCCAATTCTGCCCAAGTGCGGAGCCTGACAACGAGTAAAAAGTGCCCCGTGCCCCCAAGGCTGGGCTTGCGAATCACTGAGGGATTTCAAGGAGGGACAAACTCCACCTTGCGAGAGCCCTGGAGGAGAAATTAGAGGGGATGCCCAGAGGGCCTGGGTTTCAGAAGGCAGAGATCCGGAAGTGTGAGTGGAAGGTGCTCTGAGTGGGAGGTGAGGCGTGGCATTTGGGGGACCGGAGCCGCCCAGCACTGCCCGGGCACCAGGTACATGCGGGCTGGGAGAGAACTCTGAAAACATTAACTCGAGGCAGGAACCCTGCAGATGGCCTCAGGCCAATAAAGTAGACCCCAGCCCCTGGTGCAGACCACGGTGCCCAGGAAAAATGCAGCAGCTGGAGACAGGCAGTGTGGCCTAGTGGACAAGAGTTCCAGCCCCTGCTCTGCCGCCCACGAGCTGCATGACCCTGGGTGAGTCACTGAAGCTCTCTAGGCCTCAGCTTCCTTGTCTGTACAATGGGCTAATGTATAATTACCATCCACCCTCGTGAGGTAAAAGACTACACTTAGGGCTGGGCACCTAACAATGTTTGCTGAGCCACAAGCAGGTTAAAAACCAAACAGGCACCAACCTAGATAAGGTACATCCCTTCTGAGACTGGGGGGCCCTCCAAGGTTATGAAGGTCCAGTTTGTCTTTACAAAGGAGACTGACCAGTAGGGAGGATACAGGCTCAGGACAAAGGAAGAGGGGATTTCTAAGGAACTAGTCCAAGTGCTTCTGGGTGGGGACACCCTCACAGTGAACAGGGAGGCAGGGAGTGAACCACCTGGTGCCACAAAGGTGGGCCTTGACCTGGGCTCTTCCTGAAAGGCCAGTGTATGCAGGCCTGGGTGAGCCAGGGTTCCCCCCGCAACTGGCCACATGCACCACCAAAACCTTAGGAGTGGGAGGACTGTGAAACGTGATCCCCTAGGGCCACGGGGCACCTGTCCCACACAGGAAGGCCAGGCAGCCACCTTCCATTCCTGACACATCCACCAGCTGCCCAAGGGGAAAAACCAAAGTGACTTAAAAATGAATAAACTATAAAAAAAAAAAAAAAAAAGATGGAGCATAACAAGTGATGGTGAGGATTTGGAGAAACCGGAACACTCATGCATCACTGGTGGGGATGTGAAACAGCACAGCCACTGTGGAAACACTCTCCGGCTGTTCCTCAGAAAGGTACATATAGAGTTGCCCTTTGACTCAGCAATTCCACTCCTGGGTGTAGACCCAGGGGAAATGAAAGCCTATGTCCACACAAAGACTCGAACCCATGTTCACAGCAGCACTACTCACAACAGCCCAAAGGGGGCAGCAACCCAACTGTCCACCAACTGACGGACGGATAAACAAATGTGGTCCATCCATACAACGGAACATCACTCAGCCGTGAAAAGGAACGAAGCACCGCCACAGGACACAACATGGGTGAACCTTGACAACATGCTCAGTGAAAGATGGCAGACACCAAAGACCACACACTGTATGATTCATTCATATGAAAGCTCCAGAAGAGGCAAATCTATACACACAGAGAGTAGATGAGTGGCTGCCAGGGGCCGGAAAGAGAAAAGCACAAGAACTGACTGCTAATGGGTGTGGGGTTGCATTCTGCAGTGATGAAAATGTTCTAAAATTAGACAGTGGTGACGGCTGTACAACTTTGTGAATATACTTTTAAAATAAACCACTGAACTGTACACTTTAGATGGGTAAATTTCATGGTATATAAATCTCGATAAAAATAAACAAAACTTGGGTCGTGGGGAGGGATAGATTGGGAGTTTGGGAATGACATGTACACACTACTATATATAAAATAGATAATCAACAAGGACCTACTGTAGAGCACAGGGAATTCTGCTCAATACTCTCTAATAACCTATATGGGGCAAGAATTTGAGAAAGAATAGATACATGTATAACTGAACCACTTTGCTGTACACCTGAAACTAACACAGCATTGTAAATCAACTATACTCCAATATAAAATAAAAATTTTTTAAATAAACAAAACTTTATTTTTTAAGTGACAAGACAGGAAATAGACCAGAGAGGTTAAGAGCAGGGGTTGGCACACTACGGCTCTTGGGCCAGATCTAGCGCCCACCAGTTCTTGTGAATAAAATTTTATTAGAACAGCTACGCCCATTCATTGCACACTGTCTGTGGCTGTTTTAGAGCCACGCTGACACAACTGAGTGGTTGCTGCAGAGACGATCGGGCCGGCAAAGCCTAAAACGATTACCCAGCCCATCACCGAAAACACGTGCTGACTCCTGGCTGAGAGGGAACTCAGGACCCAACCAGGCCAGAGCTCAGATTCTGGCTCTGCTGCGAACCAAGGACTAGGATGTGTGTGTGCCTGGTCTGTGTGTGTCTGTATGTGCACTGTGTGTTCTCTCTCAGTCTCCGCTCCTGGAAGTGAAACGAGTCAGGACAGGTGAGGCGCCCAGAGACGCCTGGCTCCAGTGAGCGGCATATGACCCCCGCCACCGCGTCGGGCAGGTGAGCTCCCATCAGCTCGCTGCACAAACTCCGCCTCGGTGCCCTCTGCCTCAAGACCAGGTGCAAATCCCACACCTGACACAAGGCCCCTTTATATCCTGTGTCCCTTGGCCTCTCCAATTTCAGTCTCAAGGATGAAATGGGGTCCCCGCCTGGCAGACCCCACATCCTCCGAGGCTCAGTCAAACATCCTGCCTTCTAAGAAATTGTTCTGACCCCTGACCTCCACGCCCCACCTCCAAGCCCCCTGGAGTTGCTCCCCCACCCAGTGGTCCCTTCACACTCTGCACCCAACGTGATTACAAACCGCACCTGCCGGGATGCATGTGGGGCCTGATCTACCCGTGGACCCCCTGGCCTGAGATGCTAGGGGCAGAGGCCCAGTGCGCCCGCCCCACCACAGCAGTACCCCAGGACCTGGCAGACCCAGAAGGCAGAACACACTCCATGGCCACCCAGCGCACTGAGCACCCACCACACACCAGGCGGGGCTGACCCTTCACGCTCACTCACCAGGTCCTCGTGACCAGGTAAGCATCATTATGTCAGCTTCACAGATCAGAGGGGAGTTCAGAGAAGCTGGGCAGCTTATCCGATGAATGAATACAGAGCGGAAGGAAGGCTCGGACAGATGCTTCGAAACACTGATTCTGCCCCCAAGGGACATCTGGCGATGGCTGGAGAGATTTCTGGTTGTCACAACTCAGTGGGTGCTACTGGCATCCAGTGCATAGAGGCCAGGGATGCTGCCAAACACCCTAAAATGTACTGGGTAGTCCCCACCACAAAGAATTATCTACCCCAAATGTCAATCCTGCCTAGACTGAGAAACCCTGATCTATAACAATGTTTTGAAAAAGCCAGGGCAGGGGGGCTAGAGTGGTCAGGGAAGATTTCAAAGACAAGGTGAGTCCTGGCTTGGACGTGAAGTTTTAGAAGATCCTTCATCTGGAAGATGCCTTTTGCCTGACCTACTTTGTCCAACAAGAACCTTAACCTACAAATTTTCCCTTTGCTCCTTGACCAAGAGGTCAGGTTACAGCCAAGATAGTCTGCCAACCAGCAGAACAGACCTTCCACAAAGAATCCCAGCCCAGAACAAGCCAATGTTCTGCTATGAGGTGAAGGATGGTACGTGGGGCCGGCAGCATAGACGTGCTCTCTTACACACACACACACGCGCACGCGCGCCTGCGTAGGCTGCAGTCTGGATCAGGAAGCCAGCCCCAGACCCCAGAGCCTCTGCTGTTCACAGCAGTGACCCCGTGAGCCCCTCCCAGCTGTGCACAGGCACGGAGCTGGCCTCCAGGCCCTGTGGAGAAGTGGCCGTGGCCTCGCTGCCACCGTGGGCCTGGCATCCACTTAGAGGTGGTCCTGACCTCTTCCACGTTGCCCCCCTGGCCGGAGCAGCCCGCCTTGGGGGAGAGCGGGCCGCACACGAGGAGAGGAAGAAACAGAGCCCGCCAGGCCAGTGGCCTCACCTTCCGAGTCCAGGGCCTGGATCTTAAGCTCCAGCGGGGAGTCCTCCAGGTAGAGCTCGCGGGTGGTGGAGACGATCTGAATGCCGTGGATGAGGTCCACGATGGCGTCGCAGCGCAGGACCTGGCCGGTGGCTGCAGGGGAGGGAACACGGGGTCAGCCGGAGGGCGGCCACCCCACCTCCAGCGCCTCATAGGTTGGGCGGTCTTATTCTTCGGCAAAGACAAGGGAAACCAACAATCCCCCCCAAAAAACGGGGCTGGAAGAACCGAGTCGACCCTCAGGAGCTCCACGAGGCCCGAGAGTCAGCACGGACGTCCAGGAAGTAAGGGCCTTCCAGACACTTTCACTGCCCATCTTGTAGTTTTCCACCGCGAGCGCCAGCGTTTAAAGCTGCGTGCAAACACTCTCCCTAGAATTCCTAGTTTTGCTCAGTGTAACCACTGAGCTAAACGACAAGGGTTCTGGTACGATGAGTTAGCCTCCAAAAGGACGATGCTGTTCTGAACGCCTGTCCCTACCCTGAGATTAGCAGTTACACCCGGAATTTGTGCGTTTGTGTGTGTCTGTGTTTACACTGCAGCTTTTGCATAAGACTATCGACTACACTATAGTACAAAAAAAGAGTGTGCACGTCGACACGGATTTCTTACTTGCTCCATCAATAAGACACATAAACGGCATTACCTGGAGAATCCTCTAACGTAAAAAATAACAGCTTGTGACACGAAATCATTCCGACCATTCTCCAGGCACCATATAACTACTTGTACACCCTTAACTATGTGAGAAAGCCATTCAACCCCATTTATCAAAAACCTTAAAAATATTCATAGGCTGTGACCCAGTAAAGCTGCGAATCTATCCTTGGCAGGAAATAACCTGAAAGAACCCAAAATTGTTCCCCGAATGAAACTATTTATTTTCCTATATGACACTGAAACAAACATCTGAAAACAATCTGAATGCCTCATATAAGGGAATGCTTATAGCACAACCTCTGGTTAAGAATATTCTTCAGCCATTAAAAATACAGAGTGAAGTAAGTCAGAGAGAGAAAGACAAATACCTTATGCTAACACATATATATGGAATTTAAGGGGAAAAAATGTCATGAAGAACCTAGGGGTAAGACGGGAATAAAGACACAGACCTACTAGAGAATGGACTTGAGGACATGGGGAGGGGGAAGGGTAAGCTGTGACAAAGCGAGAGAGTGGCATGGACATATATACACTACCAAACGTAAGGTAGATAGCTAGTGGGAAGCAGCCGCAGAGCACAGGGAGATCAGCTCGGTGCTTTGTGACCACCTAGAGGGGTGGGATAGGGAGGGTGGGAGGGAGGGAGACGCAAGAGGGAAGAGATATGGGAACATATGTATATGTATAATTGATTCACTTTGTTATAAAGCAGAAACTAACACACCATTGTAAAGCAATTATACTCCAATAAAGATGTACAAAAAAAATTCTATAATAAAATGGGAAACTTTTCATACCATGTTAGGTGGGGGAAAAGCATGACAGAAAATTCATTGTTTTCTAAGCATCTTACGACCATAATATGGCAAATTAAATATGGGGAAGTGAAACATTGCACAACTTTCTTCATTTTGAATCAACGCCCATTAAGAGTTATTTTGGTAACAACTAATAACTTAGAAATGAAAGCCAGCCTCCACGGGAGGGCAAGCAGGACAAGGTTGTGGCAGGAGGGACCAGGGTTCATGTTGCCTGCTCAGTGTCGCCCCAGCTCCATGGGCGTCCTCAGACCCAACAAGAGAAGGGAAAGCATGGCCATGGGCTCTTCCGTCCCTGTGGCCCGAGGCCTCAGCGGGGTGTTTCCAGCCGCTCAGCCCCCATCCCCACCAGGGGCCACGCGGCACACTGGGAGGCCTTACTGATGTCTTCCGCGAAGATTATGCTTGTGAGGCGGGCGGGCTGGGACAGGCGGGCCTGCACCACTGCCTTCTGGGAGCACTGCTGCTCGTCCTGGCCCAGCGGCTCGATGCTGGCCACCTCCGGCCGGGTCGATGACCTGCGGCGAGAAGAAGAGAAGTCACCCTCTGGAGCCACCGGAGAGGCAGGGCTGGGACCAGAAGCCAGAGCCGCAGCCCCCCCCCCCCCCCACCGCCGATCTGTCCCAGACTCGCAGGACAGAGAGGCCAGGCTCCACCAGCTTCAAACCCAGTGGAGACAGGCAGCCGAGGCCCCTCTAGTAGGAGCAGGACATCCTGAGGGCGAGGACCTCCCCCCCACCTCCCCCCCACCCCAGCCCTGAACATATCACACAGGCAGAGAGTCACTGCTCGGGACACTGGAAAACACCTCCATGTTCAACAGTCACCTGACAGGACTATGCCAAGGAACTGGAAATAACTATTGGTGGGAAAAGCGCCTACGGTCCCTGGGGAGGAGGAGAGGCCAGGTACCTGCTGACCTCTAGGCAGGACCTGGCACACGGCAGCCTCCCAGATGGTCACCTCCATCCCCAACAGGCCCTACAAACCCAGAGCTCACCGACGGGAACCTTGGCAACAGGCACAAGGCCCAGCGCACGGGGCCGAGGTAACAGGGAAGGTGGGCGGAAGCGCAGGTAAACACCTTCGCCACGGAGGGAGGATGGGTCATACTTCACAGAAGCGATGGTTAATCACCCTGCACCCCGAGGCAGGCAGAGAGCGCCGGACGTGAGAGGGGATGAGAGGCAGAAGCAGATGTCTGGCAAACGCAGAGACACCCAGAGACTGTTATTAAAATACAGAAGCGTGCTGGGGGAGTGTGGTGGTTAATTTTACGTGTCAACCTGGCCAGGCCATGAGGTGCCCAGCTACCTGGTCAGACATTATTCTGGGTGTGTCTGGGATGAGATTAACATTTAAACCAGCAGACTGGGTAAAGGAGATTGCCTTCCCCAGTGTCGGTGGGCCTCACCCAATCAGTTGAGGCCTGAATAGAACAAAAAGGCTGACCCATCTGCAACTGAGAGGGAGTTCCTCCTGCCTGAAAGCCTTCAGAGGCGTGTATACACACACACACACACACACACAAACATACACACATATTGTTTCTCTGGAGAACCCTGACCAATACAGGGAGGCCAAAGAAGATAACGAAAGAAACTATCTACCATGTGTTAAGCCCAGAGCCAAATACTTCTGTCCATAAGATCACTTAACCCTCCAGTAGGCCTATATGGGAAAACCAAACCGAGGCTCAGAGAGGTTGAGTAATTCCGCAAAGCCACACAGCTGTGCGTGGCAGGGCCAGTGATCACAGCCAGGTCTGTGTGACTCCAGATCAGACAATCCTCCCACCACACGAGTGCTTTCCCCAGGGTACGGAGCACACAACACCAGAGAGCAGTGAGGCACTGATGAACTATCTTTAAATTGACTCTTTATGTCATTTAATTACTACACATTCATTTTTAATTGTTTCAGGAAAAACAAATGTATCAAGCTTATGAGCTCCTAAATGTTAATACTGAAGAGGATGTCCGATGTTCAAAAAAGGAGTCATTTTGAAGGAAACAGTAAGTTTTCGTATACGTGGTACACTAAAAAGGCAGCACTCTGACAGTGGCATTCCCAGGACAGCTGTGAGGGGCGGGGTCTGTCCATCAGTTGCCATTCTCCAGTGTTTCTATAAAACAAGGACAGAGCGGCCTCTCACACTGATAGCTGGAGCTCTCAGAACCAGTCTGTCCCCACACTGGCTGGGGAGGACCCACATGAGGCACGGAGGGAAGGGGGGAGAAGGCACGTGGGCCGCACCAGCTCCCTCAGCCTAACCCTCGCGGGCTCTGGGCTCATGGCCCAGGCGGCAGGACGGGTCCAGGGAGCAGGGCTCAGAGAAGGCGGGGTCTGCACAGAGCTGACAGCTGAGAGGCCCACCCAGAAACCGGCTCCGAAGGCCAGGTCACTTGGACACAGCATCACGTTCTGCCGAGGAAGCAGGTCCGGGATCAATGGCTTTTCTGCCGGAAGAGCCTTCCTCTGTCTCCAGTTTAAACGAACGGCCGCTGCTCAGAAAGGATGAGAGCTGCTCCAGCTTGCCCACCTGGTCGTTCTGTGCATCTCAGCTGGTGGTCAGCACGCCTGCCCACCCTCCCCACTCATGGACTCGCCTTAAGGCCCACAGGAGGAGCTTCAGGGGCCTCCCCAGGCCCCTGGCGCAGGCAGTGATGGTGACACGGCCTCAGTCTCTGTTGAGAAGGTGAACGCCTAGGGCAGCAGGGTGCTGCCACTCGCCAGCTGTGTGACATTGAGCAAACAATTCCACCTCAATTCTCTGTGCCTGTTTCCTCAGCTGTACAATGGCAATAAAAGTGGTACCTGCTGCAAAGGGTTGGGGCGGATTAGATAGGATGACAGATGTAAAGCTCTTACTGCAGGGCGTCGCACATAGTAAGCTCTCCAACTCAGGCACCAGAAGGAGGTGCCTAAATGAAGGGCTTCTGGCCCTGAGGTGTTTGGCGAGATTCTGACCATAGACCTTTGCTTTTTAAAGAAAGTAAGAAAACATGGGCCCTTCTAGATTGTGATCGTTCATGTGTGACCTGTCCATCCCCTTTCCTGAATGAAGCCTGACCCTGATCCCTGCTGGTGGGGCCCTACCCCCAACCGCAGACATCCTCAGAGCCACAGGCAAAGATTCAGGCCCGAAGTAGGGTTCACTGCTGGCAAGAGCCTGAAGCTCCCGACTTCGAATATAACCTCTGCTCCAAAGTTCTCCCTCCCCCAGCTTCCCCCGCATCCCTCCACTGATGCTGACCCTCCACTTCTCGCATCCCTCCCACCAGCTCTTGTGCGGCCCGGGCTTGAGGGCTCATGGGAAATGGTAACTCTTCCACGGACCCATCCCTGACCCTCCTCAACCTCCACTCAGCTCTCACAGCTGGTCCTCCTTGGGGTCCCTAATGCACCCATTCGTTCATTGCATCCATATTCATTGGGTGATGTGCAGTATTCCAGGCACCGTTCTAGGTGCCGGGGACACAACGAAGTACAAAATACACATTAATCCCCACCTTCACGGAGTTTACGTTTTAGTGGGAGGAGAACAAGGATAGACAAAATGAGTGAGTGAAGGTGGGATCTCAGACAACAGTGCTATGGACAAATAGAAGGCACGGAAGGGAAAGGCTGTAGTTTCCAACTGGATGGTGAAGGGAGCCTCCCTCAGAGGGGACATGTGAGGAGGAGGGGCAGACACAGGATCCCTGGATATCTAGGAGAAGGGCATTCGGGCAAAAGCACGGGCGAGTGCAAAGGCCCCGAGACCATGGCTGGCGTGATCCTTCTCCTTGTCTGACCCCCTCGGAGACAGCGCGTGAGGACAGCACCCGTGCGTGCTCATTTCTTGCCCTCACAGAACCCAGCATAAGACTCTGGTGCGAGTTTTTGTAGATGCCCCTTATCAGGTTATGGATTCTCTTCTACTCCGAACTTGCTGCAAATTTCTATCATGAATGACTGTTGAATGTTCTGCACCTATTGAGACCATTATATGGCTTTTCTTCTTCATTTTGTTGATACAGGAATTAATTGTTTATTGTTGATCAAGCAATTACACTGATTGGTTTGTGTTAAACCAGCCCTGCATTCCTGAGATCCACTCCACTTGGTCATAATACAACACCCTTTTTATATGTTTCTGGATTTGATGTGCTGCAATTTTGTTAAGGAATTTTGTACTCTGCGTCTGTGAATTTCTTTTGCTTATAACGTTTGAGGCTGGTTTGCAATCAGTGTAACGTTGGCCTCATAAAAAGGAGCTAGGAAATGACTGTTCTTCCTGCCTTTCCTGAAAGAGTTTATGAAGGATTTGTACTATTTCCTCCTTAAACGTTTCATAGAAATTACAAGTGAGGCCACCTGGGCTTGGAGTTTTCTATTTTTTTTTTTTTTGCGGTACGCGGGCCTCTCACCGCTGTGGCCTCTCCCGTTGTGGAGCACAGGCTCCGGACGCGCAGGCTCAGCGGCCATGGCTCACGGGCCCAGCCGCCCCGCGGCATGTGGGATCTTCCCCGACCGGGGCACAAACCCGTGTCCCCCGCAACGGCAGGCAGACTCTCAACCACTGCACCACCACGGAAGCCCTGGAGTTTTCTTTATGAGAAGGTCTGTCATTATAAACTTAATTTTACCAAATGTCCTAAGTGGACTGAGAGGCACCAAGGGCTCTCTATGCCTGAGAACCCTTCCCCAAGTCCTGCACAGGAGGTGGGGAGCCTGCGGTTCAGTTCTGGGGGGCATGTTGCTTCCTCTCCTCTCGAATTGCTCACCCACATCCCAGCGGGACCCCCTCTCAGATCACAGCAGCTCCCGACAAGGGCCCCAGGTGAGCAAACCCAGGGTATATATACTGCCCCCCCCCGCACACGCACACACACGCACATACACACACACACACACACAGAGCTGGGCAAACAGGAAGCAAGGCAAATGTGCACACGTGGGTGTCATTCCTGCAGGGGACCCGTGTTGGGTTTTGGCTGCCCAGACTCCATTCCCCCTCCTCAGTAACAGCACCCAGCTTTTTTGGGGGTGCTGCTCTCCTCCACCCTCAGACCATGAGGCTCCAGGGCACCCATGCTCCTTGGACCCTGGGAGGCAGGTGGCTGGGGCCTGGCCGATTGGCTGTTCATCCCCCTGGATGGAGGTGTTCAGACCCAGCGTGCAAGGCTTGACAAGGGCTGCAGGGCTGGACCCCGTCCTCTTGCTACCCCAGGGGGCACCCGGCTGAGGCCCGAGACCAGGCCCTGCTGACATCACTGAGCCCTGTGTGCAGCCTGAAACAAACTCTGCCAAAACAACATCCCTGCTTTATTTAAACTATTTTGGTTTGAGTTTCCTGTCACATGCAGGAAAGTCAGGAGAGTTGAGACAAATGAAATCCCCTGACTGAATTCTTCAAGACTTGTGGCCTTATTTCGTTCAAACTACTGGTACTATATTTTTTTAAAAAGAAAAAAAAATTGTCATTTATTATGTGCTTACTATGTGTCAGGCTCGAAATAAAACATATCACAAGTGTTTTATTTGCCTCCCAACAGTCCTATTGAAACCCCCCATTTGATACACAAGGAAACCCCTGCACGGATGTGAAGTAACCTGCCCAGGGTTACATTCCTGGAAAACACCTCAGTCGGGCCTGGCTCTAGACTCCTGGTCCAGACACCACCTCCCCCCTTGTGGTGAATGCACCCAGATTGTTCAAAACAGAGCTAATGGCCTCCACCTACCTGGGGCTGCCCATGGGAGGGCCCAGGCTGCCAGACCTCAGTGAAAAATGGCTCCATCTCCTCAATCACCCCTTACCCCACATGCAGCCTTAATACTGCTTCTTAATGTGTCATCAACTTCCCTTAAATGCTACTGAGCCTGGGTAAAACAGCCATTGATGAGACGGTCTGGCACACTTCCCGTGCATCCCAGGACTGAGCTGAGTCTGTGACCTGGTTTTGAATGTGGTTCTGCCGGTGAGTGGGGAATAACATGCAAAGTATGCAAAGGAATTAGAGGAAAAACTGGTTCTGCTATTTGGTTCCCTCTGTCATCCCCACCTGCAACATTCAAAGTCCCTGCCTCTGGACTTGGGTCTCTGGCCACCCACCGGAGCAGCTGCCTGGACACCTGCACCTTCCGCC
Source organism: Monodon monoceros (assembly GCF_005190385.1). Classification (NCBI taxonomy): domain Eukaryota; kingdom Metazoa; phylum Chordata; class Mammalia; order Artiodactyla; family Monodontidae; genus Monodon; species Monodon monoceros. Next base: position 99,872,758 of record NW_021703780.1, on the reverse strand, counting down.
CTTCCCGGCCCCCCATCCAGTTACATCCAAGTAACCTTCGTATCTTTTTCTTACTTTTTTCTTTTATTTGTTTTTTTAATTTTTTTTAAGATTTTTTTTTTTTTTATGTGGACCTTTTTAAAGTCTTTACTGAATTTGTTACCATACTGCTGTTTTCTGTTTTCCGTTTGGGTTTTTTGGCTGCGAGGCATGTGGGATGCCAGCTCCCTGACCAGGGATCAAACCCGCACCCCCTGCATTGGAAGGTGAAGCCTTAACCACTGGACCACCAGGGAAGTCCCTTACATTTTTCTTTTAAATTGATTCTTCTTTATTGAAAACGTACTTTATTTATTTATTTATTGGCCGTGCCCCATGGCATGTGGCATCTTGGTTCCCCGGGATTGAACCTGCGCCCCCTGCAGTGGAAGTGCCCCGTCTTAACCACTGACCCGCCAGGGAAGTCCTGAAACAATACTTTAAAAGGAAACTTTATATCACTAGTGTAAATAGAAAGCCTATACCATTTGCCATCCATCTGAGGTAACAATAAAAACAAACAAGAATCGAAACAATGTTACTGCATTTGGGGTGGGGTGGGGGACACTGTCACCCCCAAAAAAGAAACAGGCAGATATTACAGGGTATTAGGAAAAGCAGAAGGTGGTTGTAGGGGCCGGGGGACGGGGAGGGGTTAGCATTTAATGGGGACAGAGTTTCAGTTTGGGAAGCTGAAAAAGTTCTGGAGATGGTGGTAATGGTTATATAACAGTGTGAATGTCTTGATGCCACTGAACTGGACACTTAAAAATGGTTAATTTTATGATATGTATATGTTACCAAATTTTTTTTAAAAAGAAGAAATGGAAACAACATGTTGGCACCAGAAATGAATTTTTTATCTTGAGGGTGTCTAATGGGACAGGGGAACCCGGGGACAGGGAGGGTCAGGCCAGAAAGCTACAGTGGAAAAAGGAGAAGTGACGGTTGTGCAAAGAAGCAGTGAGTGGGGGCAGAGGAAGACACAGCCCTCCCTCCACCCACCGGCCGGTCCACCCTTCCCTGCCCCCCATGACAGAGGCAGGGCCTGCAGGGCGGAAGCCACCTCAAGGGGCAGAGCAGGCTTGGGCTGGTGAGGGGGGGGACCCACAAGGGAAGCAGGAAGAAAACCACCCACGGAAGCAGGAAGAAAACCACCCACGGAAGCAGGATGGAACATCTACCCAGCAGCATGGTGCTCAGGCACTGAAAACTTAAGATCATGAAGCAACACAGAAAAACAGCTGGGCTTTAACACTTGCTGGTGGTTGGTAGAGAAGGAAGTTCCCAAGTGACCTGAATACCAGGTTTGAGGTTTGTGGTGGTGGTGGGGGGGTGGAATAAGTGATCAAAAGGAAAACAAAATGGTGACTGACTGTGTTACAGTCAAAGGATTATGGGAGACTTCCGTGGTGGTCCGGTGGTCAAGATTCTGCGCTTCCAATGCAGGGGGCGTGGGTGTGATCCCCGGTTGGGGAACTAAGATCCCACATGCCACTCGGCCAAAAAAAAAGGATTATGGGATACTTCTCTTTTTCTCCCTTTTCCCAACTTTCTCTCTCGTGTCATTTATATAAAGGATGCCTTAAAAAGAAGCTAATGAAAGATGCTTTGGAGCCCTTTCAATAACATGAAATATCAAAAAAGAATCAGGAGTTTGCCACATAACCAGCAATCCCTCGTTGTGACTGGAGGGATTCAATCAGGTCTGGCCAATTCGCCAGAGGCTGCAAACCCCTGAAAGAGGTGGAACAGGGGGCACGGTCCCAAACTCAAGACCGTCACTACTTATACGCGTCCCCCAGAGCACTGCCCTCTCTGAGGTTCCGACTGAAACGTGAACAGTTTTAACCTGATGCTCTCTACAGTTCCCCTGACCTTAAAATTGCCTGATTATTTGATGCTGTAAAATCAAGAAACAGGAAAAGCAGACTTAAAGCCCCTGGGGCTCAGACACGCAGTGATTCCAGTAAAGTGGGAGCTTGGCCGAAAAGTCCAAGGATGAGCAAAAACTCCCCCAAGGTCCAGGAAGGTTTTCACTTTCTCTGTTCTTCACCTCACAGACTCCACAGTGAACCCCTTGGGTGAAGAGGCTATTTTCCTCCCAGGTGTAGATGAATGCAGATAGAAAGCTTGCCTTTAGGCCCACGCTTAAAACTCCAGAGGGGACTCCTCAAAACCTAAAGCAATACCTGACTGAACTAGGAAGCGCACACTAAAAATAAGGGAAACATTTCCAATGCTTGACTGACAGAAGCTTTTCCTGTGAAGTTAAGGGGAAAATCACAACCACCAAACACCTCCAAGACACTTAAGGTAAGCAGTTACACATTTGCAATAAAAGCTATGGATCAGATTCAAAACAAGTTATAAGATACTTAGCATCCCTCTGATGCATCAGTGATTAGGAATGTTCTTTTCCCTTCCTCCTCAGAAACTATACAAGTAAATTAAAATCCACCAGCTCTTCTCAGAAAAGAAAATGCAGTTAGGAAAAAGAAAAAAAGTTGTTACTTTAGAAACAAAAAACACAGCTCTAGAATCTCAGAGGAAGCAGCATACAAATACACCGAAATGGATTCATTTGAAGCCAGCTGTTTTTAATAGCCAGCTTCCTCTTTCTTGCCCCCCATATCAAGAGAACAACTTCAACCAGAGAATGAGCACGATCACCTGCAAAGTGTGGACTAACAGGTGATCTCCCCACACCAGACAGGGCCCTGGACAGGGATGAAGAAAAGTTAAAGAGATGTGATATCAAGCCAGAAATACGACCCTCCAGAGGAGGCAGGCACTAAACCCAAAATGCATTTGTCTGATGTGGCGTGTCCTTATTTCAGGAGGTGACCTTCAGAACGCAAATAGGTACTAGTAATGCACATAAGCTAGAAAGTCTGAGCTCCGGCACCAGGCTCGCGGATGTGCACGGATGACTATCCGAACAGACTTAACACACGTTGGACTCTCTGTACTGTGATCACACCCTGTTACACTGTCTAGCCTTGAAACAGGGAACCAAAGGGAGTTGCAAGGGTGTAGCGCGTGGGGATCACCCCCTCCTTTTCATCTCCAGCAAGGTGGCAGGGAGGTGTGGTAGGGCCTTGGTCACACCCAGCACCGCCTGCACCCTGCTAGGAATGAACCTGCTCGGAGTGGAGCCCCGAGGCCGCTTCAGGCTGCTGCTCCTCCATCTGAAGGATGGAAGGGCTGGACCACATCACCCAGCTACCGTGAGGTGGGGCGGACCTCTAGTTTCATTAGCTCCTGGGGTTCCCAGATCACATCCCCCATAAAAGGTGCAGAACTCCTGCGTCCCCCCAGAAAGCTAGGGATCAAGGCAACCCTGCTCTGTGGGCAACCTGGGGTGAACCACCAACCATTCCCTTGCATTTCTCATCTGTAAAACAGATGCACCATCTGTTAAACACCTAGGGCTTCCTCCGAAAGACCTTTCATCAAAGGTTTACGTTCCTCCCAAAGACGCTGAACGACTGATTCGACTCCCACACACACCTTCCCCACTTCTCCACAAGCCCAATTCCCACACCAGTCCGGCGCCAGGGATGAGTCCCGGTCACCAAACTCCGGAAAGCGGCGTCCCCAGTCTAGGTCTCTCTGCAGGGCCCTGACCACCTCTCCCGGAGCCTGGACGAGAAAGGCGTGCGACCACGTGGACGCGCATCCCAGGACCAGCAGCGCCGGTGCGACCCTCTCCCTCCGGCAGGAAGTCCCTCCGGAAGCCCCGGGGCGGGCAGGGCTTCGCTGGCCCTTCGCCGCGTCCGCCGCACGCCCTCCGCGAGTCCCGCCGACAGCAGGGCTCCCGTCCGCATCACCTCCCGGGCGGGCCCCCTGCCGCCAGAGCGCGCGGAGGCCTCGGCGCCGCCATGCGCAGTAGGGGCGACCCACGCGCACGCCGCCGGATCACGCACGACCAGCCGCCAGGCCAGTGGCCGCCCGGCCGCCAAGCCGGCACCCGGGAGCGCGCGCCGGCGCACCTGCTGCGCGGGCCTGCTGGGGGCGCGCGGCTCCCGGCCTCCTGGCGCCGGCCGGGCCCGAAGGCCACGCGCCGCAGG
>NW_021703780.1:99815561-99863667 GCF_005190385.1 Monodon monoceros | reverse complement strand
GGGAGGGAGGGAGGGGGAGGGGCTCAGCATCACTGAATTGTGCGTGCAGAAACCCTAAATCTTAAATTCACTTTACAGGTTGTGCCCTAGGTTTGTAGTAGTCTTTGTCACGAGTTACAGGAGCGGGAGAGCTCTGCAGGTACCCTGTGCACCAGTGCCTTTAAGATGTTCACCTGCTGCGGTGAGGGCCCAGTCTAGTGGGAGGTCAGGAAGAGGCGGGGTAAGTGCACTGGGCCCGGCCTGTGTGAAGGGTCCAGGAAGTGTGCCCTGGATTGTAACCGGATAGGCACATGGATGCCCCTGCCTGATGAGGGAGGGAGAAGCTGAATTTCAATCAGGCTGGGAAAGGCTTCTTGGAGGAGGTGGCCCCTGGGCTGGGCATAGACACCTCACTAGGCTTCAGAGAGGCCCAGATGGTCTGAGCGTGCCCCTCAGGGGTCATCCAGATTTTGGATGGTGAGGAGGGCTGTTTGGAGATCACCCTCAAAGCCTAAAGGCCCCAGACCAGAGATCTCTTGGAGCTGGGCTCTTCCCTGGGTGGGGAAATTCCAATGGGTTCTCTTGTCTAAAGAAACAAGAGTTGTATGGACAAAGCAGCCTCAGAGCAGGTATCTGTGAGGAATTTTTAGTGTTCTTGTTTGCATGTTTTATTGATTCATTTTTTAGTAAATAACAGGTGAGTTTAAGCTAAAAAAGACTCAAAAGGGCTCATAGTAAAAGTGACTCCCCCTTACTGCCCCTCACCCAGTACCCTTCCCAGAGGCAACCAGTATTTTCTGCTTGTGTATACTTCCAGACAGATTTTATGCATGTACAAGCAAATACCTGTGTGTATACAGTTAAAATTCATGATATATAAAAAAAAATTCATGATATAACTTATCATGTTCCAATTATGCCCACTTAAATTGGCAAACCAGGAGCCTTGCCCAGCAGGTAAATAAATACAAAGGACTAGGCGGAGTATCAGGGATCTTAAGCCCATCTGGCCTGTTAGGATCATGAGTCCCTATGGCCCCATCTTTCCAGATCTTCTGATTATTGAGAAGAAATCAGTAATGTGGATTTGTAGATGAAACAGCTCAACTGTAAATGAATGCAACTGATTTATTAAAAACAAACATGCACACTCTTGGCCATTTATCCCAGGAAAATGAAAACGTATGTTTACACAGAAGCCCATACATAAAATGTTCAAAGCAGCTTTATTCATAATAGCCCAAAACTGGGGCTTCCCTGGTGGCGCAGTGGTTGGGAGTCCGCCTGCCCATGCAGGGGACACGGGTTCGTGCCCCGGTCCGGGAGGATCCCACATGCCGCAGAGCGGCTGGGCCCGTGGGCCATGGCCACTGAGCCTGCGCGTCCAGAGCCAGTGCTCCGCGACGGGAGAGGCCGCAGCGGTGAGAGGCCCGTGTACCGCAAAACAAACAAACTTAATAACCCGAAACTGAAAACAGCATAGAGGTCCTTCCACAGGTGATGGTTAAACAGACTGGGTGCATCCACACCATGGAATGCTACTTGGCAATAAAGGAACAAACTGTTGACACACTGGACAACTCAAATCTGCAGGAAATTATGCTGAGTGGAAAAAAAGCCAATCGCAAAAGGTTACATACGGCATAATTCCATTCATATAACGTTCTTGAAAAGCAACGTTATAGAACTGGAGAACAGGTGAGTGACTGACAGTGGGTGAGGGCCAGACGGGGTAGGGGTGGGGGGTGATGTGGCCATAAAAGGACAACATGTGAAATCTTTGTGCGGCTGGAAATGTTCTGTCTTGCCTGTGTCTATGGTAAATCCTGGTTGCAATGTCCTATGGGTTTTTTTTATTGTTGTTTAATTGACGTATAGTTGATTTACAATGTTGTGTTAATTTCAGGTGTACGGCAAAGTGGTTCATTTATATATATATTTTTTTCAGGTTCTATTCCATTGTAGGTTATTACAAGATATTGAATATAGTTCCCTGTGTGTCCTATAGTTTTGCAAGCAGTCACCATTGGGGGAAACTGGGAAAAGGGTGCATGAGTCTCTCTGTACGTCTTAAATATGTCTCTATGTCTTTTTTTTTTTTAAAGAATCAATTTTATTTATTTATTTGTATTTGGCTGCGTCGGGTCTTCGTTGCAGCGCACTGGCTTTCTCGAGTTGCGGAGAGCGGGGACTACTCTTCGTTGCGGTGCGCGGGCTTCTCAGGCTCAGTAGTTGTGGTGCACGGGCTTAGTTGCGTGGGGTCTTCCCAGACCAGGGCTCGAACCCACGTCCCCTGCATTGGCAGGCGATTCTTAACCACTGCGCCACCAGGGAAGCCCTCTCTCTATGTCTTAAAACCGCATGTGAATCTACAGTTATCTAAAAAGAAAAAAGTTTAATTACACAAACAAAAAAGCAAACATACAAACAGGCCTAACAAAATAATCCGGGTGGACACAACTTGCTGGCCACCTGTATGCTTTAATTTAAGGCGGTCAGGAAATTTCCCCAGCAAAACACTACGAATGGGAAGCAACAAAATGATGGATAGAACATTTTCCCATTTGAGATGTTTCCCTTTCTTTATATTGTCCTTAACTCTGTCCCCCCTCCCATTTTCACTTGCCAGTGAGCCTGGTAAGGGACCATGTCGGGGCCCCGGGGTCCATGCAGCACCCTCCTTCTCTGCCTTTGGGCGCCTTCTCTGGGTATCAAGTGCTTTATCTGAGAGTCAGGGAGACAGTGGGCATGGCCTGAGCAGGCCATGCTGCCCCAGGCACAGAGACCCTCAGGGATGAAGAGACCCCAGATTTGTCTACCTGATAAATAAAATGAGATAGGAAAATGACTTGTATCGGTGACTTCCACGCTCGGCATTTCCTACCACTCGGAAAAACCTTACAGTATCTGAGTACCATCTGTGCTGTTATTTCCTATTTGTCTTTAAATCAAAGTGTTTACATATATTTAAAAAGGAAACTTTGTCACTCCAGTAAGGAGAAAAACAGTATCTGTTGCCAAAATAGAAGTAGCCATAAAATAAATACAACGAAACAAAGGGATGCCGTTAAGTTACAAGGAGACACTGTTTCCTGCCAAAGGCTCAGAGCCCAAGGCCTGTTCTCACCATTCAGTGGGAGAGGACCAAGCACTGGACGATAGGGGCCTTTCTTCTTGAGCGAATAAGGGTTGAGAAGGAATTTCAAAGGCAAGGAACTATTCCTAGTGGCATGTTGTCATATTAGAACCTATCTACCACCTTTTTTTTTTTTTTTTTTTTTGCGGTACGCGGGCCTCTCACCGCTGCGGCCTCTCCCGTTGCGGAGCACAGGCTCCGGACGCGCAGGCTCAGCGGCCATGGCTCACGGGCCCAGCCGCTCCGCGGCACGTGGGATCTTCCCGGACCGGGGCACGAACCCGCGTCCCCTGCATCGGCAGGCGGACTCTCAACCACTGCGCCACCAGGGAAGCCCTACCATCTTTTTGCAACAAATAGATTTTTTAAATTGTGCAGTGGAGAAGCTCAAGCATTCACAAGAGTTGATAGAATAGTATACTGAAGCCCCAGGCATGACCGTCCAGTCCCGTGACCATGCGCCTGCAGCCAACCCCAGCCCTCACCCGTATCATTTTGCAACAAATCTGAGGCATCCTATCTCTAAAAGATAAGGACCGTTTTAGATGTACACTCTAACCACAATACTATTATCACATCTAAAATATGAACAATAATTCCTCAGTCATAAAATATGCAGAGTTCAAACTTCCAAGTGTCTCATAAACATCGTAGCTTCTTTTTCACAGTTTGTATTTTCAGAATCAGGATCCACGTAAGGTTCACACTGCAATGGCTTGAAATGAGCTTTTAATGTCCAGGTTCCCCCTTCAGCGCTCTTTCCCTCCTGGCATTGTCTGTGTTGCCCCTTTCTGCTGGAGTAAAAGTTTTTCTTTAGAGCACCCTCACTCACACCCAGCACACCCCCATATGCAGGACCCAGCCCAGCGGCAGTGTTTTCCCTGCCGCACAAGGCTGCAGCTACCTTCTGGTCACGGTCCCTGGGGACTGAGGAAAGGGGTCCCACTGTAGGCCTTCAGCACTGTCTCTGGGCTGGAAACCTCGACGTTTGGGGAAATAAAAAATAAGAAAAAGTCTGGGAGCATTGGAACAGTTTCAGCCTTGGCAGAATGCTTTCCCAAACTTCATCTTGTGTAAGATAATGGCGCCATTTAATTACAGAAATCGCTGCTTTTTATCAATGCGCAGACATGCTGCCTGCTCACAGGATCTAGTTTCTATCTGTGCTTTTACTCTCACTCAGGACGGTTTTCTTCCACTTGCCACATCCGTTCTCTGCCGGAGTCAGAGACTGCTTCGGCCAGTTAGCTGCCCCTGGACCACTGAACACCTCATCCTCGCCCACCTACTCCCTTCGTCCCCAAAGGCATCGCTATGGGACAGTGGCAGGAGGATAAGCTGATTGCAGCTTCATACCGTCAGGCCCCCTTAGAAGTTCTGGCACGTGCGTTACCCCAGCCGGCTAAGTCTGACACCAGCAGCCCTGGAGGGACACACAGGAGTCCTTAGACATCACTAGGCCACCAGAACTGGAGGAGGGTACGTCCTACCCCTGGCTCCCCAAATGGCTATTTCATACCTCCAGTGTCGTACCTAGCTCATCAAACCTCTTAGGAAGGAAGATTTCTTTTAATACTCCTTTATAAGAAAAAATTATTTTCTGTAATAAACATTAAATGAGGGAGTTCCCTGGTGGTCCAGTGGTCAGGACTGGGGTGCTTTCACTGCCATGGGCCTGGGTTCAATGTTCAATCCCTGGTGGGGGAACTAAGATCCCACAAGCCATGTGGTGTGGCAGAACAAAAAACAAAAACAAAAAAAGCATTAAATGCAACATAATAATGGCTGGGAAAAAACAACTTTTTTTTTTTTTTTTTTTGCGGTACGCGGGCCTCTGACTGCTGTGGCCTCTCCCGTTGCGGAGCACAGGCTCCGGACGCGCAGGCCCAGCGGCCATGGCTCACAGGCCCAGCCACTCCGCGGCATGTGGGATCTTCCCGGACCGGGGCACGAACCCGCGTCCCCCGCATCGGCAGGCGGACTCCCAACCACTGCGCCACCAGGGAAGCCCCAAAAATAACTTTTTAAAACTTGTTTGATTGAGCTTTGTATATACAAGCAAGCCAGCAAAAGCAAGTTTTTAATTAAAAAAATAAAATAAATATTACTTAATAGCCAAAAAGGGAAAGGTAATAGATTAATAATTTTTAATGACATTAATGTATTTTTTAAAAACATATACTGACATATTGGCCTGTTGCAATAATAAATAATACCAGAGTGTACTGGTCCATTTAATAAATGAGAATAGCAACAAAGAAGAAATCTTTATTCTTAATCTAATATGAAAATTCAGTAAAATAGTTCAAGTAGAAGGTAAGATTTGCACTTAAGCAACAAAAATATTACCCCTTACAGTTTGCACTCTGTTTCACTGTCTTAAAATTTAAACCAGGTAAGAATCATAAGTGGGCTCATAGGATGGCTGAATAACAATAACACGAGTTGTTTTCTCTGTCTTGACAATCACGGTGCCATCATTGATCATTTCGGATCTACTGTTTAGGCACAGAAATGTGTACCGTGGTGGGGGCTGGAGACAAGAACTGTGTCTGAGGCAAATTCACAGGATTCCAAAAGTTACTCTGGAGACAAACACAAATCCATACGTATGGGGCCTACTGTGTAACTAAGAGTTTTCAGAATTAACATCCATGTAGAGTACATTGTGTGTTAAAGCATACATTTTTAAAGTGTGTAATTTTAATGTTTATATGTTATTAAAATCCAACAGTGCACAGGCAACCAAAGTAAAAAGAGATAAATAGTACCACATCAAACTTCAAAACTTCTGTGCATCAAAGGATGCAATAAATAGAGTTAGAAGGCCACCTGTAGAACGGGAGAAAACATTTGCAAGTCACATATCTGATAAGGGGCTAATATCCAAATATAGAAAGAACTCCTACAACTCCACGACACCAATATAAATAACCCGATTTAAAAAAAAATGGGCAAAGGACTTGAATAGATTTCTCTAAAGAAGATATACAAATGGCCAATAGGTACATGAAAAGATGCTCAACATCATAGCCATTAGGGAAATGCAAATGACTTTTGCATGAGATCTCATCTCACACCCATCATGATGGCTACTATTTTTTTTAAAAAAAGGCAAAACCGGAAAACATGTTGATGAAGATGTGGAGAAATAGGGATCCCTTGTGCACTGTTGGTGGGAATGCAAAATGGTGCAGCCACTATGGAAAACAGTATGGAGGCTCCTCAAAAAAATATATAATTACCATATGATCCAGTAATTCCACTTATGGAACCCAAACAATTGAAAGCAGGGTCTCAAAGAGATATGTTCATAGCAGCACTGTTCACAACAGCCAAAAGATAGAAGCAACCCAAGCATCCATCAATAGATGGATGGATAAACCAAATGTGATGCATACACACAATGGAGTATTATTCAGCCTTGAAGAAGGGAGTACTGACACATGATACGATATGGATGAAACTTGAGGATATTATGCTCAGTGAAATAAGCCAGTCACAAAAAGAAAAAGAAAAAAAATTCCACTTATATGAGGTCCCTAGAGCAGTCAGATTCATAGAGACAGTCGGACGGTAGCTGGGAAGGGGAGCAGAATATGCCACCCCAAAACGTGCCACTCTCACATGTGGATCATTCTGAACTGGAGACAGTCGTGGCCCAAAAGACTCAGGAAGAGCTGTGTACCTCCCTTAACTGCCTAAAAGAATTAGAAGGCATGGTCATGAAACGGAGCTGCCACCAGAGATAACCACAGAGTGTGGGCTGGCGTGATGAGCTGGGCGTTTGGCAGGGCCTGACCCTGTCATCCTGCAGGGCCTGACAAACCTGTGTTCACCGAGCACTTGCTCTTCCCAGCTTCCTGTGACTTGTCTTCCTCCCCTGGAGCCCCAGAGCCCTAGCCCTTCACCTTAGTTCAGCCGGCACACAAGCCTCCATTGCCTGTCTTGGAACCTCTCATGTCTATGTGAGGCTCCCATAAGTATGACAATAAATTTGTTTTTCTCCTGTTAACCTGTCATATGCCAATTTAATGAACAGACCAGCCAAAAGAACCTAGAAGGGTAGAGGAAAAATATTCCTCCCCTACAATTGCCAAGGGCTAGGGGAGGGGGAATGAGAGGTGGTATTTAATGGGTATGGGGTTTCTGTTTTGCAGGATGAAATGCCTGGAGATTGATTGCAAAATGATGTTAATATGTGTAACGCTAATGACAGGGAAGTCTACTCAATGCTCTGTGGTGACCTAAATGGGAAGGAAATCCAAGAAAGAGGGGATATATGTATGTGTGTGGCTGATTCACTTTGCTGTACCGCAGAAACTAACACAACATTGTAAAGCAGCTATACTCCAATTTAAATATATATATATATATATATATACACACACATACTTAACGCTAATGAACTGCACACTTAAAAATGATTAAGATGCGGCTTCCCTGGTGGCACAGTAGTTGGGAGTCCGCCTGCCGATGCAGGGGACGCGGGTTCGTGCCCCGGTCCGGGAGGATCCCACGTGCAGCGGAGCGGCTGGGCCCGTGAGCCATGGCCACTGAGCCTGCGCGTCCGGAGCCTGTGCTGCGCAGCGGGAGAGGCCACAACAGCGAGGGTCCCGCGTACCGCAAAAAAAAATGATTAAGATGGTAAACTTTATGTTATGTGAATTTTACCACAGTTAAAAAAAAAATTTTTTTTTAAACCCCTTAACAGTAGCCACAGCAATTCTTTAGAACTTAAACCTACAGAAGTTTGCGGGGATTTGTGTATTTTATCCCTGTGTGCTAAATAATAAATACACAGTGTATATTTTATCACTGACATTATTTAATATTGCCTGTGTGTGATGGTCATAAAAACCAGACAAGCTTCAGTCCATCTTGTTACTGTTTTCAAAATCTCTGTGGACAATGCACCCTCATGTTGCAGGCGGCCCTCCTGCCCACCTTGGGCACAGCTGGCTTTGAGGCCTTTGCAAATGCTGGTCAGATGCTGGCTCTGCTCCCTACTGGCTGCGTGGCCCTGAGAAGTTAGTTAGTTACACCTTCATTGATAACATGTAGCTCCTCACGGTATCTAAGGCACAAAGATTCCATTAATAACACATGTAGCATTAGGACAGTGCTTAGCACGGTAAGTGGTCAAGTATTCACTCCACAAGGAGGCCCTATTAACCATCGGACAAAAAACACTACCCAGATTTCTTTAATTTGAATTGTTTCCCAATATTTAAAAATCAGGCTATTTTATATAAAATCTAGATTTATAATTTCTTTCAAAACATCGGAAGTGCTGGCAACACTGAGCTCATATTTCCACACAGCAATGACATGCTGGAGATGAGTGGCAGCCACTTATAAAAGAAGGATTTGTGACCTCCCCAGTTTGCCACAGTTCCCACCACTCCCTTTTGGCCACAGTCCCCACCACTCCCTTTTGTACACCCCAGCCAGCTTTACATTATACATAAAAAAAATTCACACCCAAGAAACCAATACACGTTAGGAAATTCATTTCACGTACAGCTTCGCCAACGCAGTGATCAAGAGGAATTTTGTTTTTCCCATAACTTCCCATATGTTCACTGAAGGGGGAGCCACAGTTATTCTGTCAACCTTGCAGCAGCCCTCAGATTGTCTGCCCTCCACCTGAGACACCTATCAGAGGGAGGGCGACTTTCCGTGTGATGCTCCAGTCTCCCTGCCCACGGAGCAGGCTTACTTAATCATTGAACAGATCAGCCAGGTAAGTTTAGCTAAACCGTTGACAATATCACAACCTTTACATTACAAAGGTACACATTAGACTGTGACGAACTATAATGTCCTTAAGTCATAACCTGACTTGACTGGATAATTTAGGTTTTGTGGTTTTGCACCCATAAGAAACTTAAATGAGCTCAAGGTTTAATTAACTGGGGGGAAGGTGTCTTTCCTGCCATTTTTACCACGTGGGCCCTGAATGCTTCTTGTATGATTGAGAAAGGCAGTGTCCGGAGGGAAACTAATAATAAAATTGACACAAGACACATGAACAGGAGAAAAAGAAATAAATTTTAATTTGTGCTCATAGAGGTTTCATAGAAAGGGGACCTAAGAAGTGGCCAAAGCAAGCAGCTTTTATATTTTTTAGACAAAGAAACAAATTTGAGAGGAATTGACAGGAAAAAGAAACTTAGGCTTTGGGTACTTAATTAGGGAAGACTCTAAACAGGGTTTGGGTTTGGGGTGGTAAATTAAAGAAGTAACAGGTTGTTTGTATAGACTCGCGGCCCTGAATTCCCTATTTCTGGCAATAAGGGTGTCCTTCTACCTCCAAGTGCAGAGAGTGGACCTTTCACATGAGAAATTTATTTCCTGCTTTCAGGAAGACAGAGAGGAGGGTCACAGTGCCCCTCTTGTATCAGCTATGTCTTAAGTAACTTTAATTCAAGATAGTCACTATGCCATTAAGGCATATTTGGGGGTGGCCTGCCCTGGGTCCCAACAGCAGAAATCATCTTTATTTGAGATTTCTTACTTTCTCTCCTACCATTATTATCTCATGGAAAAAAGATAAGTTTGTGAGACTAAATCCAACTTCTCTTCACTTCATGAGAACAAAAGACCCTCCTAGGGCTTCCCTGGTGGCACAGTGGTTGAGAGTCCGCCTGCCGATGCAGGGGACACGGGTTCGTGCCCCGGTCCAGGAAGATCCCACATGCCGCGGAGCGGCTGGGCCCGTGAGCCATGGCCGCTGAGCCTGCGCGTCCGGAGCCTGTGCTCCGCAACGGGAGAGGCCACAGCAGTGAGAGGCCCGCGCACCGCCAAAAAAAAAAAAAAAGACCCTCCTATCTGCCAGGGAATCCCAAGGGATTTAAGAGCTCTGTGTAAGGATCCAGGGTTAAGGACCAAATATTAGAATAAATGATGCTCCTAGTACTTTTATAATTTAGGAAATTAGAAGGGCTTTAGGAGCTCTGTGCCACGAACTAGGGGTGGAGACCAATTACACATTTCCTATTATTTCATAGTAGGCAAGTAAAACCAACCCCATTTCACAGATCTGGAAACTGAGCAAGGCCAGTGGCTTCTAAAAGGTCACATGATCACTTGGTTGGTAGAATAACACTTAAAACCCAGTTCTCCTGATATCCAGGCCAGTGCTAAGCATATTTCCAATGACATGTGGGGTTTTTTTGTTGTTTTTTGAAAAATATTTATTTATTTATTTTGGCTGCACTGGGTCTTAGTTGTGGCATGCGAGATATTCATTGAGGCATGCGGGATCTTTAGCTGTGGCCTGTGGGATCTTTTTTTTTTTTTTTTTAGTTGCAGCATGTGGGCTCTTAGTTGTGGTGTGTGGGATCTAGTTCCCTGACCAGGGATTGAACCCGGGCCCTCTGCATTGGGAGCGCGGAGTCTTAACCACTGGACCACCAGGAAAGTCCCGACATGTTTTTTTAAAAATGAGAATTCTTTTCCTGTTTCATTCTTACTTTGAGTGTGAGGTGTCCATGAGAACAGGAACTGGACCCATGTATGTTATCTCTTCCACACTAATTAGTCTCAGTTTGATTTTGCTCGGGTCAGTTCAGGGACACACCGAAATGAGGATATTAGTCATTAAAAGAGATTTAAAAGGAGCTGCTGTGAAGAGCTCTGTTGTTTTCCAATGCCAGTTTTCATCCCTGAGGTGGGATGAGACGTTTGCCTGTCACAGAACTCTGTGTGTCTTTCAGCAAAAATGGGCTGCATGTGGATGCTAAAGAGTTGACGTCCTGAGAAACGTGCGCTTCAAATATCACGTTCTTTTCCTCCTGGGCAGAAGAAAATGACACCCTGCCTGCACCTCAGCTTTAACTTTCCAGATGCCATTGTCACCTGTGATCTTTCCATCCTCACTAAATATCAAAGCACAAGACACAGGAATTGGGAAAGTGTTTTCAAGAGACCCAGCAAATGCACACTTTTATGCCCACTGTCATCTTACAGGCGAGGACACTGAGACCCAGAGACGTGGAGTGAGGTGCCCATGACACCACTGTGTCTGACTGAGACCTTGGCCCCAGGGCATGTTCCTGTATTTGGGGGCTGCGATCGAGGTGAGGTTAGAACACTCCACACACCCCAGGACAAGAGCATTTTGTTAGTTGGTTTAATTATTTCTCTTTTTAAAAAATCTGATCTTGTTTATTCATGTATTTATATTTTTTATTGAAGTATAGTTGATTTACAGTGTTTCAGGTGTATAGCAAAGTGGCTCAGCTAGATACATATATATCTATCTTCAGGTTCTTTTCCATTATAGGTTTTATAAGATATTGAATATAGTTCCCTGTGCTATACAGTAGGACCTTGTTGGTTATCTATTTTATATATAGCAATTATTTCTTTTCGGTCAGGGAAATGGACCATGTTCCTGCTTAAAATAGCTTCATGGTCTTTAGACCAATGACCGGAAAACTGTGAATAATAATTTTTTAAAGAAACATGATAGATTAGGCAGAACATGCTAGCTTCTCGAAGAGTGTCCATGGAATCCTTGTTCGAACATGAACGATAGGCTGTGACTGTGAGCACAGACAAGCTATAGCTCCGCCAGGGATGAAGGATTCATCACCACCTAAGCCGGCTGCTTGCTCTTCTGCCCCGCTCAATCCAGGATCTGCCTTCCCACAGCTTCCTTCCGTCCGTCGGCCTAAACTCTCCCCTCGGGAGCACCACTGAGGATGAACCTGACACGGCCCTCGCCCCACTGCTTGTCCTCTACACTCCTGACACAGGCCCGCGGGAGAAGGGGACTCCGAGACACAGCTCAGCTTGAGGGTGAGGCCCCGACGCCACTCCAAGCCTGGAGGTCTGCACCCCAGTCCTGGATCCTCCACTACTGATGGCGGGGCCTTGGCCAGGTCACCTCGACTTCCTTTCTGTCCTGAGAGAGCTGACTGCACACCTTTATTCTTTCCTGAAACAACTGCTCAGAGTTGCATTAATCAGGGTTCTCCAGAATAGGATGTTCATGCGTGTGTACGTTTCAAGACATTTATTTACGTATTTATTTTTAAAGATTTTTTTTGATGTGGACCTTTTTTTTTTTTTTTAAGTCTTTATTGAATTTGTTACAATATTGCTTCTGTCTTATGTTTTGGTTTTCTGGCCGCGAGGCATATTGGATCAGGGATCGAACCCGCACCCCCTGCATTGGAAGGCAAAGTCTTAACCACTGGACCGCCCAGGAAGTCCCTCAAGAGATTTATTATAAGGAATGATTCACATGGTTAATGAGGCTTACAAATCCCAACATCTGTGGTCTGCAAGCCGGAGACCCAGGAGGGCCAATGCTGTGGTTCAGCCCAAGTCCGAAGGTCTGAGAATCGGCAGAACCAATGGGGTAAGTTCCAGCCCAGGGGCAGGAGAGGACCCAAGTCTCAGCTCAGCACTCAGGCCGAGGAAATTCCCTCTTACTCAGCCTTTTTGTTCTATTCGGGTCTTCAGCTGACTGGACCGCATTAGGGAGGGCAATTCACCTTACTCAGTCTAGCGATTCAGGCGTTAATCTCATCCACAAACACCCTCACGCAGAGACCCAGGATGTTGTTTGACCAAATGTCTCGGCGCCCCCGGGACCCAGTCAAGCAGACACATAAAAATTAACCAACGTAAGAGCTGAAGTAGTACTGACCAAGTACTGACCAAGAGCTGACCAAGAAGTACTTATCCCAGGAATGTGAGTTTGGTTTAGCATTCAAAACTCAATCAGGGGGCTTCCCTGGTGGCGCAGTGGTTGAGAGTCCGCCTGCCGATGCAGGGGACACGGGTTCGTGCCCCGGTCCGGGAAGATCCCACATGCCGCGGAGCGGCTGGGCCCGTGAGCCATGGCCGCTGAGCCTGCGAGTCCGGAGCCTGTGATCCGCAACGGGAGAGGCCACAACAGTAAAACTCAATCAGTATATATCATCACATTAAGGAATTAAAATGGAAAAATCATATGACCAACTCATTAAGGCAGAAAAAGCATTTGAGAACATTCAACACCCACTCATGCTAACAGCTTTCAATGAAGTAGGAAGAAAACGAATAAAATGCATCTATGAAATACACATAGTTACCAACCTGCTTAATAGTGAAACGTGGAAAGCTTTCCTTCATATCAGCAACCAGGCAAGGATGTCTAATCTCACCACGTCGATTCAACACTGTATTGGAAGTTCTAGCCAGTGCAGCAAAGTAAGGGGAAAAAAAAGAACATATTGGGGACGTCCTTCGTGGTGCAGTGGATAAGACTCTATGCTCCCAATGCAGGGGGCCCGGGTTCAATCCCTGGTCAGGGAACTAGATCCCACATGCATGCCACAACTACGGTCCAGTAAAACCAAATAAATAAAATCAGTAAACAAATTTTTTAAAAAGAAAAAAAAAATATTGGAGGAAGAAATACAGCTGTTTCTATTTGCAGGCAACATGATCCTGTACACAGAAAACCCAAAGAATCATAAAAACAAAACCAAAAAACTACAAAAACTAGTAAGTGAATTTAACAATGTGGCAGGTGATACGGAGGAGGAATTTTTCCTCTGCCCTTCTAGGTTCTTCTGGCTGGTCTAAGAATTAAATTGCCATGAGACAGATGAACAGGAGAAAATCAAACAAAATTTAATAACATGTATATATGGGAGAGACCAAGGAAAATGCAGGAATTCAATAAAGTGGCCGAATCCATCACCTTAAATACCATCTTCAGCTAAAGACAAAGAGGATGCTGGGAGAAGTAGTTTGGGACTTCAAAGGGGAGGAAGGCAATTCACACAGAGATAGAAAAGCACATGTTTGGTAAACAAGCTGTTGCTGGGCCAGGCAGAGACAATGGGACACAGAGAGGAATTTTAACCAACAGACTTTGCTGGGTTCCTCCTTGTGTACACACCTAGTTCACGTTATCTATAGTAATCTGTGGAGATAGCTCCCTTCCTGGAGCAGGTCCTCTATCTACATTCTTTTTAGGCCGTTAGGGGGATGTCAAAGATTCTTCCAGAATCTTTTGGGCCTTGATTATTTTCAACTGGAAATAATCCCATGCCAAACAGATACATATGACATGGCAAGTTTTGCTCCTCTACACAGGATACGAGATCAACATACAAAATTTGAGTTTACATACAGTAGCCGCAAGAAATTGGGAACAAAAATGTAAAAAGACATCATTTGTAATACCATAAAAGTATCACATATTTAGAAATTAATTTGATAAAATAAATGCATGATTTCTACATTGAAAACTATGAAACAACGCGGAGAGGGTGGATACACCGTGTTCATAGATTGGAGGATTAAAAATTCGTAAGCTGTCCACCATCCCCAAATTCACCTACAACTTAACACAAATCCAAGAAAAAAGCTCAGTAGGCTGCTTAGTAGGAGCTGACAAGCTGATCCTAAAATTTACATGAAAATGAAAATGATCTAGAAGAGCCAAAATGATTCTGGAAAAGAACAAATTTGGAGGACTTCTACTTTTTTATTTCAACAAGCTTTCATGGTATTGACATAAGAATAGACAAATATATTTGTGGAACAAAATGGAGTCAGAAATAGACCCTCACATACATAGGCAACTGAATATTGACAAAGATCCTAAAGTATTTCAGCTGGGAAATGCAAGCTTTTCGGAAGAGTGCACAAAAACATAAAAAAATAATTTGAGATACAGGCAGAACCATAAATCTCCTAGAAGAAAACATGGAAAAATACGTTTGTGACCTAGGGGCAGACAGAGATTTCTAAGTAACAAAACCATACAAGAAAAAAAGTGGTAAACTGGATTTCATCAAAATTTTAAATTTCTCCTCTTTGAAGACACCGATAAGAGAATGAAAAGACAGGCACAGACTTGGAGAAAATATTTGCAAATCACGTATCTGATAAAGGAATTGTACTCAGAACAAGAACGCTCAGAACTAAATAAGACCAAAAATCCAATAAAAAAAATACACAACAGATTAGAGCAAACACTCCACCAAAGACAAATGGATGGCAAATAAGTAAAGGAAGATACACACAACATCCTTACTCATAAAAGAAATGCAAATTAAAAGCACAGTGAGATACACTTACATAGCTATTAAAATGGCTAGAATGAAAAAGATGTATCAAACCCAGTGCTGATGAGATTGTGTTGGAATTGGAATCCTTACGGAAAGCTAGTGGGAATGTGAAATGCTACAGACCCTTTGGAGATCAGCTTGGAAGTTTTTCATAAGTTAAACATATACATACTATATGACACACGAATCTCACTCCTAGGTATTTACCCAGTGAAATGACAGCATATGTCTCAAAAAGATTTGAATACAGATATACATATTGGCTCCCGTTGCTTTATCAAAAAACTGAAAACTCCCAAATTACCACCAGCAGAGTGGGGGAAAAAAACCCTGTGGTTTCTCATAGAGTGGAATACGTCGCAATAATAATAGAACAAGGTATTAAGACTTATAGAAACATGGATGAATTTAAACATAACTATGCTGAGTGAGGAGGGTGGCAGGGAGGGTGTGAAGGAGCTCCAAGTGAGGGAGCCTGAAAAGGAGGCTGAGTAAGGAAGGTAAAAGGGAGAGCGAGTGAGGGAGGGAGAGAGGGAGCCTGAGGGAGGGAGGGACAGAGGGAGACTGCGTGAGGGAGGGAGAGAGGGAGCCTGAGTGAGGGAGGGACAGAGGGAGCCTTCGTGAGGGAGGGTCAGAGGGATCCTGCCTGAGGGAGGGAGAGAGGGAGGCTGAGTGAGATAGGTTTGAGGGAACCTGATTGAGGGAGGTGTAAAAAGAAAAAACAATGCAAAACAATGAAAGAAACGAAAAATTAAAAAAAAGAACACCTGAATAGAAGAAGCCAGACACAAAGGGAGGTATGCTGCATGATGGCAAATATATAGAAACATGTAGACAATGAAAACTCATCTATCATAATAGAAAACCCATCAATGGGTGTCTGGGTGTGGGTTTCAGGAGAAGGGCTAAGGGTACAATAGGGAGGAATCACAAAGGGGCATCAGGAAAGCTTTGCCGGTGATGGATACCTTAGTACCTTGATTGTAGTCTTGGTTTTCCTGATGTACATAATTAAAATTTTATTAAATTATACACTTGGAATATGTGCAGTTATTTTAAGTCACTTGTACCCGAAAGCCATTTTTAAAAGTGAAAACAGGGGCTTCCCTGGTGGCGCAGTGGTTGAGAGTCCGCCTGCCGATGCAGGGGACGCGGGTTCGTGCCCTGGTCCGGGAAGATCCCACATGCCGCGGAGCGGCTGGGCCCGTGAGCCATGGCCGCTGAGCCTGCGCGTCCGGAGCCTGTGCTCCGCAACGGGAGAGGCCACAGCAGTGAGAGGCCCACGTACTGCAAAAAAAAAAGAAAATCAGACATTTTATAAAAGATACACAAATGGCCAATAAGTATATGAAAAAGAGTCCACTGTCATTAGTCATCAGGAAATACAAGGTAATACCACAGTGAGACCGCACTTCCCACCCACTAGAACAGCTGTACCAAAGGAAAGTGACAATCCCAGTGTTCCCAGGGCTATGGATCTACAGAAGTCTCACCTGTTGCTGGTGGGAGTTTTAAACGGTACAATGGCTTCCAAGAGTTGTTCGGCAGTTATAAAATGAAACTAACTCTATGATCCAGCAATTCCAGCTAGATATTTACCCAATTAAAGTTATATGTCCACACACACACACACACACACAAAGTTTGTACGCAGATGTTCTTAGGAGCCATACTTATCATTGCTTCAGACTGGAAGTAACCTAAATGCCCAACAGCAGTAGGACTCATAGCTAAATTGTAGTGTATTCATAAAGTGGGTACCAGTCAGCAGTAAAATAGAGCAAACTCGCGCTTCACACGAAGATGGAAACAAATGCTATAGGCATAGTGTTGAATGAATGAAGCCAGAGACAAAAACAATATCCAAAATATAGAAAGAACTCATACAACTCAATAGCAACCCCCCCCCAACTAATCCAACTTAAAAAGGAGCAAAATACCTAACACATTTTTCCAGAGAAGATATATGAATGGCCAGTAAGTACATGAAAAATGCTCAACTTTACTGGTCATTAGGGAAACGCAAAGCAAAACCACAAGATACCACCTCACACATGTTAGGATGGCCATCAACAAAAAGACAAGGGATGAGAAGCAATGACCAGGATGTGGAGGAAACGGAACCCTGTGTACTGCTGGTGAGAGTGTAAAGTGGTGCAGCCACTATGAAAAACAGTATGGAGGTTCCTAAAATAATTAAAAATAGAACTGCCATATGATCCAGTCATTCCTCTTCTGGGAATATATCCAAAGGAAATGAGAACACTGACTTGAAAATATACCTGTACCCGCACATTCATAGCAGCATTATTTCCAGTAGCCAAGATATGAAAGCAACCTAAGTGTCCATAGATGGATGAATGGATAAAGAAAATGTGGTATATGCATATATATAAATGATGGAATATTGTTCACCCATATAGAAGAGGAAATCCTGCCATCTGTGACAACATGGATGGACCTTGAGGGCATTATGCTAAGTGAAATAAGTCAGAAAGATAAATACCACATGATCTCACTTATATGTGGAATCTACAACAAAACAAAAACTTACAGAAAAAGAGATCAGATTTGTGGTTATCACAGGTTGTGGTGTGGGGGAGGTGAAATTGGAGGAAGATGGTCAAAAGATACAAACTTCTGGTTATAAGATAAATAACTACTAGGGACGTAACGTACAGCATGATCGCTACAGCGACCACAGCTCTATGGTGTATAGGAAAGTTATTAGGAGAATAAAACATGAGTCCTCTTTATAAGAAGAAAACATTTTTTCCATTTCTTTTTACTGTATGTATATGAGATGATGGATGTTGGCTAAACTTCTTGTGCTAATCATGTCACAATCCATGTAAGTCAAACCTTTATGCTGCACACCTGAAACTCATCAGTGACACACGTCAATTATATCCCAATAAAACTGGGGGCGGGGGGGGGGGGGAGAAGAGATTGGGATTCCAAGAGAGTCATTCCACATCTATGTCCTAGATGCCAGATAAGAGTAGGTCTGCTTTCTTCCAGGAATTAGGTGAGAGTTTCACCTGCTCTGTCCCAGATCAGGAGAGTCCATGGAACGTTGGGAATGAAACCCTAGGGCAGGCGCTGGGGCCTGATGTACCTGTGAGCAGTTGTTTCACACCTAGCCACCGCCAAACTTCGTGGCTCAGAAAACCATCACTTACTGCTCATGGCTCTGTGGGTCAGTGTGGTGGTTCTGAGCTGAGCCAGGCCTGGCGGATCCTAGCCGTAGTCCACGGGCAGCTCAGCTGGGCTGGCAGGTCTAGGATGGCCTCACATATGCCTGGCAGCTGGCCAGCTGTTGGCTGGGACGACGACAGGAGTCACTGGGCCACGGGTCTGTCACCCTCCAGCAGAACTGCCTGGGGTCCTTCACACGGCAGCTGGGCTTCTTTCAGGGACAGAGGGGAAGCATGAGGGGCCTCTCGGGCCAAGGTTCGTTACTGGTGCAGCCTTGCTCCAGTGGCGGTAAACCATCAAGGCAAGGGGTAAACCACAGATGCTGCCTCTCAATGGGAAGATCTGCCACATCACCTAGCAACGGGCAGGGATATTAGAGAAACGCACATCAAAACCACCACGAGATACCACCTCACACCCACCAGGACGGCTGCAATCAAAGCAACAGAAAACAACAAGTGTTGGCCAGGACGTGGAGACATCTGAACCCTTGTGCACTGCTGGTGGGACAGTGAAATGGCACAGCTGCTAAGGACAACAGGACGGTGGTTCCTCAAAAAGTTAAACATAGAGTCAACACGATCCAGCAATTCCACTTCTGGGGATATACAGAAAACAACTGAAAGCAGTGTCTTAGAGAGCTACCTGTAGAGTCATGTTCACAGCAGCACTCTTCCCAAAAGCCAAAAAGTGTCCATGGACGGATTAATGGATAAGCAAAACGTAGCCTGTACATACAGTGGAATATCATTCAACCTTAAAAAGGGAAGAATTTCTTCCTGACACACGTAACACCACAGATGAACCTCGAGGGCCCTATGCTAAGCGAAAGAAGCCAGTCGCCAAAGGGCAAACATTGTATGATTGCACTCATATGAGGTCTCTGGAGTAGTCAGATCCCTAGGGACAGGCAGTAGGAGGGTGGGGGCCAGGGGCTGGGGGAGGGGGAGGGGGAGGTGTCGTTTACTGAGGACAGTTTCAGTTTTGCAAGGTGAAGAGTTCTGGAGGTTGGTTACTCAACGATACGAAGGTACGTAACACCACTAAACTGTACAATTAAAAATAGTTAAGATGGTCAACTTTACGTTATGTGTATTTTACCAAAATGAAAACAAAAGAGGTATAGATATTGAGACTAGTAGACGATTGGGACTAATTTTGTAAAACACCCACCACACTTGGTTTCTAAGCTGTCGGACCTTGCCAGGTTACCTCTCTGAGGTTACCTGTGAGGCTGAACTTGCTGGGGCCCAGGGCAGGCTGCCCCCAAATATACCTCAAAGGCATACTGATTATTTTAAATTAAAGTTACTTAAGAAATGGTCGATGCAGGAGGGACACTTTGACCCTCCTCTCTGTCTCCCCGAAAGCAGGAAGTAAATCTTCCATGTGGAAGGTGCCTTCCCTATACCAGGAGAAACATCCTTATTGCCAGACGCAGGGAATTCAGGGCCGAGAAGTCTGTATGAACAAACCTCATTACTTCTCTACTAATTTACTACCCAAGCCCAAACTTAGCTTACATTCCTGACTAGTTAAGCACCCAAACGTGTTTCTTTGTCCTGTCAATTTCTCTCAAATGTATTGTTTCTTTGTCTAAAAAGTATAAAGGCTGCCTGCTTTTATGGAGGTCCATTTCTATGAGACCTCCGGACGTACAAATGAAACTTCTTTCTTCTCCTCCTTTTCATCTGCCATGTGCCTATGTTATTATTAGTCCAGCCACAAGAACTCAAGAAGGATAGAGGAGAAATTCCCCCTCCCCGACAAACTTCCTTCGGTGATCTTTATTTCCATTTCACAGAGGTGCACATGAGACAGCTGAAGGTCTTGCTCCAAGATAGAAAGCTGGCCTTGGCCTTTCTCTTGGTCACATGGTCCTTCAGCTGCCTCGGAACGGCAGCTATGGGAATCTGGGGCCACCTCTCACAGTCGGCAGGGGACTTTCTCCCCGGCATTTTGAGAATTCTCTTCACCAGCCCTCACCTTGCCTGTGTCCTGCTCATCACTCTGGTCCCAGCTCAGACATCACCTCCTCCCTGCCCACTCCAGACAAAGCGGCCCCCCTAACTCGGTCTTCACCCGTCACCCCATCTCATCTTTCCCACAGCAGAAATGGCTTATTTACATATTTTCTTAGTGTCTTTTGTGTGCCTCTCCCACCTAGAATATACGTTCCTTGAGGGCAGGAAGCAGTCTGCTTTGTTGTTGGTATTGCTCATTTCTGTATCCCAGTAGCTAGGATTTGCTCACAGAGTATTTCTGGAGTGAGGGAATTTGATCCTTAAAGTCCTATGAGATAGGGACAATCATCTTCATTTAATAGACGAGAAAACTGAGTCCAAGTAACTTCCAAGAATCACACAACAGGCAGCTGAACTGGGGCTGAAAGACAGACCACACGATACCCCATCTTGTGACGACCATGGTGCAGGAATTTCAGTCTGGCTCCTCGTGGGGAGGGGATACATTACCGATAAGCCAGTCCCACAAATCCAGATGAGTGGGAAGGGTGTGATTCACTTGCAGCCACGCAACAGCTGGTGGAACACTGCACAGGAGCATGCCCTGACCCTCAGAGACCCGTAGGGCTTCCTCTTGTTCCCTCCTCCTGTGCTGTGTTACACCCGGTAAGTCACTGCCCTTCTCTGGGCCTCAGTTCCTCTACCTGTACAATGAGGAGCCAAGGGAAGGAGGGGACAGTGTCTGGAAATGCTGTGCTAATTCCATTTCAGATGCCCCATGTTCTTTTGCCTTTCCTGGTGACCTGCTTACCTGTGAGTGAGCAATACCTAGGGTACGAGTCACTTCCTGTCTGGAAGCTCGCCTCCTTGATCCCAAGGCAAGGCTGCACCCAGTGGCTCCCTGGGCCTCAGAGAGTAGAAGCAGGATGTGTCCTGAGGATTTGGGGCAAACTCTACCCTGAAGGGAACTGGTCCCTTCCTATTCACCCTTGTAAAGTCTAAAGCAGAGGGGTGAAGGATTGATCACTCTGACCAGGGGCTGGGGGTGAGGGCAGTGCAAAGAGACCAGTCTGGCCGGGAGGGCCTGCCCTTCTTGAGTCTGGCAATACCTACTCTGGCTCACTTAATCCAAAAGTGGGGCTTACTGAAGGGTACTAGGGGCTCCAGGATGACAGGGAGCCTGGAGAAAAAGGCTGGCAATATGGGCCAGAACCCAGGGTGCTAGTGGTAGGGGGTCGGGCAGCAGGATCTTTACCAGAGGTCCTGCTACAGGAGCAGGAATGGGCCACTCTGCATGTCCCCACTTCAGGACAGTCAGTATGGCCTCCAACTGTAACCGAGAAGGACCCTAAGGGACCTTCCCGAAACAGGCCCCCAACCGTGTCCTCTGCCTGCCTCTTTTCTGTAGGAAAACTTCAGTCTCCTAGGCGTTCCCCAAGTTCCAAAGAGTACATTTAATCAGAGAAGTGACAACATGCACAAAGAAAGGAAAACAGTCAAGCAAGACAAAATAACAGTTTAGCCATTAGACAAAGTCAAGGACCTTTAGTTCCTCCTCAAGGGCTATAGATAATGTCCTGAATCATGTCCTTTGAGCTGTTTTGCGGACACTGAGACCCCCACCAGGTGGAAGAAATTAACCGTATGCTCCCTGCAAGCCCACAGACCCCAGACGGGCTGGAATCAGAAGATCGATGATGTTGACTCTTGGTTACCTCACCACCAACCAATCAGAAGAATGTCCATGAGCTGATCACACACCCCACAACATACCTCCCTCACTTCATCTTTAAAAACCTTCTCCTGGGCTTCCCTGGTGGCGCAGTGGTTGGGAGTCCGCCTGCCGATGCAGGGGACACGGGTTCGTGCCTCGGTCCGGGAAGATCCCACATGCCGCGGAAGATCCCACATGCCCGTGAGCCATGGCCGCTGAGCCTGCGCGTCCGGAGCCTGTGCTCCGCGACGGGAGAGGCCACAACAGTGAGAGGTCCGCATACCGCAAAAAACAAAAACAAACAAACAAACAAAACAAACAACCTTTTCCTGAAAGCCTTCGAGATGTTTGGGCCCTTTAAGCATTGGCTATCTTGCCTACTTGCTTGGCGCCTGCAGTAAACGCTGTGATTTCCTTCACGACAACCCGGTGTCAGCAGATCGGCTTTACTGCGCTCAGGCCAGCGGACCCACATTTGCTTCAGTAGCACGATCATTCATGACCGTGGCTCCCCGCTGAAGGATCCAACCCTGGGTAACAGCAGTGGGTCGGCCAAACGTACCTCACAAGCCTCTCCACACTCCCCTGGCTGGGCTGGTGAAGGAGGATGTAATTAATGGACGCTGTAGGTTGAGGCTCCCTCTGGGCTGAGGCGCTGTTTCTCTGGCTGTCAGAACGCTTGCCCACTGGCAGCTCATCTGCGCTCCTCCCTCATAGCATGTCCTGGGTGGAAGTGGGGGGTTGCTTCACCCAAAGCGAATGCAGCACATCCAATGACCACACCCAGTGACAGGGACGGCAGGGTGTTTACAAAGGCCCGCTGTGTGTCCTTTCCCACCAGCCGCTTCAACTTCGCTCATCTCTGTGAAGGGCCAGCTCCGCTCCAGAGCTCCTTCCATCACGAGCTCCTCCACCCCCGCATCCCCTGAGGCCTTTCTGCAACTGTGTGGCAGTTAAGTTGCTTGCTTTGCCCAGTCGTGCTTCCCTTAGTCCAAGACCCCCTCCCCCCTGTTGAGATTGGCTCCCTGGGAACCCAACCTGCAACGGAGAGGGTGGCTCTCCGTCCTCTGCCCTTGGCTGCTCTATATTCTGCCACCGAAGGTCCACTCCACAGGGGCTCCTGGGCCACTCAGCTCTCCCTGCCCTCCTAACAGAAGCCATGCACTTTGGCAGCGCCCCGGACGGCCAGCTAAACACATTCCCCACTCTCTTGCAGCCGCAGTCATGTGACTAAGTTGTGGCCAATAGGATGTAAGCAGAGTCATGTGAGTCACTCCTGGCCAATAGGATGTAAGCAGTCCTATGAGCGGCTCTTGTCCAGTAGTATAAAAGCAGAGTCACAGGAGCAGCTCCTGGGGTGAGGACTCAGGCGGAACGTGCTTGCCCTTCGCTTCCTATTTAGCTGCTTATGGAAAGGGCACAGAGGGCAGGCCGGTGGAAGCTCGGGCAGTCGTTTTAGACCCAAGAAGCCATGCACAGGAGACGGCAGAGCAACATCCTGGATTATTCCAGAGTTGGATTACCTGTCCTGGGTCACCCACACTGACTTTTATGAGAGAGAAATAAAATTCTAGCTGATTTAAGCTTGCTGTTATTTCTAGTTTTAGCAGCCAAGCTTTTAACGCAATCAATTCAAAGGATTCTATAAAAGGAAGAATGGGTATTGAAAGGACAGTAAATAAAAGGGAGGGCTCTAATACACTGACAACACAGATGGGGTCCTTAGAGGGCATCATCTCTTTGCCAGCCCCAAGTCTCAAGTTTTCCTCCCCCTGCACAAAGTTCCAGCATAACCAAGGCTTCCTGGGAAACTGACCCCTGATTAGACGGAATTCAGGAGTATTGATCAGCTTGGCGGTCCTGGACGAATGCCGAGGCTGGGAAACAAATTGGAATTAATTGTCTTAGATGCACCTGGCCTAGTTTCCCCTTTCCATTTTAAGTGGGAGGTCATTAAGCCTTATCCAATAATCAAGCCCAGGATTTTGCAGTCATAACTGCAGACCTAGGAGCAAACAAGAAAAGCAGAAAAGAAACCTCAGGAAGGGACTGTGCCTAAAGTGAGGAAAGTTCGTTGAAAAGACAATTTAACAACAAAATTAAGGGTAACTTGTGCTTTATTTAGCAGCTTGGGGGTACAAATAAAGTCCACGTCTAATTTTTCAAATTAAAACAGATTTGAGTGTGCACATACTAGGTAAGTTGTTTATCTTCCTGAATTTTTGGAAAACTTTGAGGAATTAGTCCAGCAATTCAAAGGAACTCTTGAAAGAGAGCTGGATCCAGCCTCTAGCGGGGCGCGATTTGGTTGGGATTACTTCCGTGCTGCCACACGCTGTTTCTGTGGAGCACCTGACCTGTGCAGCCTGGCCGTGGGCCAGCGTTCTCACTGTTCTGGCACAGTGCTGTCCCACACTGTTTAAGGCTTGGATTCACAATCTCATATTCAGCCATTGTCCCCAAATCACGCCCACCATGCCAGGGTTCCTAGTTTGGGTACAATATATGCTCCCCTCCCCCTACACAACTAGGCCTGGTGTTGAGCCCCAGTCAGAATGCCCCAGTGGTGATTTCTCCGTGGGTGGCTCTACATGTCCGTTCTTGCAAGGTGTCTTCATTCAGGAACACCCCAGTCTGTCAGACAGGTTTACTATAGTGGAATCTCAAAAGAGAATGGGCTGGGATATTGCTTACTTTGTGCCCAAGAGGTAATTTGGTCCCAATGCAAAATTTCTTAACTTTTCCCCAGCCACCAGCTTTGATAGCTAGTGGAGCCCATTATAATCTCCTTCTCCCAAGGTCTTGGGTGCCCCTCCACACTTGCTTTTTTGGATAAACTAAGTCAATAACTTAAGTAGACTGAGGTAAACTAAGAGGAGCCACTTATAATTCTTCTCTAAATAATAACAATTTATTCTAAAGTGACTTTTTGAGTTCATCTAGACAAAGAAATGAAATATAACTTGTAAAAAGCAACTTCTCTCACTTCAAAACAGAACCTCACCCTAAGTTCCTGTAGTTGGACACCTGCGGCACCAAGTAAATGACCACCCATCATCACAGCGCCCATCACAACCGGCAAAAGTGATGTCTGTGTGCTCTCTTTCTTGACGCCACATGCGGACTTATCTTTACAGAGCTGCTCAGGTATCTGGGCCAGGAGAGAACCAGCAAGGCAGAAAGCGAGATTCCACTGTGCTGACGTTCCAGAGCGAATCCTGAAGCAGCAGCTACAGCAACAAGGCTGCAGATGGGACTTGCCAGCTCATCCTCTCTCTGCCTGGTGTTAGCCTGCAGGACGGGGCCCCCTGGATTAAGTCAGCCCCCAGGGCCCTAGATCCACTGGTTTGGAGGAGGAGACAAGGAAGATAAAGGGCCTTCTGTGGACACCAGGTTCTAGAGCCCGCATACAAGACTCAAATGCATTATAGTCAATTTACACTTGAAAATTCCTTAAAACGCCTGAAATTAACAGAAGTTAAGGCCTTGGGAAGTTCCAAAGCTCATAATTAACTTTTTTCTCTTTTCAATTTGGCCTGGCTTGCCTTGGGACAGTGGAGACCAAGGTCTAATTTGAATGGGGTGGAAACTACAGAAGGCTTAGGGGTTAAAAGAGCTGTCTCTCTCAGGTTGGATTTGTTGTAAGTTCAGTGTGCCTATGATATAGCTCCTGAGTGTAAATGGTAACATGGGGTATAGTGGTCCAGGATGTAGTGTGTCATTTAACCTCACAATAGCTCTATGAGGTGGATAGTATTACTTTCCATCCACCCTTTATAGATGTGGAAACTGAAAGTCAGAAATGGCCCATGTGTAGCCTCAGGGCTTGAAAATGGCCACTTAGTGACCCCTCCTCAGTCCCGTTGGCTCATCAGATATGCCTGGATGGCTGTAACCCCAGAGCAAGCTCAGCACAGGCTCAGGCTGGAGCCCTGTTGCCCAAAACATCACAGAATACTCTTTGCTCCTGGTTCAAACTGAGGGCTGTGGCAGGCTGTCAGAGTGAGGTAAGTGCCAGTTAAGTGGATGGAAATCGGCGACATGTCTCTGAGGGGTAGCGCTTTGCTTTGCTCCTGTCGATATTCCACCTGTGAAAGATGGGGGTGAACAGAGCAGAAAGGCATGTCCAGCAGAGGAAGAGGCTGAGGCTGGGAAGCAGAGCCTGCTTCCTGGGGATTAGAGAGTGTGGCCGCAGTGTCAAGCGGGTGGGGTGTTCCGGGCTAGAGAGCTGGGGGCGCCAAGTCAGGGGCAGCCTTGAGTGCCGCCGTGAGGGGTGAGCTTGGGGGGTGGGGGGCCTGGAAGATGGCCCACCCCCAAAAGCCCTGCTCAGGATGCCCAGAGATCGTGGCTGCTGGATCCCAAACACAGGGAGAAGGTGCCACCACACGAGACATCAGTGCAGTGGGTGCTTGATGTATATGAACCCCACATGAGCCTACCAGAAACACCTCGCTGAGCCACTGGGTGGATTTCGTCTTCATGTGAAGCCTCTCTCCATGCATCTTAGCAGACTGGGGCCGTGTGTCTGTGCGTGGCAGAGACAGAAAATCCAGCTCACACTGGCACAAAGGGAGCTTAGGGGAGCTGGTCGCACTGACCTGGCTCTGGGCCCGGCTCAAACCCTCTGGGCCTTGTCCCCGCAGCTGCCCGATGAGGATGACTTGGCCTCCCTCTCAGCCAGCCTCTCCCGAGTTGCCCCAAAGATGGTCCCCAGCGCTCCTGTTGTAGATTCTTTTTCCATTAACTTAGCAGCCTCAGGGGAGAAGCTGCCTTTTCCGAGAGTTCCAGGAACAATCTCAGGAAGGATTTTCATTGGTCCAGCTCAAGTCACATGTCCTTGACCACATGAATTAAATGCCCACCCCTGGAGAGCCCATTGGATGGGGGAGAAGTGGGGAGGACTGGTTCCCCAAATAGAAGAGATGAGCCCTTTTTTTATAAAGGCCACTTCCTTACCCCTCATTTTTTTATTGTGGTAAAATACACATAACACAACTTACCATTTTAACCATTTTGAAGTATACAATTCAGTGGTATTATGAATATTTACATTGTTGTGCAACCATACTACTAGCTCCAGAAGTTTCTCATCACGCCAACCTAAAACCCTGTACCCGTTAAATAATAATTCTTCATTCTCCCTCCCCCCAGCCCCTGGTAACCACCATTCTATCTTCTGTCTCTATGAATTTTAGTGCTCTCGGGACCTCATATAGGTGGGATCTTACAGTATTTGTCCTCTCGTGTCCGGTTTATTTCACTTCGTACAATGACTTCAAGGTTCATCCACGTTGTAGCATGAGTCAGAATCTCCTTCCCTTTTTTTTTTTATAAATTTATATATTTATTTTGGGCTGCATTGGGTCTTCATTGCTGTACGCGGGCTTTCTCTAGTTGTGGCGAGCCGCGGCTACTCTTCGTTGTGGTGCGCGGGCTTCTCATTGCGGTGGCTTATCTTGTTGCAGAGCACGGGCTCTAGGCATGCGGGCTTCAGTAGTTGTGGCTCATGGGCTCTAGAGCACAGGCTCAGTAGTTGTGGCGCATGGGCTTAGTTGCTCTGTGGCACGTGGGATCTTCCCAGAC
Organism: Monodon monoceros; assembly: GCF_005190385.1. Classification (NCBI taxonomy): domain Eukaryota; kingdom Metazoa; phylum Chordata; class Mammalia; order Artiodactyla; family Monodontidae; genus Monodon; species Monodon monoceros. Next base: position 99,836,010 of record NW_021703780.1, on the reverse strand, counting down.
CAGGGATCGAACCCGTGTCCCCTGCATTGGCAGACGGATTCTTTTTTTTTTTTTTTTTTTTTGCAGTACACGGGCCTCTCACTGTTGTGGCCTCTCCCATTGCGGAGCACAGGCTCTGGACGCGCAGGCTCAGCGGCCATGGCTCATGGGCCCAGCCGCTCCGCGGCATGTGAGATCCTCCCGGACCAGGGCACGAACCCATGTCCCCTGCATCGGCAGGTGGACTCTCAACCACTGCGCCACCAGGGGAGCCCGGCAGGCAGATTCTTAACCACTGTGCCACTAGGGAAGCCCTCCTTCCCTTTCAAGACTGATCAATATTCCGTTGTATGGATGGACCACATTTTGTGTATCCACTAGCCCATCTTTGGACATTTGGATTGCTTCCACCTTTTGGCTATGGTGAGCAATGCTGCTAGAAACATGGGCGTCCAAATATCTCTTTGAGACCCTGCTTCTAATTCTTTAGGGTGTACACCCAGAAGTGGAACTGGTTTAATATTTTGAGGAATTGCCCAAATGTTTTCCACAGTGGCTGCACCACCTTCCATTCCCACCAACAAACAGTACATAAGGCTTCCAACGTCTCCATATCCTCACCAACACTCGTCATTCTCTGTGTGTGTGTGTGTGTGTGTGTGTGTTTCATAGCCATCCTAATGAGTGTGAAATTGTGACTCAGTGTGGTTTTGATTTCCATTTCTCTAATGATTAGTGATGTTGAACATCTTTTCATGTGTTTATTGGCCATCTGCATATCTTCTTTGGAGAAATATCTATTCAAGTCCTTTGCCATTTTTGAATAGCATTGTTTGGTTTTTTGTTATTGGGTTATAGGAGTTCTTTATATATTCTGGACAGGAATCCATTACCAATATGTAATTTGCAAATATTTTCTCCCATACTCTGGGTGGCTGAGATGGGTCCTTTTAACAAGAGGGGGTGCTGGGCAGGCAATTCCACTGACATCCACCCTATTGGTCTAGGTTTCTGGAAGGTGGGAATTAGTCTGCTCCGTCACAGCAGAGGCACATCCAAGGCCCAAGGGAAATATGGGAAAGATTCCACCCAAATTGATTAATTCGATCATTTTGGATTAATCAGATCCTGTCCCGAATGGGAATTTGAAAGCCCAGTGTGTCCAAGGAATTATTCCCACTCTTTCTGGAATCAAGCCCAGGTGTGACTCTTTCCCGAGACTGCACAGATTATTTTTTTCCTAAAGTGTCTAATTCCTTATCAGTTCATAGCAGTCATAATTCAGATTCATGATGGAATTTCCCTTTATGGAAGGATTCTGTGAAAAATAGATAGTGTCAGGCTTTCCTTTTTTTACACAAATGTCTTCCCAAATGTCTCTGTTTCTCATATTTGGTAGAGTGTATTACATAGAGTAGCTTTTTTTTTTTTTTAATTGAAAGAGTAACTTCTTAATAAATGTTCAAGATTGCAGCACATTTTATAGTCTGTAAAGGGGGTTTAATTAATGTTCTTTAATTTATGTGCTGACATCAGTCCTGAGAGAGAACCAACCAGGGATTAACCTGTCCATTTTATAATTCAGAAAACCGAGACTCAGAGAAGTGAAGTGACTTGTCCAAGATCACACAGGAATGGGTGGCAGATATGGGCTTTACACGCAGGCCTATATTACCCCCAGTCTCTGCTCTGAGCGCTGCATCAGGCTGCCTCCAGAGAGCGGAATGGAATAGAATTTTTCGTCTGGAGTAGAGTTCTCAGATAAAATACAAGATGCCTAGTTAAATTTGAATTTTAGATAAACATCAAAAAAATTTTTGTATAAGTATGTCCCATATTGCATGGATGTACTTAAAAAAACTCTTTGCTGTTTACTGAAATTCAAATGTAAATGAGCATCTTGCATTTTTATTTGCTAAACCTGGTAACCCTAATTTGGGAGACACCTTAAGTGGCCCCTGAGGCCCAGAGAGGGACAGAGATTTGCTCAAGAGCACATGGGGGTTAGTGGCAAATCCAGTATTGAGGCCAGTCAGCCTGTTCTCAGGTCCTGCCCCTCGTGGTGAGGTTGCCAAGTGCTCTCAAGTCCCGGGAGCAGGGGTGATGGTGAGAAGAGCTCCTCCCTCTGTGAAAGATGCCTGCACGACCCATCACCTACCCAGCTGTCCTACCCACCAGGCAAAACCAGGAAGCAAATCCCAGTGCAGAGAGATGAGATGAGATGAGAAGAGCGAGGTCGCACCAGTTTAGAGAAGATGGTGTTGACTGAGATTTCCAGACAGGGAGCACAGTCTGCTCAGGAAGCAGCCAGTTAAGCAGGAGACTCCAATGGCCTGGACCAAACGTAAGGCAGAGAGCTAGTGGGAAGCAGCGCATAGCACAGGGAGATCAGCTCGGTGCTTTGTGACCACCGAGAGGGGTGGGATAGGGAGGGTGGGAGGGAGGGAGACGCAAGAGGGAAGAGATATGGGAACATATGTATATGTATAACTGATTCACTTTGTTATAAAGCAGAAACTAACACACCATTGTAAAGCAATTATACCCCAATAAAGACGTTAAAAAAAATAAATAAATAAAAAAAAGAAGCAATTTGAGTGTTTGCAGCAAACCCCCGCCCCAGCCAGTGCAGCAGAGAGACCCGTGGGCCGCTCTTGCCTCCTGCTCAAACAAGGGTCAGGGCCTCCCTGGTGGCGCAGTGGTTGAGAGTCCCCCTGCTGATGCAGGGGACACGGGCTCGTGCCCCGGTCCGGGAAGATACCACGTGCCGCGGAGCCGCTGGGCCCGTGAGCCATGGCCGCTGAGCCTGCGCGTCCGGAGCCTGTGCTCCACAACGGGAGAGGCCACAACAGTGAGAGGCCCGCGTACTGCAAAAAAAAAAAAAAAAAGAATCTCGGGATATGTTATCTGGGATTTGCTTCAAATGGAGGCAAAGGTACAGTTGAAACAAGTTTGTCACGATTTGATCGTTGTTGAGGCCAGATATTGGGGACTTGGGGCTGTTTTGTGCTATTCTCTCCACGTTTGTAAATGTGTGAAATTTTCCAATCGGGAAAAAGTCCCTTCAAGTCCTGCTAACCCTGTGGGACCACGAAGTCGTGCCCACCCCTGCTGTTGGCATCCAGCTTGGGCTCGGGAAGATGACACACGCTGAGTGACAAACTCAGCCCCTTGGTGGCAAGCTTAGGGCCTGCATTTAACCAGGAGCGATGAGCCGGGAATACAGGATACACATCACATTCCGATCCATAAAGCTCCGCGCCCAGCAGCCCCGGCTGCGTGTGGACCAGCCAGGTGGCAGGTTCCCCAACTTCGGCAGGAGCCTGTGCCACGTGGTCCGCGCTTGCTTTCAGGCTGCCAGAGGGGCATTAGCTGTGACGTGTATGCACTTGTAGGAGTGGGACTGGTTAGCTAGATATCTCCCCATTAAAGCCAGAGTCTCTTTTAATCTCCATTAAAGCCAGCATAAAGATGAGCTAAGAGCAGGAGTAAGAAGACAGCATACATACTGGAGAGGAAGCCCAAGATAATGAGAGGAAAATGCCTTGATACTATAAGGAAACTCAGTAAGTTCACAAAATTAAGGTATAAAAAGTCAATACTTGGGGCTTCCCTGGTGGCACAGTGGTTGAGAATCTGCCTGCCAATGCAGGGGACACGGGTTCGTGCCCCAGTCTGGGAAGATCCCACATGCCGCGGAGCACCTAAGCCCGTGCGTCACAACTACTGAGCCTGCGCGTCTGGAGCCTGTGCTCCGCAGCAAGAGAGGCCGCGATAGTGAGAGGCCCGCGTACCGCGATGAAGAGTGGCCCCCGCTCGCCGCAACTAGAGAAAGCCCTCGCACAGAAACGAAGACCCAACACAGCCATAAATAAATAAATAAATAAATAAGAAAGGCTTAAAAAAAAAAAAAAAAAAAGTCATTACTTTCCCTATAAGTAGATTGTCAGCAGAAAGGATAATAGAAGAAAAGGTTCTGCTCACAAAACGCTTAGGAGTCGATGGCGTGAGGAGTGTACAGGACAGACCTTTGCAGTAAGACTCCGTGGGGGCGTGACAGGAGCCACAAGGAGACGCTCCATGGAGACGGTGTCCATTCTCACCTCCAGCACAGACGAAGATGGGTGCACAGTGCTCTCCCCGAGCCCCCCACCCTCCCCCAGGAGACTCACCTTCCCACGGGCCCAGGAAATAGTTTTACATCTTCTCGCCTGTCCCCAGATGGCCTCTTCCTCCTGCTCCACATGCCCCCTGGCGGATGCCGTGTCCACACTGCTCAGAGGACACAGAGGCCAGCACTGCCCGTGTCCTCCCGCTGCCCGCATACTGGGCTCCCCAGCCGTACCGCCTCCTCCACGCAGGCTTCCACCCCTGCCCTCTGGCACCCGATGCATCAGCAGCTTCCCCCTCTCTCCTGAGCATCCCTTTGCTTTAACAGTTTCATCTCGCAAAGCCTTCCCCTTGGCCCCGTAACTCCTCCACCTACTTCTCCGTCTCACAGCAAATTCCTTCAAACAGTGATCTGCACTGACCGTTCCCACCGCCTCACCTACCATTCTCCTCTCAGCCCTCTCCAATTGCACTCTTATTGTCTCCATAACCAAAAGGCTCTCAACACCAGTGGCTACTGCCTGGGCCTCATCCTCAGTGACACCCATTCCTGCTTCAGGAGGAATTCTCTTCTCCAGGCTTCTGTGCCACCACTGCCCCTCTCCACCTCCGTTCCAGCTTTCCCACCTCACTCCCTCTTCCTCCTGCAGCCTCAGCTCAAATGCCACCTCCTCCAAGAAGCTTTCCTGGACTCCACTAACGTGTTTATTGTCTGTCCCTTCCCCTAGGAGGTAAGGTCTTTGAAGGTGGGGATTCTTATCTTTCTCATTCACTGCTGTATCCTCACTGCCTACAACAGTGCCTGGCACATAGTAGGTGCTCAGTAAATATCTGTTGGCTGAAGATTAGATCAGTGTGGCTCAAATGAGGGTAACAGGCTTTTTTCCCACCCCGAATTGACAAAATGATAATCAAGTTCACCTGGAAAACTACATCTGTGAAGAATGGCCAAAATAATTCTGAAAAAGAAGAGTAGTGGCAGGGGCCAACCCTAAAAAGACACACTCTGGTAGAAAAGAAGTAGCTAGATAGCTCAGTGGAGCGCTACTGAGTGGTGGTTCTCAGCCCTGGCTTCCCGTTAGAATTGCCTAAAGTGCTTCTAAAAAACAAATGAAAAAAAAAAAACAATACTTGGGCCCTATTCCCAGAGATTCTGATCCAACAGGGTGGCAACTGGATATTGGTCTTTTCTTCCTTTAAAAAAGTTTTAGATCTACAAATTTTTAATTTTGTATTTTCTTAAATGCCTCCAGAGGATTCTGTTATGTAGCCAGGATTGAGAACAACTGGGTTGGCAAGTCCCGTAGCGGGTTTGGCCCACAGGAACATGTAATTTTTGGTAAAGTGGCATTTCAAATTGGTGGCAACAAGAAAGCTTCTTCAGTTAGAAATGCTGAGATAATTACTTGATCGTTTGGGAAGACCATTGGATCTTTACTCCTGGCACCAAAATAAATCCCATATGGATCAAAGCCTTAAAAGTTACAAAATAAGAGGGAGGGGAAGGAAAAACCATGAAGGTTCTTGAAGAAGTTATGAATAAGTTTATAATCATGGTGGGAAAGACCTTCCAAAGCTGGTTATAAGCCTAAAGAGAAAAAGTTAGTAAGTTTAAAAACATAAAAACATTTGACACTACCCAGAGGTAGTGTCAGATCCCACAGGTTAAGGGCTCAGTCCTACAAGGCTGTCCCCTCACCCCACTTCAGAGGCCAGTCACATGTTCAGGTGCCCCCCACCTCCGTACTTCTGACCAACAAGGCTGTAAGTCTGAGGTTCCACATCTGCCTCTTTGGGTTTGATTAATTTGGCTCATGGAACTCAGGAAAAGTTTTCTTACTAGATCACCAGTTTATTATAAAAGGATATAATTCGGGAACAGCAAGGTGGAGGAGATGCACGGGGCAAGGTATGTGGGAAGGGGTGGAGCTTCCCTCTCCAGGCGTCCACTCTTCCCGAATCTCCCCAAGTTCACCAACCAAGAAGTTCCCTAAAGCCCGTCCTTCTGTGTTTTTATGGAGGCTTCATTACACAGGCATGAATAATTAAATCATTGGCCATTGGTGATTGAACTCAACCTCCAGCCCCTCTCCCCTCCCTGGAGGTGGTAGGGGGCTGGGACTGGAAGTTCCAACCCTCTAATCAAGGGGTTGGCTCCCCTGGCAACCAGCCCCCGCCCCCTTAGGAACTTTCCCAGAGGCACGTCATTAACATAACAAAAGACACCTTTAAGGCTCAAGTCCAGAAATTCCAAGGGTTTTTGGAGCTCTGTGCCAAGACCAACTATATTATAAATCACAATATCACAAATAGGAAACATACAAACAACCCAACAGTAAATGAACCCTAATGTGCCTAGCAACATTATTCCAATAGCCAAGAGGTGGAAACAACCCAAATGTCTATCATCTACTCAATGGATAAACAAAATGTGGTCTATCCATATAGTGGAAATTATCCTGTCATAAAAAGGAATGAGATACTGAGACCTGCTACCACATGGATGAACCTTGACAACATTATGCCGGGTGAAATGAGTCGGACACAAAAATCCATTTATTATATGATTTCATTTTTGTGAAACGTCCAGAATAGGCCCATCTATAGATGCAGAAAGTGGATTAATGGTTGCCTGGGGCTGGGGGAAATGGGGAAATGGGGCAGTGTCTCTTAGTGGTTACAGAGGGTTTTTTTTTGGTGGGGGGACAAAAATGTTCTAAAATTGAAGATGCTGATGGTTGCACAACACTGAATATACTAAAATGATTAAATTGTGCACCTGAAATGGGTGAATTGTTTAGCATGTGAATTATATCTCAATAAAGCTGTTAAGAAAACACTGAGAGATGACTTTTCACTCTCCAGATTGGCAAAATTAATGAGTGTAGGGAGACAGACTCTGTCTTACATTGTTGATAAAAGTGGAAATCGGTACCACCTTTTTGAAGAGCATTTTGGCAAATCTCCATCAGAATTAGAAACGCACAGACCTTTCTGCCCAGCGTTTCTACTTCTAACTGACCCTGTGGAAATTCCGTACATCCGGGTATACCAAGGAGCTGCTGTCGGGGCTTTGTAACAGCAAAGAAACTGTAAATAAACACGCAGAGACAGAGAATGCAATCCTACAATGGGAATAGAGTACAAGCATTAAAAAGGAGGTAGAGGGGCTTCCCTGGTGGCGCAGTGGTTGAGAGTCAGCCTGCCGATGCGGGGGACACGGGTTCGTGCCCCGGTCCGGGAAGATCCCACATGCCGTGGAGCGGCTGGGCCCGTGAGCCATGGCCGCTGGGCCTGTGCGTCCGGAGCCTGTGCTCCGCAGCGGGAGAGGCCACAGCGGTGAGAGGCCTGCGTACCGCCAAAAAAAAAAAAAAGAAGGTAGAGATCAGGCCGTGTTGATCTGGAGAGCTCAGCAGAGATATCGTTTAGGTGCAAAACTTGCAAGGTACAAAATAGTGGGCAGAGTGTGATCCTTTGTTAATCAGTAAAAACGCTGCTATACCAAAGTATTCAGGAAGGAAATGCAAAGAGCGATCATCTCCAGAGAGAGGGACTGTGATAGAAAAGCTTTTAGTTTTTATTTTATTATCTTTTTGGAACTGTTTACATTTTCTACATGTGCGTGTACATTAACTTTATTTTTTAAATGCCACTGGGATTATCTGTGCGGTGGCATTACAAGCCATTTTCATTATTTTTTTCTATATTGAAAAAGAAAACCTTGTAAAATCTCTTGCATTCCAGACAAATGTGTGATGGTTCTGTGTGTGTGTGTGTGTGTGTGTGTGTGTGTGTGTGTGTATATGTGAGAGATGTACAGCTGTTTCCCGTAAGGATCGGCACAGAACTCATGCCCTCCCTCTCCGGGCCTGTTTACCATCCTCAGGGGAAGGGCTGGGACAGGTGGGTTGGGGGAGGGGTCCACTTCACTGAGAGCAGGAACCTCTCTCCAGAGGCAGCTGCCATCCCCTCCTCGTCCTGCCCATCTGGTGTGAAGCCAGCTCATATGGGGGAGGTGAGCTTGAAGTTGGGGTCCAGGTGAGGAGGCAGGAGCAGGGTCCACTCCTCGGAAACAGCAAGAACACAGATGGGGATGGCTCCGAGAGGATGCTCTCTTGGCGTGAAGCAGCTGGGCCGAAGTCCGCTTTCCAAGCGAGGGCTGCAGGGGTCTCTGAAGCTGGTGCCCACAGGGGCCCAGCCCCTGCTAGCCACCTGGAGCGGGTCTGGAGTCCGGGCACCTGTGTCTATGCTCCCACATGTGTTGATGGGCTTACACGTCTGTGTTTGACGCATGTGTTAGAAGTCGCTTTGCTGTCAAACTCCAGGGCCCTCACTGACACAGGCCCCTTCCAAGGTCTGTCTCTAATCTGTTTTCATAGTTTGAGTCTCCTTTTTTGGAAAAACTTCTCCCTCTCCCAATGAATAAACATCGGGCCCAACAAAACCTGAATCTGCCCCTGACATATTTATATCGTGCTCTCACACATCTGTGTCTCTGTCTCCCTCCCTCCCTCCCTCCTGCCCTCCATCCTTCCTTTCCTCCTTCAAGATCTGTGTTCCAGGAACATCCCCCTCGGGGGCAGAGGCACCTCGATGAAGCAGACATCAGGGATCCACAGGGGCAGACTGAGGGGCATCCTACCTTCATCCCGGGACAATCCGGAAAACTGGTACTGGAAGAACGAAAGAATTGGCCGGGGTGGAGGGTCACGGGCTGGGCGTGGTGGACCGCGCTGTGGGCGCGTATGCGTTGTTGTGTGTATCTGGGTGTGATGCGGTGTGTGTTTGCCTGTGGCTGTGGGGTGTGTGTCCCTCCTTGTGTGCAGCTGAGGGACACCCTGAGTGCCTGTGCGCTGTTTGTTGCTGGCCTCCCGGGCCCTCAAGTGACAGAGACCAGGCAGCTGTGGGCTGAGATGCCGTGGCTGTGGAGTGAGTTCCCTCAGGGCCAGTCCTCCCTGGCGGAGCAAACTGCCGCTAGGAGCCCAGAGATGGGAGCGATGATTTCATCCCACCCAGGACGTCCAAACATCCCTGCTGGTCTCGATAGGCCCTGCCAACCTGTCTGTCTGAGGCTAAGGCCCGAGGCTCTACAGATGCCCCACCTGGTCAGCTCTTGGACCAGCTGTTTGAGTTGGGGTATTGTTTGGATGGTAGGCAGAGGTGGCCAAGCCGAGTTTCAGGTTTCCATGGTGACAGGCCCTGTGAGTGCTCTGGGTCAACAGTACTGGGGACAGGGTCGATTTTCAAGTCTAACTCACTCCTGTTATAGAGTTGGCTCAGAAAGGTCTGCAGAAAACTCCAAGGTCACCTAGAACACCAGTGGTTATTCTCCGCGTATCCCCATCCCCCAGATGCACTTGCTACAGCTTTCCACTCTGCTTTGTGTCCCCTCATGAAGCTCACCTCTGTGGACATCATCACCTGGGCTTCCTTGGCTAGGCTCCAAGTTGGCTTCAACCAATGGGAGGCACCAAAGGAAGATAGCCAATGGGACCTAGCCAGTGGGAGACAGCCAATGGGAAGCATCAGTGGGCATCCGAGGGTGGGAGGAGAGAAAAGTTGGGGTATTTTCCCTACCAACCCCCAGTTTTGGCAGTGGCCGAATCTCTCTAAATGCTGCTCTTCTCAGAGGATCCTTGACTCATACCTGCAGCTCTCACTTCTTCCAGAAAACCACTCCTCCCCCACTCTCTTCAGGTTTAGGGGAGGAAGGCTTCCCACTGTTGCCAGCGCAAGTACTGTACCATCCCCTGTTGATTCTCCTACACACCCTGAACACCTTCTCCAAACACACACTTCAGATAAATTACCCCTTCATTAAACTGTTTTCAATAAACCACTGAGTGGGTCCTCTCTTTTCTCCTGAGACCCTGCCTATTACTTACAGTTTCACATTGTGGCAGGAATAAAATATACACTCCCCTTTTTCTGTTTCTTGAATACAAGCTCCTTCTGGCATCCATGCCTCTGCACTTGCAGTTTTCTTTGCTTGTTTAAAAAATCGTCTCTTCATCAATAAACAAATAGCAAAACACATTTTACATACTTGGCAGTGCTTTGGCCCTGATTCAGGGTTTAACGAATACTAGCTAATATAATTGTTATTGTTGCTGTGGTGTTAAATATGGACAAAATTGCCAAGGTACAGCAGTGGAATGGAAAGAGGGGTGCTTACGTGAACTTAAAGGACATGGTTTTAAAACCATGTCAACTTAACTAGTATTAACTAATACTGAAATATTGGGTCTGTGCCAATTATTACTCACCTTTGGTACATTTCTACAGTTCATGTTGTCCTTTGTATAACTGTATTGTTCAAAAGAAGTGTTATGTTTTGGGGGCTCCTTATTGACTTTCAGTTGAGATATATTCCAAGACTTCATGAAAGGGGGGAAATAATATACATGTTCGATAATTCAGGGTCTCGTTTTGTCGCACTGACATTTAAAATAAGATATACATGGTTAAAAAGTGAAAGATAATAATCTCTTCCAAGGGGCCTTCCTAATCACTGTCTAAATCAGGGGCTCCCTCATTCTCTCTCACCATCACACCTTGTCCCTTTCATAACACTTCTCGACACTTTGTAATCATGATTATTTGTTTCCTGGGTAGGTTAAGATTTGTCTCTCCCCCTAACCTGTGAGCTTGACAAAGCCTTTTAGATCTTGCCTGCTGGGTTCGCTGCTTTGTCCCAGTGTGGTGTGTTGGTGAGCAGATAGACTAGGATTCTGTAACAAAGAGGCCCCCAAACACTCAGCACGAATAACATAGTTTATTTCTCCCAGAAGTAATAGCGTGTGTAGGTGGTCCAGGCTGGCATGGAGGTTTGAAGGTGTTCTCAAGCCCCAGGGCTCCTCAGAGCGCCTCTCTCCTCAGCCACACAGGACACAACTTAAAAAACCCTCCTCCGCAGAGCAATCCCACTCTTTTTGGCCTCAGCTCTCCTATCCAGTCTGCCCCAGATCTTTGTTCTCTCAACAAGAGGTTCATCCATGTGACTTCCCAAACCACAGAGCAATCTCCTGAGATGAAGTCAGCCTCTCTCAATGACACAGGACCACTGTGTGCACTTTCTCCCTTGTTGTTATTAAATATTAATTTTTTCTTTCTGTGGCTATATTTTATCTGTCCACATCCCTGACCTTTTGGCAAATTACTTCATTCTGTGCCCCAGTTTCCTCATCTGTAAAATGGGGTAACCATAGTTCCACTCCTAGTGGTGCTGTAAGGATCAAATGAGCATAAAGCTTTTAGAATTGAACCTAACACAAGCTATGTGCTATTTAAATAATAATTAGCATGATTATCTCTTTGGATTCTCTCAGCCTCCGCATGGGTGGAGGGGCAGGCATCACTTCATTTTCAGACACAGAAATGAAGGACCAGAGAGCCGAAGCCAGTTACCCAAGGCCACAGCGCTGCAGGCAGGCGGCGGTCTGGGTTTAATCCAGACCTGAACCTCAGTTACCTCATGATAAAATTGGGGTGATGATGGTAACCCTCATAGGATTAGGTTGTGAGAATCCAGGGTCATCGTGCAATCAGGTGATGGGCACGTGCAGGGCACTGTTCAAACGTCTGTGCCCTTCCTCTTCATGGTGCCCCCTCACCTCCACCCCCGTCACACCGACACAGCGATCTCAGCTGCCCTGCTCCTGGCAGCCCTGGGGTCAGCTGCTTCTGTTTGGTGGGCGGGGCAGCTGGGCCTACAGAGAAGCCCATTGTCTCTGTCCTCTGGGGCTCTATTGTTGGGGCCTCCTCCCAGGATCCAGCCCCAAGACACTCTCAGCTGTCGCTGGGCTCCTCTTGGCTTCCCGGGGCGGGGCAGGGGTGAGTGTGCAGATAAGCAACTGTACCCTGAAGACTGGATCACCAGTCTGATTCTACTGGTAAGGTCACTGAGGCTCAGAGAGCCTAAAGAACTGTGTGGAGAGCGCTCGTCTCACGTCAGAGCCGCCAGATGGGGCTGGGCAGTGGCGGGGAGTGGGTGGCCTCAGGTCAGTGTGGTCATGCATCCCATTAGGTCGGAGATGTCAGGGCCAGAACACACGGCCCCCACTCTTCCATTTTACTCGTGGAAACAGAGACCACAGAGCCCGGACGCTTGCCCAAGGCCACACAGCGGCTCCGCCTCGGAGTCCGCCGGGAAGCCCGTCGTCCCTAACATCCAGGACGCCCAAGCCTTGAGACCGCGCAGGAAGGCCTGGCGGCCGGGGGCGGGGCATAGACTGGCCCCTCCCATGGGGCGGGGCTATGCCTCCCGTTCCAACTCTGGGACGAGTGGTCCTCCCCATAAGGGGCGCGGCTTCCGAGCCGGGCGAGATCTCACAGGGTGTTGGTCTGAGGAAGGGGGGACTTCGCGCTTGAAGGGCGTTGGGTGGCGTGGCCTCCCTCCCGCAGAGGCGCTGTGTGCGGGACTCCAGACCTCTGTGCTGTGACGCAGGCGCGAGTGGAGGCGGGGCGGAGCCGAATCTTCGGAGCACCGCCCCCAGTGGAGACGACAGAGGCCGGGGGCGTGTCCTGGGCGGGGCCGCTCCCCGGCCCGCCCGGTCGCGGAGTGGTGGCAGCGCTGGGAGGGCCCGGCCCCGGCATGTGAGTGCGGCGGGGGCGGGGATGGGGGCGCGGGATGGGGCGCCGGGCCAAGCCCGGGGGGTTCCCGGGGGTCCCGGTGGGCGGGAGCACCAGTGCGCGGGCGGCCGGGCGAGCCCGCCAGGTGCGGGCCCAGGTATGGCGGGTGAGGGGCGCTCGGGCCTCTTGTGGCCAGGCCGGCCCCGCGTTTCGGACCAGCCCAGCGCCGCTAATCTGCGGCCCACGGGACGGGCACCGGCGCGGGGCGCCGTCCCGGCGGGGGCTCGCTACAAGCGCAGCTCTGACGTCTGCCCTCGGGCCCCACCAGCTAAGCGGAGGCCCCCGCAGTGGCAGCCGGGTTTCTGTTCCCTGTGCGGCAGCTGCGGAGGTGTTATGGGGGTCAGCTGCGCGGCGGGGCCCGAGGTGACCCCATTCCTGGCTCCGGGTTGGGCCGCAGCCTGCGTGAGCCCCGACCTGCTGTTTCTGGGAACTGTCACCTCAGCTCTCAGGGAAAGGGCGCTTTCTGTGCTCAGTTGTTAAATGCGTTATCTCATTCCTCTCAACAGCCACACATTTTACAGTTGAGGAAAGCGAGGCCTACGGCCACAGGGCTGTTGATGTAATTGTTATCATGTGGAGGTGAGGTGCTGAGGCCTTACAGCCAGACACACCTGGGTTCACATCTGCTGTTCCACAGACCCGTGTGACCTTGGGCGCACCTGGTTCCCTCCCCGAGCCTCTGGTGGGATGGTGGTGCCTACCCCCCAGGGCTGCTGTGAGGATTGGGTTGAATGGTTCAGGGAGCTCAGTAAGGAACCGCTATTATTACTGTTGTTGCTGTTGGTAAGTGGCCCTTTTTCTGCCACCGAGGGAGCTGGTGGTACTGGGTCAGGGCTGTCTGCTCAATCCCAGCCTGCTGGCGCTGAATGGGAAGCTGCTTCCCACAGTGAGACTGTTCCTGTCTGTGCATGTCTGTCTCTGTGCCCATGGAAGGCCACACCCAACCCAGCTGTACCAGCATGTGCCGGAGTCACGCTGGCCCATCGTGTACTCACCGCGCTACAACATAACCTTCCTGGGCCTGGAGAAGCTGCACCCCTTTGATGCAGGAAAATGGGGCAAAGTGATCAGCTTCCTAAAAGGTATGGAAGGCCCCACTCGGACCCTACATCTGCTTTCTCCAGCCCACCTGCCACCACCTGCTGCTCTTTCCCTGGCACAAGCGTCAGGCCCTCCCACCTCCAGTGTCAGCCCTGAGACAGCCTCCCACCCATGCTGTCAAAAGGATCTTTCCAACACAGACTTCTAAGCATGATATGCTCCCGTATCACACCTTCACTGGCTCTCCATCGCTGTGGACCTAAGTCCTGTCTCTGCCCCTGGAGACCCAGTAGAAGGGGAGCTGATGCTTGGAGGAATGCATTGTCCATAGCCCACAAACTCCTGGAGTCTGGGAAGTGGACAACCTTTGCTCCAACCTCACGGATTACAAATGAAGGAACTTGGGGCCCAGAGAGTTAGAAAATGTGCCCAAAGGCACACAGCTATTGAGTGGGGGAATGGGGCCTGGACCTCAGAGCCCCAGGCTCGTCCGCTTCATGGCTCATCCCCTGAGTGGGGTGGTGCTCTGGGGAGCACGTTGTTTCAATTGTGGTTTGTAATCTAGGGGTCTGGTTCATGTGGAAAATTCAGGCATCATGTAGGCTGGTGAAAAAAAATATTCTAGTTCCTCGTATTGTGGGTTCTTTAACTGAGGGAAGTAGGAAATATTACCTGAAATGTTACCTGGCATAGGATGAAACATTGCATATCTTTAAATCGCACAATCCCTCTGATGACACCTGGGGGAAGTTTCACTGTGGGGCTAGCCCGTCTTTAACACCTAAGCCCATCTCCCTTTTTAACAAATCTAGAGCGAGCCTCAGCCTCTGCACCTGGCAGAAAATAGAGTCAAATTAGAGATTAATAACACTGTTATTTGTTTTTATATTTTTTGTTTTTATTTTTGGTTAACTTCTGTTTATGGCAAGGGATACTGATTTTCCACTTGCAATAGTGACCAGAGTGCATATTCAAAGAAAAATATTAAGTAGAAAAGAGTACAAGTGGTGTGCAGCCATGGCAAGAGCTCTGGTGAGGTGAGCGGAGCCATCCTGCCTCTCCCCTGGCTGTTCTCATGCCTTCCTGAATGGGGTCCTTTACGCTCTGCTTCCAGTGGTCCTGAGTCTCTGTGTTCATTGCCCCTTCTTGGGCTCCTGTGTCACCCAGTAGCGCAACATAAGGGTTCCTTGTCCCCTTCACTCTGAGCTGACCATTTTCCTGAGTTCCCTCTGAGCATGTGGGTGGAAAGGAGCCAGGGCCACATGGTGAAGGGCCTTGGGTACCACCAAGAAAACAGCTGGGTCCTTGCCGGAAGGCAGTGGGGAGCCATGGAGTGTTTGGGGCCGGGGGGATACCTGCCATATGTGGAGCTCTTTGTGAGAAGTGTATGGAACTAGTTGGTTTCTACCAGGGTAGGTTTCTAAGAGTGACACATTAGCATAGGTCCCCTAGATTCTGACCTTGTCCTTCGACTTCCCTAGAACCAGAGCATCATGGTCCTGTTGTCACTGTGCCCTAGAGCACTTCGTCCTCTCTGCCTTATTTCTTCTGTTGCAAAAGGGAGCAAGTCTTGTCTGGTGTATGCGTATGTGGTAATGAAATAACATGGTTTTTCCCAAACATCTCAGTCATTTGCAAACCACTCTTGGGACCTTGCCATCGCCTCATACCACCTGTTCCATTATTTACTTCATAGTTTTTATTGACTTAGCCTTCGTTTTAAGAAACTTAAATAAACCTGTTTTAAAAGGAAACATTATGTCATCTAAATGGAAAAAGCCAGTTTCATTTGCCATAAATAGAAGGTCATGGTAAAAAGTAAATGCAATGAAAACAGCAGTGTTATTTCAGCTCAGGCAGCTGACTGTAGCTGTGTACTGTCAAACTGATTGCTCCTTTTGGGGGGTTAAAAAAAGGGAGATGAGCAAGGGTCAGGCAGGTGTTAAAAAGAGGCCCCCCGTATACCAAACCCCCCATGATGTCATCCCAAGGTGGAGGGAGAATCGATCAGAAGAGCTTTTTCTCACCTTAAGAGTCAGCGTTAATGACCCGTGTGCTACCTGCCTCTAAAAGGTGTCGAGTCACACTTGAGCTCGCCTCCCGGCTGTCAGTGGCCTGGGAAACACGAGGATCGCTGTGCACAATGTCGTATGTCCCCTGGCCCGAGGGCCTGGCCGCTGTCCCCACTGGCCTGAGAGGTGGCCCGTTCTCAGACCGCCCACAAGCCATCAGGGCCCACCTTGTCCTGGGGCAGGGCTGCCAGCCTGTGGGAGAGCCTGGGGCTGGGCCTGGCCTGGAGGCGGCAGGGATGCATGGGGCCTGCTTTGTGGTTTCAGAAGAGAAACTTCTATCAGACAGCATGCTGGTGGAGGCACGGGAGGCCTCGGACGAAGACCTGCTGGTGGTGCATACGAGACGCTATCTCAACGAGCTGAAGGTACAGGACCTGGGGGCTGCCAGCCAGAAGGAGGGGCTGGAGGAGGGGGCCGCTTAGCCTGGGGATGCACAGCCTCGAGGGGCTCCATTCCTGTCCCTATGCAGGGGAAGCATGTGAGTCTGTGATCCCCGACAGGAGAGAGGTGTCCTAGAAAGGCAGATACCAGGGATGGGCTAGGCTACTCCAGGGGATAGTGCGCTCCCCATCCTTGGGAGTATGAAAGCAGGGATGGCCACTTGGTGGGGATTGAACCTTCATTGGGGTTTTGGGCTTCTGCATCAGTGACTTTCAATCTGTGCTATGTGGACAGGCCTCAAAGACCCCTGCTGGGATGATGGATGGGGGGGCCCCAGTCCCTTGTCCCCATTCAACCAAAGCTATTCCGCTTTGGCCTATTTTTACCTCGGGCTAAAGTATAAGATGCTGTTTCAAGGGCTTCTGCAGCTAAAGACGTGTTGGAAACTGTTGGGCTGAAAACGAGTTTTTACGCCCCAGGGCCCAGCAGGGAACATAAACCAGTGGCGGGTGGTGTCTGGGACAACTGGAGCTCCTGCCCTTCCCAAGCTGGTGGCTGCCGCCAAGCCTCCACCGTGGGCCCAGCTTTCAAAGAGAAGCCAGAAATCCACATGTTAAGTGACAGTTCCTGATTTCTTAATGTAGCAACTCATTGGAAGATTTTTGAAGCCCACCTGCAGAGCACGTGGGGTCTGCCCGTGGTGACCTCCTTCTAGAGGAGCTGCATGGCTCTCCTCAGTGTGGTTCTGAGGGTAGAGGCGTTCAGTCAGTCCCCTGTGTGGGAGAAGAGGGCAGGCTGGGCTCGGGGTGGCATCAGAACCTGGTGCGTCAGGGATGCCACAGGTTCTCTGTCCCCAAGGGCGTGGAGTCCTGACCCCTGACCGCTAGGCTTCCCAGCAGGACTCATCTTAGACTCAGAGCTAGAGTGGGCGCCAGAGGTCACCAGGTTTCTTCCCCATAGGTGGAAACACCTAGGCCCAGAAAGAGGCCCCACCTGCTCAAGGTCACCTGGGAAGTCCAGCAGGCCCGGGGGAGACCCCAGGCAGGGCATCCGGTCAGGTCTTTCGGGTTCCAGGCCACGGCAGCTGCCCTCCGTCCTCCTCCATGCCGGCCTGAGCTGTGAGAATTCTAGATGGATCCGTGACAATGTGAGCTCATGAAA
The DNA here is from genome assembly GCF_005190385.1 of Monodon monoceros. NCBI lineage: Eukaryota > Metazoa > Chordata > Mammalia > Artiodactyla > Monodontidae > Monodon > Monodon monoceros. Next base: position 99,818,635 of record NW_021703780.1, on the reverse strand, counting down.
GATTACCAGGAAGAGGTTGAAACCTGGCTCCCGGGAGAGCGAGGTGTGCGAGGCCTTGGCACGAAGCCCAGCACTTGGCTGCTCTGGTTTCCCATGGCCCGGACATGCGTGGTCACAGCCCAGCAGCTCGGTCAGGAGGACATGCCTGCCAGAGTCCAGAGGGTGAGGGTGGGGGCAGGGAGAGACCAGAACAGAGTGGCGCCAGGCTGGAGCCAGTGCCAGGATAACGCTGGGGATGGGGGATGGGCTCCAGGGCTCCATCCATTTGAGGGGCTTTTCAGGGAAGGGTGTGGGACTGACTGCATGCCTGGCCTTGGGACCCCAGAAGCCTGAAGGCAACTTACTCTGTGGTAAGCAATAATGCAAACAAGTAGAGCCCCAAATAGAAAATTGAGGTCAAGGACAGGAGGAGACTTCAGATATGCCAACATAACCAAGATGCTATGGTTGTGCCATGTATTTGGAGCTCCCTAGCAGCCAGAGCAAAAGGAGAAACATGATGATTTCCACATGACCTACTAAGGTGAAGAAGTGTTCAGTCACGCAGCACGTCTATATCGAATACTGACTGTGTACTGGGTGCAAAAAAAAAAAAGAATAAGCAAGTTTCCCTGCTCCCATGGATTTGTATTTCATTAAAGAAGACTGAAAATAAAGAAGTAACCGTACAAGAGCATTTCAGAGAGCACCAAGGGCTATGAAGGGAAAAAAAAGGGTAATTAGGCAGAGGTATGTTCATTTAGCTTGAGCAGTCAGGGAGGGCCTCACAGAGGAGGTGAGGTGTGAGCAGAGATCAAAGAATGAGGGGTAGGTGATACTCATGTGGAGTTTTAAAAGAAGAATGTCCAGAGTCTCAGGCCTGGAGAAGGAGGGGGCTTGGCCTCCTGAAGGGGAGAGGGTTGCTTGAGTGGCCAGGTTGAAGGGAATGAAACACTGACGCGGCACGTGATGTGGTCAGGGAGGCCAGCAGCCCTGGTCCACAAGCCCTGCAGGCCTCAGGAGGAGTTTGGATTTTGTTCCACGTGCCACAGGAGAGTGATGTGGGGTCATGTGCCCCAGATGCTCAGGTGAGACCCATGCACGTTCCAGGCATTGTGTGGTGTCTAGGGGCTGCTCTCGGGAACAGCCCCCTGGCCCCTGATGTCCACGACGTTTCTTTCCTCTTTTCTCTGCCGCAAGACCCCCAGGGCTGCTTCTCCTCAGCGGTCCTGTGTGTGCCCTGCCCGTGCTGCCCCATACCCGTGTTCCGGGCTCCTGCCTGGCCCTGCACTGGTGTGGCCTTCAATGATTAATACACTGGGCATTGAACGAGGTGCAGTGGCCTGATGTTTGCCAGATGACGTCCATCCAGGGAAACAAGTGTTTATTGAGTGCCTGCTGTGTGCAAGGCCCAGAGTCGGCCCCACTGAGGGTGGGGTTTGGGCCGGGCCAGGGCCAGGCTCCTGCCTTGTGCTGACCCTGTGACAGTTTGCCATGGGGCGCCGGGTGGTGGGACGCAGACCCGACATGTAGTCCCTGTGTACCCTGTGCTGGGCAGTGCTCGGGACACATTCATGTAGTGAGTGTTTAGAGGACCAGGCTCTGCTCTGGGTGTAGGATGATGGCGGAACAGAAGAGACTGAATCCCTCTCTTGATGGGACGGAGTTGGTGTGTTAAAAGGCACTCAGTGCCTTGGGGAAAGGACAGCGGGAAAGGGGGTGGGGAGGACCGCCCTTCAAAATAGGAGGCCGGGGTTCTCACTGCCATGTGACCGTGGACTGAGGGCCCTGAGGGAGTGGGCTCGGTGGGCGTCTGGGGGTAGGGCATTCCGAGCAGAAGGGTCAGCAAGTGCAAAGGCCCTGAGGCAGGAGTATCTCCAGTGTGTTCCAGCAGCAGCGAGGACTAGGCGACTGGTTGGGAGGAATGGGAGGGAGACGGTAAGAGGTGGGGTCGGAAAATGATCGGGGCCAGGCCACGGAGGGCCTGTGGTCGCTGTGGCTTTGCTCTGAAGGAGGTGGGAGCCCAGGAGTGTTTCAAGCAGGGGGACGTGATCTGACCTAGATTTTAACAGGATTGCTTGGCAGCTGTGATGGGAATGGTTGAGACCAGTTTGTCAGAACAAAAGGGAGGGAGCAGGTGGTTGCAATGATCCTGGTGAGAGAGCCTGGCCTCTCAGATGAGGCTGGAAGTAGCTGTGACCTGGGGGGGTACGTGGCAGGACTTGGGGTTTGTTATGAAGTTGGAACAATAGGATTTTCTTTTGTTCAGATTGGGTGCGGGGTCTGCAAGCCAAGGAAGCCAAGGATGCCAAGGATGTCCCAGAAATTGTGGCTGGAGCCCCAGGGAGTCTGGGCACAACTTGGGCCTCGTTGCTACCCTCACAGCGCCCGGCACCTGTGGGAGAAGAGACACAGGCCCCCGTGTGTGCCATGGAGCAGCTGGGGGGGCGAGTCTCAGAGAGTCCCAGGGAAACAGGACGCCCGGGGTTACAGGATCAGCTTCTCCATTTCTGCAGAGAAAAAAAAAAGGCCATTGGGATTTTGGCAGGAATTGTGCATCTGTAGATGAATTAGGAGAGAACTGACATCTTTACAATGTTAGGTCTTCCAGCCCATGAACACAAGATGTCTTTCCACTTATTTAGATCTTCTTTAAGTTCTGTCAGCGGTGTTTTGTAGTTTTCCGTGTATGAGTCTTATACCTGCTTGGTAAATTTATTCTTTTTGAAGGTGTTGTAAATGAAATTGCTTTCTTAATTTCTGTCTGGGGCTATAGCTTCCTATTCTTTCATTCTCTGTCCCCTGCTGGCTTGCCGAGGGTGGGAGGGGGACATCGACTCAGTGTTTTCCTTCAGGGGCTCGTTGCTCACTTACTTGTAGCGAACAGTGGTTCTCTGCCTCACGTGTGCTGGACCGGTGCTGGGTGATGGGCTTGGCGGGACAGATGGGTGGAGCTGGCCGTCTTCCCCTCTCTGGGTCTGCCCCTTACCACACACGCATACACATGAATGCATGTGCATATGCACACCTCTGCACACGTGCACGAAAACACACACACACACACACACACACACACACACACACACACACACACA